>NC_052055.2:47337595-47664678 GCF_903992535.2 Arvicola amphibius
TTGATTTGCATTTCCCTGATAGCTAAGGAGGTTGAGCATGACCTTAAGTGTCTTTTGGCCATTTGGATTTCTTCTGTTGAGAATTCTCTGTTCAGTTCAGAGCCCCATTTTTTAAATGGGTTAGTTAGCAATTTGAAGTCTAGTCTCTTGAGTTCCTTATATATTTTAGAGATCAGACCTTTGTCAGTTGTGGGGTTGGTGAAGATCTTTTCCCAGTCAGTAGGCTGCCTTTGTGTCTTAGTGACAGTGTCCTTTGCTTTACAGAAGCTGCTCAGCTTCAGGAGGTCCCATTTATCCAATGTTGCCCTTAATGTCTGTGCTGCTGGGGTTATACGTAGGAAATGGTCTCCTGTGCCCATATGTTGTAGAGTACTACCCACTTTCTCCTCTATCAGGCTCAGTGTGTTCCGATTAATATTGAGGTCTTTAATCCATTTGGACTTGAGTTTTGTGCATGGTGATAGATATGGATCTACTTTCATTCTTCTACAGGTTGACATCCAGTTATGCCAGCACCATTTGTTGAAGATGCCCTCTTTCTTCCATTGTGCACTTTTGGCTCCTTTATCAAAAATCAGGTGTTCATAGGTTTGTGGGTTAAGATCCAGGTCTTTTATTCGATTCCATTGGTCGACTTCTCTGTTTTTGTGCCAATACCAGGCTGTTTTCAATACTGTATCTCTGTAATAGAATTTGAAGTCAGGGATGGTAATTCCTCCAGAAGTTCCTCTATTGTATAAGATTGTTTTGGTTATCCTGGGTTTCTTGTTTTTCCATATAAAGTTGATTATTGTCCTCTCAAGTTCTGTGAAGAATTTTGTTGGGACCTTGATGGGGAGTGCATTGAATCTATAGATTGCCTTTGGTAGAATTGCCATTTTTACTATGTTAATCCTCCCAATCCAAGAGCAAGAGAGATCCTTCCATTTTCTGGTATCCTCTACAATTTCTTTCTTCAGAGAATTAAAGTTCTTGTCAAATAGATCCTTCACTTCCTTGGTTAGAGTTACCCCAAGATATTTTATGCTATTTGTGGCTATCGTGAAAGGTGATACTTCTCTGATTTCCCTCTCTGCTTCCTTATCCTTTGTGTATAGGAGGGCAACTGATTTTTTGGAGTTGATCTTGTATCCTGTCACATTACTGAAGGAGTTTATCAGCTGTTGGAGTTCTTTGGTGGAGTTTTTGGGGTCGCTTATGTACACTATCATATCATCTGCAAATAACAAAAGTTTAACTTCTTCCTCTCCAATTCGAATCCCCTTGATTCCCTTATGTTGTCTTATTGCTATTGCTAGAACCTCAAGCACCATATTGAAGAGATAAGGAGAGAGTGGACAGCCTTGTCGTGTTCCTGAATTTAGTGGGATGGCCTTGAGTTTCTCTCTGTTTAATTTGATGTTAGCTGTTGGCTTGTTGTAAATAGCCTTTATTATATTTAGGAATGACCCTTGTATCCCTAATCTCTCCAAGACCTTTATCATAAAGGGGTGTTGAATTTTGTCAAATGCTTTTTCAGCATCTAGTGAGATAATCATATGGTTTTTATCCTTCAGCTTATTTATATGATGGATTACATTGATAGATTTTCGTATGTTGAACCAGCCCTGCATCTCTGGGATGAAGCCTACTTGATCGTAGTGGATAATTTTTCTAATGTGTTCTTGGATTCGGTTTGCCAGTATTTTATTGAGAATTTTTACATCAATGTTCATGAGTGAGATTGGCCTGTAATTCTCTTTCTTGTTTGAGTCTTTGTGTGGTTTAGGTATCAGAATAACTGTAGCTTCATAAAAGGAATTTGGCAATGACTGTTCTGTTTCTATATTATGAAATACCTTAAGGAGTATAGGTATTAGGTCTTCTTGGAAGTTCTGGTAGAATTCTGCATTGAAACCATCTGCTCCTGGGCTTTTTTTGGTAGGGAGGTTTCTGATAACAGTTTCTAATTCTTTGCAACTAACAGGACTATTTAGATTGTTCACCTGGTCCTGGTTTAACCTTGGTATGTGGTACTTATCTAAAAAACTGTCCATTTCTTTTACATTTTCCAATTTTGTGGCATAAAGGCTTTTGTAGTAAGATCTAATGATTCTCTGAATTTCCTCTGTGACTGTGGTTATGTCCCCCTTTTCATTTCTGATGATATTAATTTTTCTTGTTCTCTCTCTGCTGTTTGATTAGTTTGGCTAGGGGTTTGCCAATCTTGTTGATTTTCTCCAAGAACCAGCTTTTTGTTTCATTGATTCTTTGGATTGTTTTCTGTGTTTCTATTTTGTTGATTTCTGCCCTCAGTTTGATTATTTCCAGTCTTCTACTCCTCCTAGGTGAATCTGCTTCTTTTTTTCTAGAGCTTTTAGGTGTGTTGTTAAGTCTCCAATGAGAGCTTTCTCCGTTTTCTTTAAGTGGGCACTTAGTGCTATGAACTTTCCTCTTAGCACTGCTTTCATTGTGTCCCATAGGTTTGAGTATGTTGTGTCTTTGTTTTCATTAAATTCAAGAAAGACTTTAATTTCTTTCTTTATTTCTTCCTTGACCCAGGTGTGGTTCAGTAGTTGACTGTTCAGTTTCCATGAGTTGGTAGGCTTTCTGGGGGTAGCGTTGTTGTTGAATTCTAATTTTAATCCATGGTGATCCGATAAAACACAGGTGGTTACTAATATTTTTTTGTAACTGTGGAGGTTTGCTTTGTTACCGAGTATATGGTCAATTTTCGAAAAGGTTCCGTGAGCTGCAGAGAAGAGGGTATATTCTTTTCTATTTGGGTGGAATGTTCTATAGATGTCTGTTAAGTCCATTTGGTTTATTACCTCCATTAAGTCTTTCAATTCTCTGTTAGGTTTCTGTCTGATTGACCTGTCCATTGGTGAGAGAGGAGTGTTGAAGTCTCCTACTATTAATGTGTGTGGTTTGATGGCTGCCTTGAGTTCTAGTAATTTTTCTTTTACATAAGTGGGTGCTTTTATATTAGGGGCATAGATATTCAGGATTGAGATTTCATTCTGATGGATTTTTCCTTTTATGAGTATAAAGTGTCCCTTTCCATCTCTTCTGATTGATTTTAGTTTGAAGTCAACTTTGTTAGAAATTAGTATGGCCACACCCGCTTGTTTCTTAGGACCATTTGCTTGATAAACCTTTTCCCAACCCTTTACTCTGAGTAGATGTCTGTCTTTGTGGTTGAGGTGTGTTTCTTGTAAACAGCAGAATGTTGGATCCTATTTTCGCATCCAATCTCTTAGCCTGTGCCTTTTTATAGGTGAATTGAGTCCATTGATGTTAAGTGATATTAATGACCAGTGGTTGTTAACTTCGGTCATTTTTTGTAGTAGAGTTTGTGTGTTTCCCTTCTTCTAGTTGTTCTGGTGAAGGGTCGCTAGATGCCTGAGTTATTGTGGGCATTGTTGGACTCCTTGGTTAGTGATTTTCCTTCTATTACTTTCTGCAAGGCTGGATTTGTGGCTACGTGTTGTTTAACTCTGTTTTTGTCCTGGAATATCTTGTTTTCTCCATTGATGGTGAATGCAAGCTTTGCTGGGTATAGTAGTCTAGGTTTGCATCTATGTTCCCTTAGTGTCTGTAGCACATCTATCCAAGCTCTTCTGGCTTTCGTGGTTTCCAGTGAGAAATCAGGTGTAATTCTGATAGGTTTTCCTTTATATGTTACTTGACCTTTTTCCTTTGCAGCTCTTAATATCTGTTCTTTATTCTGTATGTTTTGTGTTTTGATTATTATATGGTGTGGGGATGCTTTCTTTTGATCCAGTCTATTTGGTGTTCTGTAGGCTTCTTGTACCTTCATAGGAATATCCTTCTTTAGGTTGGGGAAGTTTACTTCTATAATTTTGTTGAATATGTTTTCTGGGCCTTTGAGTTGTAATTCTTCTCCTTCTTCTACCCCAATTATTCTTAGGTTTGGTCTTTTCATGGTGTCCCAGATTTCCTGGATGTTTCGTGTTAAGAATTTGTTAGATTTGTTTTGTTCTTTAATCTGTGAATTTATTTCCTCTATAGTATCTTCAGAGTCCGAGATTCTTTCTTCCATCTCTTGTATTCGGTTGGAAATACTTGTCTCTGTAGTTTCTGTTCGTTTACTCAGAGTTTCCATTTCCAGTCTTCCCTCAGATTGTGTTTTCTTCATTACCTCCATTTCATTTATCAGGTCTTATACTGTTTCCCTTACCTGTTTTATTGCTTTTTCTTGTTTTTCTTGTTTTTCTTGGGTATCTTTGAGAGATTTGTTTATTTCGTCTACCTTTTTGTTTGTCATCTCCATTTCTTTATGGCAGTTTTTTTACCTCCTGTTTAAGGTCCTCTATTATTTTCATAGAGTACTGTTTAAGGTCGGTTTCTTCTATATCTTCTGGGGTAGGGTGTTCAATTCTTGTTGTTTCGGGATGTCTGGATTCTGGTGATGTCATGTTGCCTTTCATGTTGTTGGAGGAGTTCTTGCATTGGCGCCTGCCCATCTCTTCCTTCAAATGGAGCCAGGAGGGACTTGGTGTCTTAGACCAATCTTTGCTGTGACTGAACCTGGTTGGATCTCCTCAGTGCCAGAGCAGGAGCTATTCCTTGTGGCACAATCTGAAGGAGCCTGCACTCCCTTGCAGGAATCCTCAGACCTGCCTGGAGGCCAGAGTCTGACCCCTTCGGGTGGATGGCCTTAGTACAGGAGCAGGACACTTGAATACACTAGGGAAGGCTTGGGAGAGGCAGGGACGTGAGAAACAATGACAAGCCTGCAGCAGGAGCTGGGGAAGGGGCCAAAATGTACAGTTTTCTGGCACAGAGCTGTAGTAAGTGCTGATGGATCTTGCTCACTTCCAGGGCGTGCCTAGGGGAAAAGTTGAGATGATGGTTATGAAAGCAGATAAAGCTCTAGCTCTACACCCTGTCCGGTTAGAGTTGGCTCAAAGAAAGCTAATACATAGATCAAGTACAAGTGTCTAATACCTTGCTGGCTGTTTCCAGGGAGGATTAGCATATCCACGAATGAGAGTTCCTCTAGAACAGTGGATCTCAGCCTTCCTAATGCTGCAGCCCATTAATATAGTTCCTCACGTTGTGGATACCCCAACCATAAAACTATTCTGTTGCTACTTGATAACTAATTTTGCTACTGTTAGGAATTGTAATGTAAATATCTGTGTTTTTTTTCTTTTTCTTTTTCTTTTTTGGTGTTTTTTGCCTGTGTGAGGGTGTTGGATCTTGGAATTATAGACAGTTGTGAGCTTCCATGTGGGTGCTGGGAATTGAACCCAGGTCCTCAGGAATAGTGTCAGTGCTCTTAACCACTGCACCATCTCTCCTTCCCCCAGTACCTGTGATTTCTAATAGTCTTAGGCAACCCCTAAGATTCTTTCAATCTGGAAAGGGGTCTCAACCCACAGGTTGAGAACCACTGCTCTAGAATAAGGTCATTGGTGTCCTGGCCGTCTGGGTGATGGTGAGCACTCACTCCCATCTGCTGTCTCATGTCTATGTGGTGACTCCCAGGGTCAGTCATACTCCTGTTGGGTAGCTACATGTATTGCAGCAGACCACTTTAAATTTTTATTGTTATTGTTTGTTTTTTGAGACACGGTTTCTCTGGGAAACAGTCCTGGCTGTCCTCGAACTCACTCTGTAGACCAGACTGGCCTCAAACTCAGAGATCCACTTGCCTCTGCCTCCCTGAGTGCTGGGATTAAAGGTGTGGGCTACCACACACAGTTCTCTTTAGTTTTTTTAAATATGTGTACAAAATAATGGGTTTCTTTGTGATATGTTTAAACATACAGATAATTGCACCTTGATAACACCTGCCTGCCTGTCCTCCATCTTTACCCTCTCCTCCAGTAGTCTGCCTCTCACACGTCTGTTTCTTTCTTTCTCCCGTTAGCCCCTTCCCGCACAGTCCCCCTTCCACCTCACGCAGGGTGTGTGTCTTCACATAGCAGAGGAAATTGCAGGAGAGAAATTTGGCCCTTTTTAAAGCTGCTTTGCTTGCTTGCTCGCTCACTCTTTCCCTCCCTTCCCTTCCTTTCTTTTTTTCTTAAGATGGTGGTCTCCAGTTCATCCAGTTTCAGTTTTCCTTTTTTATACCTGAATAAAATTCTTGTATGAATATATCACACTCTGCATTCAACTGCTGGATAAATGGCTGGTCCAATATCTTAGCTGTTGAGGACAGTGAAGCAAATAAACATGAATGTAAACGTGTCTGTGGTGTGCTCTTTTGGAATCCTTAGACACTGGCCTGGGAGTAAATCTGTGGTGGTTGTGGTTTCAGTTTGTGAGGACCTCTGTGCTGACCTCCTCAGTGGTTGTTCCACCTCGCAGTCCCACAGCAGTGTAGGCCCACATCTCACTGGCTCTGTCCGTCCTCTGTTGTCAAGATGTGAGCTGAGTCTGTGACCAGTTTAGTTAGCATTTTTCATGTTATTAGCCATTTGTATTTCTTTTGAGAACTGTCTAATTCTTTTGCCAAAATATTGGCTAGATGGTTTGGGTTTTTGTTTTGTTGTTATTTTTATGGCTGGTGTTTGAGGATTTTTAATATATTCTAGACTTTAATTCCTTGTCAGATGGTAGAATTTTACAGGCTGACCCTTCACTTTGAATTCCATGCAGTTCTGTCAAGCACTGTTGCTATATTCTGGGATATGGTTGTCACAGGCACAGGAAACCTTGCCAGAGCCTAAATCTTGAAATGCAGGTTCAGAGTTGTGGTTCTTACAACTCTTACCAAAAAAAATTTAATTGACTTGCTTACAGTTTTAGAGGTTCAGTCATTATCATCATGACGGGGAGCGTAACGATGTGCAGGCAGACATAGTGCTGGAGCTGAGAGTCCTACATTTTTTTTGACAATAAAATAAAGAAGTCTTTAATGTTTCCAAGAACATGGAGCTGGAATCTGGTGAGGGTACTCAGATCACACTTGCCAGAGACAACTTTTATATATAACCAAGCCGCTGTCTATAAGCCATTAACTTGTTTACCCATTAATTCACAAATAGATTTTGACATCTCTAAGGGCAGACTTCATGAGACTCAGTGTTCTCTTAAGGATTGAGAGTCCTACATTTTGCAGACAGCAGAAGTCAACTGACACACTGAGTTGTACCCTGAGCATAGGAAACCTCAAAGCCCACCTCCAACAAGTAACACACTTCCTCCAACAAGGCCATTTCCCCTCCAACAAAGCCACGCCTCCTGATAGTGCTGCTCCCTATGAGGTTATAAATTACCACAGGGTCTTGATCCATTTTGAAGTGATTTTTGTAGAAAACAGGAGGTGGAGATCTGTTTCATTCTTCACTTACATGGTTTATCAGGGACTGTCGTTTCTCCACTGTTTTTATACCATTGTTGAAAACCAATGGTTGTAGCTGAATGAGTTCATTTCTGGCTTCTCCCTTTTATTCCATTGTTCTATGTGAGCAGAACTCTTTTTTGTGTTTGTTTTTTTCTTTGAGACAGGGTCTCACTGTGTAACTCTGGCTACCCTAGAAGTTACTTCATAGACCAGGCTGGTCTCAAACTCAGAGAGCAGCTTGTGTACAGGTGTGTTAATTGTCTTAGTCCCTCCATATCTCAGTACTTTATGCAGCTAGTTATTAGCAGTTACTAGGTGTCCTGCTTTCCAGATGTCCATTTGCCTGAGTACCCGGCAGCTGCAGAGGTGAGCACAATCCTGAGTTGCAGCAGCAGCAGCAGCAGCTTTCAGTACTGTTGGGTGCCCTGTAGTAGACTGCAGCGTTTCTACCCAATCACACAGTCAGACCACCTGCAGAGTTCTTGAAGGAACCCACTGTACAGGAAGTGACGATGAAGCTGAGAGACTGAGAGTTCACCTCTGCTCCCTCCACTTGGACAAACTGCATCAGAGTTGAAGGAGTCCTGGGACTGAGTCCCTGTCCTGACCTCATTATTTCTCCTCACTTCTTCTCATGTTTTCTGTCATTTCTGTTACTCTGATTTTTGGATACGGAATTGCTATGAATTTGAATGTAGCTAACTAGATGAAGGCAGACACTTAAATTTCTCCAGAGAAGCAGAGCACCAAGAACCAGCAAAACAGTTGAAGCAGATTCCACACAGGGAAGCTTTTACCAAGTGTGGTATCTGTCTCTGTCTCTGTCTCTGTCTCTGTCTCTCTCTCCTTTCCTCCCTCCCTCTTCCTCCTTTTCTTTCTACTTTCCTTCCTCCCCCCCTCCCTCCTTCCCTTCTTTTCTTTTTTTTTTTGGAAATTCACTTTCTTTTTTTAATAATTTATTTTTATTTTATGTGCATTGGTGTTTTGCCTGTATTTATGTCTGTGTTAGGGTGTCAGATCCCCTGGAACTGGAGTTACAGACAGTTATGAGCTGCCCTGTAGAGACTGGAAATTGAGCCCGGGTCCTCTGGAAGAGCAGACAGTGCTTTTAAAAACGGAGCCATCTCTCCAGCCCCTCCACGTATCTTCTTATTGGTGATGTGTCAGTATCATTTCTGGTACTCATGTCTTCACTAAAAGTGCAGTAAGAAGAGTTTAGCTACTGAGGAAGTTAAATGCATTGTCTTCGAACTTGATGGTTTAAGCAGGCCCCTGGGACTTTTCCAGTCTGGTTCCCCCCATCTTGCACAGCTCTGCCTGGATTCTGCTGCAGAGACTGGAGTGCCAAGCTAGAGCTTGTACGGAGACACAGTGTGAACCCAGTGTGACCTAGTCTGATTCTCATGTCGGGTGTTTCCATGAATTAATGAACTCCAGCCTTTATAAAACAGGACAGAGTATCTGAGGGGAAATGCCTCATACCAGTTGAACATCTTTAACCCAAAACCCAAAATCTTCTGAAATCTGAAAATGTCTGAATGTTGGCATGACCTACAAATTTCAGATTTTGTTACATTTTAGAAAAATTCTGTGACTGATAAAATCTATATAAATATTGCAGAGTTAAAAATAATGGGCTAGAAGTATAGCTCAGTGGTAAAGTGCCTAGCAAATCTCACACCTGGTGAAACAAAAATCTAGAAAAATCTGCAACATCTCTGGACCCATACACTACAGATAAGAGATACTCATAAACATAAAAGTCTGGACTGAGAATTACATGTAGTCAGTCAGTACTTGCTGTGCAACCATAAGAAACTGAGTTCAGCTGGGCGGTGGTGGCGCACGCCTTTAATCCCAGCACTCGGGAGGCAGAGGCAGGCGGATCTCTGAGTTCGAAGCCGACCTGGGCTACAAGAGCTAGTTCCAGGATAGTCTCCAAAAGCTACAGAAGAAACCCTGTCTCGAAAAACCAAAAAAAAAAAAAAGAAAGAAAGAAAGAAAGAAAGAAAGAAAAAGAAACTGAGTTCAGTCTCCAGACCCATATAAAAAAACAAGTCACTATGGGATGCCATGTTGTAATCCCACCCCTGGGGAGGTAGACAGGCAGCTCCTGGGGCTCGCTGGCTGGCTTTGCCTAATCAGGTAATCCTAGGCCAACCAGAGACCATGTTTAAAAGTCAAGGATGATGCACCTGATGACCAACATCTACAGTTGTCCTCTGGCCTCTGTACATGTGTATGCACACACGCATGCACACATGCTATACACACATAATATGACTGCTTTTGATTTAACTTTTTTTCTTTTAAGGAATTCAAGGCGACAACTTCCAAGTTTTCTTCCACAGTATCCAATACCAGATAGACTAAAAAAATGTGTGGAACAGAAAATTGACATCCTGACTTTCCAGCCGCTTCTTGCAGAGGTAGGAATACATCTGAAAGCTGTGGGATGTTACCACTAAGGCGCCATTCCAAAAAAGCGGGTGAGTCGTTGTATTTAGATCTCCTATCAGTAATTTCCACCATAGGTAACTAGGAATTTCAGGATAACACGAGAGAATCACCTTCGCTGTGACCTGGTGTTCAAGAGTACTCCGGAAGAGGAGTGGGAATAGGAGATCCAAGCCAGCCTTCTACTCTGCCAGGTGGTCTACTATGCTCTACCTTGGTCTACTGTGCCAGGGACGGGAAACTTCCCACACTTTCCTTGCGTAGAGTCTCAGGACACTAAAGATGGGTAGACAACGCTGGTGCTTGGTGAAGGAGCATTGAGAATCGAGTCTGTGCAAAGACTTAGATATGCACCAGTTCAGGAAGTTCAGCCCTTCTGAACTCAGCAACGAGGCACAGACCTGAGCGACTGTGGAGTCAGATGCTTTGGCTTAGGTCTAGATGGAAATGCCATCAACCCCTCAACATTCCCCTGTGCTCTGCATTGTCCCTTTGCTGAAATGTTCTTCCCAGGAGAGCAGGCAGGGAAAGAGTTGTGCACTGGTTGCAAGGAAGGTGGAAGACCACCTCTTAGAGTTCAGAAGCTGTAGAGAAGTCTAGAAAACAAAGGTCTAATTAAATTAAGGTCTGGCATTGGATGGGAAGTCTACCTTGTCCCAGGAAGTACTTGCTATGCAGCTTCTAATAGTTTGAGGAGCATCCACTTGGGAATGTATGGACTGGGGGAGGGGTCTATACAAGCAGAACTTGAGCTTTTCACAGGCTTCTACCTAGATCTCAGAGAGAATCTTGGAAAGCTAAGTGTTTGTAGCAGCAAGAGGTACATTCCCTGTGAGAAACCTTCAGAGGGCGACGCCTGAAACTTACAGTGAAGCTGGAAGCATGACGGAGGTTTGACTGTCACGTTATGAGTGACAGTGTTTTTACTGCTCTTCAGAAACATAATAGTCAGCCTGGCGGTGGGGGCGCACTCCTTTAATCCCAGCACTCAAGGAGGCAGATGCAGGTGGATCTCTGTGAGTTCATGACCAGCCTGGTCTACAGAGTGAGTTTCAGGACAGCTGAGGCTACACTGAGAAACCCTGTCTTGAAAAGCAAAAAAAAAAAAAAAGAAACAATGGTTTAATTATGGGAAGCAAAGTCTTTTTAACACTTTTCTACCATAGTTTCTTAGCAAATATGCATTAAATTAGTATCTTTGGATTATATTTTGTCAGAATGTATTTGCTTTTAAAACTTGCTATTTGAGTTGATTAATTTCACTTAAAAATGAGGACTTGGTGAGTAAAGCATTTGCCATGCAGCCATAAGGACCTGAGTTAATTTTCCCATCATCCAGTTTAAAACACAAATAAGGCAGGGCAGAGAAGGGAATTCAGAGGCCAGCCAGTCTAGCCAAAACGGTGAGCTACAGGTTCAGTGAGTAAATCTGTCTCAAAAAATAAGATGAAAGGGGCTGGAGAGATGCCCTGGCAGTTGGTAGTAGCACTCGTTCCATTGCAGAGGACCTGGGTTTGGTTCCCAGCACCCTTATGGGACTCACAGCTTTTTGTAACACCAGTTGTAAGTGGCTCTGATGGCCTCTGTGGGCATTGCAAGAATGTGGTATAGGTAGACATTTTACATAAAAGTAATGAATAAGATGGTCAGTGGTGATGTACACCTTTAATCCTAGCACTTGGAAGGCAGAGACAGGTGGATCTCTAATTCGAGGCTAGCCTGGTCTGCAGAGTGAGTTCCTGTACAGCCAGGGCTGTTATTCAGAGAAACCCTGTCTCAAAAAAGATAAATAAAATAAACAAATAAATAAATGATAATAAAACATAAAAGAGTAATAAGATGCAGAAGTAACTGAAGACATTCTGACATCAGTCTCTGAATGCTCTATGTACCCAACACAGGTAAGTATACTGCGTGTACACAAGTGCATGGATGCATACACAAAAAGTTAAGTGAAGTTTGACTGGGCATTAGAATAGAATTTCTAACTATTCCTGAAGCGCCTTAAACATAGTTCTGACATTTTAGTGTTTGTATGAAGAGCTTTCTCAGCACTGATGATTTTATGCTCACAATGCTTACTGTCATAGTTGACTTCAGATGCTAAAGTGATGCAATCCAAAGTCACTTGGGAAAAACTGCCTCCATCAGATTGATTTGTGGGCATTTTCTTTTTCTTTTTTAACTTATTTATTTAATGTATATGGGTGTTTTGTCTGCATCTATGTCTGTGCATAGTCTGTGTGCATTGTCAGCAGGGGCCAGAAGAGTGTATTGGATCTCCAGGGACTGAAGTTAACAGACAGATGTGAGCTGCAATGTAGATGCTGAGAAATTGAACCCGGGTCCTCTGGAAGAGCAACCAGTTTTCTTAGCCTCTGAACCATTTTTCCAACCCATGAAGCATTTTCTTTATTGCTAACTGATGTAGAAAGACCCAGTATGCCTGCCATCCCTAGGCTGGTAGGCCTGAGCAAGCCAGGGGAGCAAACTAGTAAGCTGCGTTTCTCTGCTAGTTTGTGCTTAGAGCTCCCATCCTGAGTTCACTTACGTAACTAATTGCTATAGCAAAGACCTCTAGAAATAAGTAGAAGTGATGAGAATGGGCGTCTTTGTTTTGTTCCTGATCTTAGGGAATAGATTTCAGTTTTTCATTACTATGTATGACTTTTATAGTCATACTTTGTCATGAGAGGATGGTGTACTAGGTCAAATATTTTTTCTGTATCGGGATGATCATGTGCTTTTCTCCCTTAATTCTGTTAAGCAATTTGCTGTATTTGTTAATTTTCATGGGTTGACCTATCCCTACCTCCTAAGAATAAGACCCCCTTGGCCATAGTATATAATCCTTTTAAATATACTATAGCATTGTTTGCTAGAATTTTGTGACAGTTCTTTTATCAATATTCTTAAGAGATACTGGTCTGTATTGGATCGGGAGGTATGGTTAGGTAAGTTATGTTTGTTTTGTTTTGAGATACAATCTACTTATGTTACCCATGATAGCCTCAAACTTGTGAGCTGAAATGATCCTCTTTCTTTAGCCTGCTGAGTAGCCAAGTGAAGTACAGTCTTCTTCTCTCTACCTTCTCCTTCCCTCCCTTCCCCCCTTCTTTCACCTCTCTTTTCCCTTCTTCCTTTTGCCCTTCATCTTCTTCCTCCCCATCCCCTCATATCACTGACTTTATGCAGGCCAGCCTCAAACTACAATTCTCTTTGTCTCCATTTCCTGAGTGATGGAATTATAAGTGTGTACCACATGCTTTTTCTTTCTTTAGAATGGCCTTTTCTGACCTTGATATCAGTGTAATGCTGACCTCTTAGAATGAGTTATAAAGTATTCCCTTGGGCTTCTGGAAAAGTTTGAAGAGGATTTCTGCTCATTTTTAAGAATGTTTTTAGAATTCACTCATGAAACCACCAGGTCCAGGGATTTCCTTTGTTAAAAAGTTTTTGGTTTCTGATTCCATTTCCTGAGTAGTTACAGTTATATTCTGGTTGCACTGTTTCTTTGTGGTATATAGTCCTTGTAGCTTTTATGTTTCTAAGAACTTAATCATTTCATCTAGATATTTTTACAGTTATTTCAGATGGGAAGGAAAATGACCCTTGACAATATTTCTAGGCCAATTGAGAGCCTGTCCTCTTTCACAAACATCCATGAAGTTACACTGCCCTTTCCAGAATCAGCTCGAAGACCTGACAGATTAGGGACTACAGAGTTGGCTGAGAGCCCAGACTGTGGTAGTGGGTAGTGGTTATGGCCAATGAGGAGCCGGAGTGCTGTGGTCCTCCATAAGCCCAAGGGTGGAGTGTGCTGCCCAGCTCATAACTTCTAACCCTGATCATCCTGTCTGGAGTAGACGTCTCGGATATAAGCAGTTTAGACATCTGAACTCTAAGGGTGCTCATTCCCTAGACATATATGTGAGATGTGCTCACACTGGGTGATTCTTTTTTTTTTAAGCTTTTGAACATGTCAAACTACAAGGAGAAGTTCTCCACTCTGCTGTGGCTGGAGGAGATCCATGCAGAAATAGAACTGAAAGAGTATAACATGAGTGGCGTTGTCCTGAAGAGGAAGGGGGATCTGCTGGTTCTGGAGGTCCCCGGGCTTGCCGAGAGCAGACCTTCTCTCTATGCAGGTAGATCTCACTGTGGGTTACCTGGGGCCAGGGGAAAGTAGTTTTAACCGGCCACGTACTTGGATTATCCCATTTCTGTTCATGAAGCAACATTTACTTAAAAGGAAATGATCTAATGTGTATGCTATACATGTTTCTTTGTTACACATTATCCTTAAGCAACAAATACAAGAAATTTTATATTTTATTATACTTCATTAAGACTTGATTTCAGAATGAAATGGGAAATTTATGATTTTGTGTTTAACTCATAGTAATATATTTTTTTACCTAGGTGACAAACTGATTTTAAAATCTCAAGAATACAATGGACATGTCATTGAATATATCGGCTATGTCATGGAGGTAAGAGGACACCCCTCAAAGAGTGAAGGTCAGACTGACTCACCCACTCTCACAGAGGGTACTCCAGTGGCTTTGTCTGTATTGTTGGAAACTTAAAGACACAGTGAGTGATCTTTGAGTAGATTTTTTTGTGTAAAGGGACCTTCCTGTGTAAGAAAGTGCAATTTTCAACTATATAAAACCATATATATAAGCCATGTTTGCATTGAGTCAGCTTTGGACGCTGTGGGCATGATGTAGAAGAGCCAGTGGGTAGGAGCTCAGAAGGATGCACTAGGTAAGTATGGTGCTGGGGCAATCAGTAGGATGCTTTGTGCGCAGTCAAGTCAGGTGCTTGCTCAGCAAATGCATGCTTCCTTCTCAGCATGACTTCCCTTGGTTCTGCCACCAGTTTTCTGGTCAGAACATGGGATAGGATATTCAAGCTGATACAGAAGGCATCCAAGAGGCCCAGATGGTGGTAGAGAAGCCACATCTGAAACACATCATGCTGAAGTCAAGTTTTCATCTTTCAGCCAGCAGGTATAGCCCACCATAGGTCTCTTGGTCTTGAAAAGTTGTGCCCTGTTAGGAGAGTTTGGGGAGAGACAACGCAGTGCTGAGCTCGTACTGAGAGCTACCCACTTCGAGCTGACACAGAGGAGGATCTTCCTGCCTAGCCATGTGCTAGATGTCTTAATTACGTTTTTGTTGTGATAAAATATCAAAACCAGGGCTGGAGAGATGGCTCAGAGGTTAAGAGCATTGCCTGCTCTTCCAAAGGTTCTGAGTTCAATTCCTGGCAACCACATGGTGACTCATAACCATCTATAATGAGATCTGATGCCCTCTTCTGGTATGCAAGCAAACAGTGTATACATAATAAATCTTTAAGAAAAAGAAAAAGAAACCCACCACAACCAAAACTAGAGAAAGAAATGATTTTTTGGTTTACAGCTTACAGTTTATCATCAGAAGAAGCCAAAGCATGACTTCAAAGCAGCAGAAGCCATGGAGAAATGCTGCTGATTGACTTCTCATGGGATGCTCAGTCTGACATATCACCCAGCAACCTACTCAGGGGTGGCACCACCTTCAATGGACTGGGCCTTCCTGGGTGGATCATTAATCAAGAAAATGACCCACAGACTTGCCTGCAGGCCAACCTGAGATGCTGTCTTAGTTGAGGTCTCCTCTTCTTAGATGACTGCCTGTGTCTGATTGGTTTGGAAGGAGCTAGGGCTTCTCCACTTGCAGCGCCCCTCCTACCTCTGTCTTTGAAAACTCTGACTGTTCTAATGTTTAAGTTGCTTTGTGCTTGTTTTTATGTCTTCCCATTTTCTTATTTCATTTGCAGCTTTTCAGATAGAAAGTAAAATCAGTCTATAGGATCCTAAGCTGCTGAGGGTCACGGTCCCTCACTCTTAGTAGTTTGGTTTTAGTATGCTTACTGACCTTAGTTGTAGACTCCCTTTCATGTTTTGTAATCTCTGGATCTCTCAGAAGCCTCTGCGGTGGTTTTCCAGGGAAAGGACTGTGGCGGCGTCTTCTGAGAAGGGAAGAACTCTGACAGGCTGTCCCCGTGTTCATTGTGTCACCTCCTGCCCGGCCCGCAGTCTCAGGATCTGGATCCTCATTGCGGCTTCTGACCTTGCACAGGGTTGGGCCTGGGCCTCGGAAAACCTCAGCCTCAGCACTGCTTCCACCTGAGGATGTTGGGATCCCTTTGCCCCCGATTGTACCCGAGGTTTCCTTTCTTGCCTTTCAGGAGAAAGTTTGAGGTCTTATTTTATGCAGGATCCAGCTTTATTTATCCCCTGTACTACCAGAAAGGGAAAGTCCCAAGTGACCCTTCTGTGGAGGCTTTAACTCCGCAGGACCATTCTGATGACTTGGAGTTGTTAACAGGTTGATCTCCTTTGAGTCCTAGGCACCATATTGTAGGTGTACATGACACAGGGAGAGATTGGTTAAATGTTGCTGATGTGATCAGAGACATTGCTCATTTGTGTAGTTTAAGAATGATTTTACTCATTTTCAGTTAATTTTGCAGGTACTTAAGATACCAAATTTTGACCCAAATCTATAAAATGATATTTTTGTGATGTATTGCCAGATATAGATGAGAATTGTCCCTGGAGTCCAGTCTAGTGTGTAGAAGTTGAATCACTCGCTTGTTTATCACTCGCTTGTTTTTTTTTAGATTCATGAAGAAGATGTAACTCTTAAACTTAATCCAGGATTTGAACAAATGTATAACTTTGAACCTATGGATGTGGAGTTTACATACAATAGGTAAGATTCTAGTAAGTTTAATAAAAAATATTTTTTCATCCTCCCAGATGGACTATCCTTGAGTGAATCAGTTGAAGTCTCCATGACCGTGCAAGAAGAAATGGCTTGTTAGCCTTCCTGTGCTTTGTGAGTGATCTGTGTATTAGGTCCCAAACTTCCCAAAAGACAACAGCACTGACTGTGGCCCAAAGCGACAATCTGGGGCCAGCTCAGGCTAGATGCCGACAGGGAAAACGGGAGTACTGGTGGAGAGAAAAGTCTGCAGTCAGAGGTCTTCTGAAGCCTGTGATCTCTGCCTGCCAGGAAGAGCTGCTTTCCTTACTCCCTTGCCACTGGCAAATGGGGCATGTGGTTCTTTATTGCCATAAAACTGTGGTGCAGATCAGAGCCACTGAGATCCTGTCTTCTGACCTGCAGGCCCCCACATTAGCTTCCTGCTACTCCCTGTCCCTGAGAGATAGCCATGGCAGCTTTGGACTCCTCCAAGTGCCCTGGCCCTTCTCTCTTCACCACCAAAGCTTTATTTACAATAAACCTCTTCCCACCCATGGAAAAGTCCATTTTGGTAGTTTCACTGCACCCTCAGTTACATCTTATGCCAAAACCTGGGAGCAGGACAGTGGGCTAGACCTTTCCAGAGGGTCTAGCCCCTCCTAACCAATCACGTGTTTTTGAGAACTTTTAAGTGTAGGCTTTTATCTCTTGGTCAGTTTAAGGGAAATTGATGCTATTAGTATATTGTCATCTAGTCCTTGAAAACATCAGTCTGTCCTTTCATTCACATAGTCTTTAGTTTCCTTTTAGCAATATGTACTTCTCTGTAGTTTTGCATATTTTTGGCAAGTTTGTCTCCTTTTTGTTTGGTTGGTTGGGATTTTTTTTCTTTTATTTGAGATAGGGTTTCTCTGCGTGGTCCTAACTGTCTTAGAACTAGCTTTCTAGACTAGGTTGTCCTTGTAATCAGAGACAGACACCTCTGAGATAGACTGTCTCCTGAGTGCCATGATTAAAGGTGTACACCACTGTGCTTGCCATCTGGCGTGTGTGTGTGTGTGTGTGTATGTATGTGTATGTGTGTGTGTGTATGTATGTATGTATGTGTGTGTGTTTGAGGCAGGCTAACAGGGTCTCATACATCCTTTACTAGGCTGAAACACTTCTATGTAGACCACGCAGCTCCAACTCACAGAGATCCACATGTCTCTGCCTTCTGGATGCTGGGATAAAAACTCCTGGCTCCTGGCCCTAGTTTTTAAAGCTTAGTACTATTGTAAACAATTTTACCTTTAATTTCCAATTGCTTGGTCTCCGTATTTCCTCTCAGCCAGGAGCTGAGGATGACATGGAAGGCTTTGACGTGTCCTTCTGGCAGGTTGAGGAGAGAAAGTCCTAGTTTACTGGTAATTTTTAGTCAAAAATAGATACTGAACACTCAAGAGGCAGAGGCAGACAGATCTCTGAGTTCCAGAGATCTCCAGAGAGCTAGGTCTACATAGTGAGAACCTGTCTCAAACAAAGAGAAGGAGTAGATACTGATTTTATCAAATGCTTTTTTATATCTTTTGAAATTATGTGGGATTTTCTGTTTTGGGTTCATCAGTCAATTTTCTTAATTTGGTTTTTAATATAATTTCAGCTTTGCCTCCTAAGATGAATGGTACTTGGTCATAATGTGATTTCCTTTTATGTTCGTTAGGTCTGATTTGCTAAAATTTTATTCATTTTTTATATTTATGTTTATGAGATATATTTGTCTATAACACATTGTATATTCTGGAAAACTTTGTATAGAATAAATATTGTTTCTTCCTTAAATATTTGTTAGAATCCCCTCTGAGGCCTTCTAGATACGGAGTTTTCTTTGTGGGAAGCTTTTAAGCTATGTATTCCATTATTCTACCAGAAAAAGGATCATTTAGGTTTAGTGCTAGGTTCTTTTTATTTAGTGTATGTGTGTGCACACATGAATGTAAGTGTGTATAATATATGTGGGTGCATGTGCCATAGTGCATGTAGAGGAAGACTATGGGGTCCATTCTCTCCTTCCACCTTTACTTGAGTTTGGGAATTAAACTCAAATCATCAGACTTGGGTGGTAAGTCCCTTTACCCACTGAGTCATCTTCCTGGCCTGGTTATTAGGTTCCTGTAAGCTTTAGGAGTCTACATTTTAAGAACTCTCTACTTCATCTAGGGTGTCTTATTTGCATTTAAATTATTTACAGAATTTTCCTATTATATTTTTCCTATATGTGTCATCTATAGAGATTCCACACTTCTAATTCCTGATGTTAGTGGTTTTTGTATTTTTTCCTCTCTCATCAGTATCTCTAGAAATGTAGGATCTTTTAATTATTTTATCTTATGTGTGTATCTTGCCTGCATGGATGTCTGTGGTTTATATGTATGCCTGGTGCCCCTAGAAGCCATAAGAGGGCATCAAATCTCCTAGGTGTGGAGTTACAGATGGTTGTTAGTTCCCATGCTGGGGGCTAGGAATCTAACCTTGATCCTCTGCAGGAGCAGTCTGTGCTCTTAACTGCTGGGCCATCTCTCCAGAACCTTGTCAAAGAGTTCACTGGCATCCTATTCTTTACTGTTCTTCTGTTCCCTGTCACATTAAGTTTTGCTCTGATCTTGTATTATTTCCATTTTCCTATCTATTTTCTGCTCTGTCTGCTTTTCTTTCTCCAGCTTCTCATATGGTATAAGTGAAGACCATAAATTGAAGACCAGCCCCCCCCCATTTTTTAACACCTCATGTGTTTGGTTCTGGATAGATATTACCCTGAGTTACTTACCCCTCTAGCTTAGATGCTGGTCAGTTAGTCCCCAGTGAAGACATAATAGATTCTTTTTTAAAAGAGACTCTGTGTCCGCGCACACACACACACAAATGCATGCAAAGGACAGAGGATAGCATCAGATTTCCTGGAGCTGGAGTTACAGGTTGTAAGCTGCCCAACAGGGATACTGGAATCTGAACTCTGGTCCTCTGCAATAGCAAAGAGTGCTCTAAACAGCTGAGCATCTCCAGCCCCAAGATTCTCTTTATCTTGTACAAAGATGCTAAAATAAACAGATGATATCTTGCGAATCTTCCTCTTGAACCACTAGTTCATACCTAGGGATGTTGGTTTTTGTGATCCCTTCTTTCTCATTTCTGCCCTTCTTTGGAAGCCGTGTGTATTGTCCTGTGTCCCGCAGTACATATATATTCTGCATCTATTTAATTTTTCTTATTTTCTATCTTTTTGTTAGAGTCAATTTGGTTAAGTCCTGGGGTGATTCTGTCCCAGCTCTTATCCCTTTTTATATGGAATTCATTGTATCCCAAGCAGTTATTTTGCAAAGATCAGAAAACAGGGCTTACATAGGTTCAGTACATCTGGCAGAGATATCACAGAGTGTACAACTCTTAGTGATGCACCACAGAAATGGATCCTGATAGTGGCTTTCAGCAACCACCCTGCACCCTCTAATAGTTGGGAATGGTCGGGTCCCTATGTTGTGTCTCACCACCATCTGAGCCTTCAAGAAACCTGTCCTTTGTCTCTAAGAAGGCATGAGTCAGTTCTGCTCTGTGATTGGAGCCAGATTACCCAGTAGAACAGATAAGCGTCTTCATTTATGCTTTTGAGTATTAGTAATCCTGATTTATTGAAAATGGGTTTTGATTTCCTATGTTTTTCTTCTTTTTTTTCTAATTTCATATGGAAAAAACCTTACAGCAAAACTGTTTTTCTCTTGGTATAGGAATATCAATATCTTTTACTCTTCTAGAAGGATGGCGCCTACTGTCCTGAACCTTCAGTTGTCTCTGCTTAACTTTTGGTATAAACTCCTAATTGGTTGTTGCCCCTTCACTCTCCTGTCACATAAGGGCAGGAACACGTCTTTATGACCCTGTAAAGCTTGGCCTCCACATGGTCTTTATCTACAAGATTTTAGTAAAATTTGTGTTAGTGTGATTGCTGAAAGTTTATTGTCTAGTCTGTTTTCTGTTGCTCTAGCAGATAACACAGACTGGATAATTTACCAAGAGATTTAGTCTCACAGTTCTGAAGGCTCCGCAGCATTGGCGAGGCCTTCTCATTGCACCAGAATATGGCAACGGTACACTGAAGAGAACACGTGAAAGATGCAGAGAAAGCAGGACAATGAGTTTGAATTCATTTTGTAACAAATGTTGTTCACACAGAAATGGTTTGAACTCATGACCTAATCATCTCATAAAGGTCACACTTTCCAAAGCTGTCACAGAGGCAGTTGTAGTTGCCAGCACATAAATAAAAATTATATCTTAAGTTTTTTGAGTTTGGAAGTAACGTTCACGTGGTAACATTTATATAATCAGATATTTGTAAATGCTAAACTTAAGGTTCATTATTTTATTTTTCCTTCTGGCAGGACCACAAGCAGACGGTGTCACTATGCACTTGAACAAGTCATCCATTTGGGTGTAAAAGGTAGCATTTTGTAGCTTGGTAGTAATAAATTTCCCTAGAGTATGCTTATAGAGTTCATGGAATTTTTGTGCAAAATGATCTCAGTTCTTCAGTTATATGTAAGAATTAAAATTGCATAACAGCACATATTTTTAATTCCTATTGGGTAATTTGTGTCCTCCCCCCACTTTTTTTTTACTATTTTAACTATGTAAAAATAGCATACTTAAATAATTGAAAATTATTTTTCTACTCTCTACATTTAATCCTGGTAATATAATTCATCTTTGTTCTCACAGAGATAAGTAATGGCTTGTTGCAAAGTCTATGCCAGGGCTGGAGAGATGGCTCAGATGTTAAGAGCATTGCCTACTCTTCCAAAGGTCCTGAGTTCAATTCCCAGCAACCACATGGTGGTTCACAACCATCTGTAATGGGGTCTGGTGTCCTCTTCTGGCCTGCAGGCATACACACAGACAGAATATTGTACACATAATAAATAAATATTTTTTAAAAAAGAAAAAAAACAAAGTCTATGTCATACAATTTAATGTTAAAACTAAGAAAGGGAGAACCTCAACAGAGTAGAATATGAACTGTTTTAAAATCAGCCATAATGTTTAGGTTGTCTTCATTCATACTTTTTTTTTAACTTTTTCTTGTTTCAAAGTTTTATTTCCAGAAGAAATCATCTTACAGTCTCCCCAGGTGACAGGGAATTGGAGCCTTGCACAGGAAACCAAAAGTGACGGGCAGTCCATCACCAAGGTAGTGTTTTGATGACTTTGATAGATTTAACACATAATATGAATTCAGTTCTCACTTGACTGGAGTATCAGAAGAATGTTATTCACAAATAATCTAAAATTTCAGTTAAAATAAAACTAAGATAGCTGGGTGTAATCCCAGAACTTGGGGGGCAGAGGCAGGGAGATCTTTGTGAGTTCAAGGTCAGCCTGGTCTACAGAGTGAGTTCAGGACAGCCATGACTATGTAGTGAAACTGTCACAAAAGGGGAGCTGGAGAGAAGGCTCATTTGTTAAGAGTACTCGCTGCTCTTCAGGAGGACGCAGGTCTGACTCTTAGCCGGCACATGGCAGCTAACTGCCCTTAGCTCCAGTTCCAGAGCATATGATGCCCTCTTCTGGTCCTTAAGGGCATTGTATTCACATAGTGCACTGACATAGATGCAGACAAATCCATACACATATAATAAAAAATAAACCTTAATAAAATATTCATAGGGTACATTTAGTTTAACTGTGTATACAATTATATGTAAGACCAAGATATTTAAACAAGGTAAAATTAAGATATGGGTGCTTCTGTGATTGTACCGATTTATTTTAAAATTGTGTGCTTTTAGGTGGTACACAGATTTAATCCCAACATTCAGAAGACAGTGATCCACGTGGCTTCCTACCTTTCCCTTACATCCTTCCTGCCTCTGATTTTGTGACACTGTCTGAGATCCCATTT
Organism: Arvicola amphibius; assembly: GCF_903992535.2. Lineage (NCBI taxonomy): Eukaryota > Metazoa > Chordata > Mammalia > Rodentia > Cricetidae > Arvicola > Arvicola amphibius. The sequence continues at coordinate 47,360,046 of NC_052055.2, forward strand.
GTGGCTGGGCATTCAACAGTTAATTCTCAGGACTTTGACCAGTTATGAGTATCTTTAGGACTCACTGACTAATATTTACAAAAAGTAAGCTTCTCCAGCAAAGTTGACCACAGCATTCATGATGAGCATTAAACATAGCTTATTTAGAAGTATAGCTGGAGAGATGGCTCAGTGGGTAAAGCACCTGTTCAACCAACCATAAGGACTTGAGTTCTAATCTTAGAACCCACATAAAGTTGGTCCTCAGTAGAGCACATCTCTCCTCCCAGCATTCCTACATCAAATGGGAGGCACTATCAGGAAACTCCCAGACGTTTGCAGGCCAGCTAGCCTGGAGTCCACAGCAGTGAACAATAAAATAGGCCCTGTCTTAAGGTGTAAGGTGAGGAATGACACCCACAACTGTCCTCTGACCTATATCCTGTCAACCGTAGCATGTGCACATTTACACTCACGCAAACATGTGCATATATACTCATGTACACCACACACACATACACACACACAGGGGGAGAGGGGGGGATGGTAGTTACAGGATGCTTACTCAATCATGGAAAACACTATAAACAAAATAAAAAAGGGTTATCCATTAAAAATCATCAGCTGAGCCAGGCGGTATTGGCACATGCCTTTAATCCCAGCATTTGGGAGGCAGAGGCAGGCGGATCTCTGTGAGTTCGAGGCCACCCTGGTCTACAAGAGCTAGTGCCAGGACAGACTCCAAAGCTACAGAGAAACCCTGTCTCGAAAAACAAACAAAAAAAGAGGGAAAAACAAAAAACAAAAAAAATCATCAGCTGGGGGGCTGGAGAGATGGCTTGGTGGTTAAAAGCACTTACTGCTGTTCTAGAGGACCCAGGTTCAATTCCCACCACCCACATGGGCAGCTCACAACTGTCTGTAAATCCAGTTTCAGGGCAATCTGACACCTTCACACCAATGCACATAAAATAAAAGTTAAATAAATCATAAAAAAAATTCCTTAAATTTTTTTTAAAACTCATGAGCTGGGAGCTGGAGCAATGACTCAGCAGTTAAGAGCACTGACTTCTCTTCCTGAGTTCAGTTCCCATCAACCACATGGCAGTTCACAGCCGTCTATAGTGGGATTTGATGTCCTTTTCTGGCATAAAGGCATACATGCAGAAAGAGCACTCATGCATAAAATAAATAATTTTAAAAAATCATCAGCTATGTATTTACTTCTAGATGTTTATTTTGATCTGAAAATAGAAGTCTTCATTGAGCTTTCATTTGCAAATCTGTCTTTTATCCCCTTCCTCCTTGTTCATTCTGTTGCCTGATTCTCAAGAAAAGTCTGTGTAGGAGATGGTAGGATGGGATGAAGGAAGCTACTGCTATTTAGATGCGGGTTTGCTGACTGCCTGAATCGTTACATTCTTAAATGCAGAATGTTATTTCTAGCAAAGTTGTGAATAAATCTTGGCATTCCATCACTCAACCAAGGTGGAATTATAGGATTTGGAGAGATAGCTCAAAAATTAAGAGCCCTGGGTGGTGGTGGCGCACGCCTTTAATCCCAGCATTGGGGAGGCAGAGGCAAGTGGATCTCTGTGAGTTCGAGGCCAGCCTGGTCTACAAGAGCTAGTTCCAGGGCAGGTACCAAAGCTACAGAGAAAACTTGTCTGGGGGCGGGGGGGGGGGGGGGGTTAAGAGCATCTTCCCAAGGATCCAGGTTTGACTCCCAACACTATATGGCAGCTCACAACTGTCTGTAATTCCAGATCCAGCAAATCTAACACCCTCTTCTGGCCTCTATGTGCACTACACACAACATGCAGGCATTTACACTCATGCAAACATGTGCATATATACTCATGTACAACACACACACATACACACGGGGAGAGAGAGAGTGAGGATGGTAGTTACAGGATGCTTACTCAGTCATGGAAAACACTATAAACAAAATAAGAAAGGGTTATCCATTAAAAATCATCAGCTGAGCCGGGCGGTAGTGGTGCACGCCTTTAATCCCAGCACTTGGGAGGCAGAGGCAGGCGGATCTCTGTGAGTTCGAGGCCAGCCTGGTCTACTTTGTGAGTTCCAGGACAGACTCCAAAGCTACAGAGAAACCCTGTCTCAAAAAGTCAAATAAATAATAAATAAATAAAATAACATTATCTAGAACTCAATAAGTAGAAAATTCATGTCTGACATCTGGTTAAAAAAATAATAACCCAGGCTAGGGATATAACTCAGTGGTTGACACCTTGCCCAGCCTGTGCACAGCCCTGGGCTCAAACCCAGCATTGCAAACCAGACTTAAAAATGCAACCAGTATGGAAAATTTTAATTAATTGGAACCAGCCTCTACCCCAAATAACCCAGTTGTACAGTCAGAATACAAGGACATTAGAATAGTTATTAATTAGTCACAATAATAGAAAACACTGGATCAGGCATGGTGGTGCATGCCTTTAATCCCAACACTTAGTAGGCAGAGGCAGGTGAATGTCTGGGCAATAGGGGTCTACAAGGGGAGGTCCAGGCCAAGTAGGGCTACCTAGTAAGGTAAGGGAGGTCCTGGCTCGAAAAACAAAGTAAGAAAAGACATGAAGACCTTAACTGAGGAACATGAAAGATAAATTTAACAAAACAAACACAGCCTCATCCTTTAGAGATAAAAATTTCAGTTACTAAGATGAACAAAATGTACAGAATAGTACCAGACTAGGTGATCCAGAGGAAAAGTAGCTTGAAGACATAACACTAAAAATTATGTGAAAACAGCAAGAAAGATTTCAGAAAACAGGAAAAGCAATTTCCATAATTCACAAGTCCTCTCTCTAAAATGAGTGACAAATTTTAAAAGTCATAGAACAACCTCAGGTGGCCTCACACACTTAACTATTTGCCTCTCAGAAAAAGAACAGGCAGAAAATGTAAGGAAGCATATTGGGGCCACGTGTGATATCTCAGACCTGAAATCTTTGCCTGGGCTACTTAGCTAGATCGTGTCTCAAAACCTCTGGTGGTTTGAGAAGATATGTAAAATTGCTAAAGTGTAACCCAGATTGATGGCAGGTGGAGCACAAATACAGGTGACCCGTACCAAAAACAGCACTAGTCGGAGGACAAGGGCATATTCTTGTGATGATTAATTTTACATGTTACCTTGACTGGGCCAAAGAGTACCTAGAAGCTCAGTGAATCTTACTCTGGATTGTGTATCAGTGAAGGTGCCTGTGAATGAGATTGGCGTTTGAATTTGTGCTGATGAAGCTTGCTGCCTCCATCTGTGTTCATATGGCAGCTCGTCAGATGAGGCCTGCATAGGATAAACAGACTGACAGACCCTCTTCCTAGCCTCCCTCCTGCCAATGTCCACAGTTGGAATCCCAGCGTGCTCCTGCCATCAGGTGCATACTGGAGCCTGGCTGTTTTTGAGACAACAGTCATCTTACTGAAACTCACGCACACCTTTGGCAATCTCCTGACCCTCGTTCTTTAGCCTTAGGCTAGAGCATGCTTTCCTCGTCCTTAGCTTGCTGCCACAGGTGTTAGGATTCCTAATTCAGTTGTTTCTCTCCCCAGCCCATGTTGTTGTTGTTTTCTGGCTTTTAATATGGGTTTTAGGGATTGGACTTGGGTCCTCATGCCTGCATGGGAGGCATTTTACCAAACTCTGCTATCTCCCATCACAAATCTGTAAATCTTAACATTCCAACTAGTTTTATTGTTTTCAGAAATTTGACCATGTCATTCTAATATATAAATTTTAAAATCTAATTACAGATTTCATATATATATATATATGAAATCTGTAATTATATGTAATTATATGTAAATATATGAAATACCTATTAGAATATGTATGTGTAAAGGCCATAAATATTTATGGCAGTATTGAAATAAAGTACTTACCATTCCTCATATTAAAGTATATCCTCATGCTAGACTGTGGTCAGACAAATAGAATTACAGGGCTAGGCACATGGACTAAGACCATACCGGTTATCCTCTGCAGCACCAATATGACAGTGATGGGAGGCCACATTGGGAAATCCTGGAATAAAATTTGACTGCATGCATTTTTAATGGAGAAATTTTATGATGCAGAGCTTCAAGATTCATTATATGAAAGGCATTGATTACACAAAGATATATATATATATATACATACATATATATATACATACATACACACACAAAGCTATGAATTAGGAAGTATTTGTAATAGAAGAATTAAAAATTCAATACCGTTGGCTCAGGGCAAAGTATATCTATATTCAAACACGCCTGTAGAACAGTTCTTGTGTAGGCTTTGAACACGCTTGACAAGCAGTGCTGGCTTTCTGTGTTGTCAGGAAGGTATGAAGATGCTGCACAACAGAGGCCTCATTACCTCTCTGTTTCAGTTTCATCATGACAAAATTCAATTTATATTTATTTTTCAAAGAGTTAGGGAAAGGCATAAACTTTCAGACATGTTTTTATTCACTGTCTCATGTTTGAATTATGTTTCAAGGTGTAGACCTGTGACCTATCCAAAGAACTGTTCAGTGTGACAGCAGAGTGTTGGTGGTAGGTGTGTGTGCTGCTCTTTAAACTAAGCTTCTGTACACAAAGCTGCTGTTGTAACTACTTTCTTCATGATTATTTCCAGAACAAGAAAACAGTGAAGGGCCAAACTAAACATACAACAAAGGAGAGGAACATGGGTACCACAGACCTGCCAGAGAAGACTGCCTCTACTGCAGAGACCAGTGAGTTGGGTACAAATATATAATGGGCTCAGGGAAGAACAGTGAAGAAACCTGTACTTGAAAGAAGTTTCCTGAGAACTCACTGTGGTTGGAGATCCAGTCATGACAGACACATTGTCCACAGAAAGCTGAAGCTCCATCTGCCTATCTTGGTGGTTTAGATTAGATGCTTTAGAATAACCTTAGATTGCTTTATTCTTGCCGTGCATGCTCCTAAGTTGTAGTATACTCTCTATATTTAAGTGAGTCTTGCAGTATCACCCAGCTGGTGTTAAAAGTCCTGGACTCAAGTGATCCCCTACTTTGGTCCAGTGGCAAAAACTACAAGCAGGATTCAGCACGCCTGACTTGTAATGCTGACAGACACAAATGCCTAGTAAGCATTTTAAAATGTGTTCACCATCTTTAGCCATCAGGAAAATACAAATTAAAACTACTCAAAATTCTATCTTACTCGAGGCAGAAAGGCTAACATGGAGAGACAACAAGTGTAAGTGGAGACTGCGCTTGCATTTCCCAGCCGCCCAGACCAAATAACCACACAGAAATTATATTAATTACAACATTGTTTGGCCGATGGCTCAGGCATATTAGCTAACTAGCTCTTACATATTAAGTTAGCCCATTTCTATTAATCTGTGTATCACCACAAGGCTGTGGCCTACCAGTAAGGTTCTGGCATCTTTCTCCTTTGTCAGCTACATGGCATCTCCCAACTCTGCCTCTCCCTGCATTCAGTTTAGTTTTCCTGAATACCTATATTCTGCTTTGTCATGGGTCAAAGCAGCTTCTTTCTTAGCCAATGGTAAGAAAATATATTCACAGCATACAGAGGGAAATCCCACATCAAAGAAGTGCTGATAAAAAAAATGCATATTTACTACTAGTAAATCAGTCTAAAAGTTTCAAAAAAATAAAAACTAAAAGTAGGGTTAGAGAGATGGCTCAGCATTGAAGAGGCACTGGCTGTTCATGCAGAGGACCCATGTTTGGACCTAGTGCCTACATGGCAGCTCACAACCATCTGCAACTCCAGTTCCAGTGGATCTGAAACCCTCTTTTAGCTCCTACAGGCACCAGGCACTCGGCAGTTATGTGGTGCACAGACATACATGTAGGCAAACATTCATACATGTAAAATAAAAAAAACTATGAATAGGGGCTGGAGAGATGGCTCAGATGTTAAGAGCATTGCCTGCTCTTCCAAAGGTCCTGAGTTCAATTCCCAGCAACCACATGGTGGCTCACAACCATCTGTAATGGGGTCTGGTGCCCTCTTCTGGCCTGCAGGCATACACACAGACAGAATATTGTATACATAATAAAAAATATTTTAAAAAACTATGAATAGAGAAACTCTCATATTGCCCTGATATACTACTAGATATATATCCCGAGGAATCTAAGTCAGTATACAAGAGATGGTTACAGATACATATTTATTGTTAAACATATTGTTAAACATAGTTTGTTTTTGTGTGTGGAATCAACCCATCCAATATGAATTGATAAAATTTAATACATACAGCTGTTTTAAGATAAAAATGAAATCATGACCCTTTTCTGGAAAATTATTGAATGGAAATTACTACGCAGTTTTCCAGACTTGGAAAGACAAATACCAAGTGGTTTCTCTCATATGCAGATCTTAAATTTTAATTATTAGACATGTTTATATGTTAGTACATAGGTCATAAAGATAGAAAGGGTGCTGTGAGAAGGAATGAAGTCTTAAGGGGGCCTTGGGAAAGGAAGAAGGGGTTTTAGACTGCACATGACATGAGAGCAGAGTACAGGCAGTGCGGGGAGGAAGGGAATCTGTAGATGTGTAGGGGGCGGGAGACTGGGGTCAGGAAGGTCACCCCAAACGAAGTATGAAAGTGCCACAGTAAAACTTACCACTTTGTATACCAACGTTAAGACAACTCATTTAAATGTTTGGGGAAAATCATCAACAAAAAAGGTTTTAAATTCTGTATGTAATATTTTGGGGGATGCTATATCTATAAGTGGCATAGAAAACTAACTTTTCCTGACTTTGCCTCAGAAAACATAGATGGTTCTGGAACATGTTCTCCTGCCACACTGAAAGTTGTTGGCATTGTCAGGTTTTATTTGGTCTTTATAGCATCTAATAAGCATCTGATGATCTGACTAGGCTGTCTTTCCACTTCACATGCAGTAGATGAAATTCAGATCCCTAAAGCAAGAGATAAGGAGTTCTTCAATCCAGTGCTCAATGAAAACCAGAAGCTGGCAGTGAGGAGGATTCTGAGTGGTGACTGCCGGCCCCTCCCTTATATTCTTTTTGGACCTCCTGGAACTGGAAAGACTGTGACAATAATTGAGGCTGTTTTGCAGGTAAGAACGGTGGTTCTGTTTGCTGTCGGTCTGTACTGTGTTCATGTGTTTGTGTATGAGAAGGTATTAGTTTAAACTCCAGAGACCTTTGTAAAGAATTTAAGGAAGATGTATCTCCTAACATTGTCCGTTTATGTATTAGGATTTTAAGTTTATTTCATAAGTGTAGAAGAAAACTTCATTTCTAGACTAGTAAACCTTTGATCCTGTTGTAAAGCTTTACTGAAGAAGTTGCCTGGACAGTACTGAAGCCACCACTCTGCAGCTATTGCTGGTCTCTCCTTTATATTTCTGATTAAATTTGTGAAAATACTGTGTATATATAGTACTGCAGTGTCATTCCGGATTGTGATTAGCAAGCATACATACTGTGAGTATTCTATGCTATGCTACAAGCTTGGCTTGTGGGAGTGAAATAACTTGGTGCTGTCTGTGGATATGTCTGTGGAGGTGTGTGGAAGGTTATGGTTGCAGAGCTGGGGATATAACATATACAGGCTTTGGATAGCCCTGCATTTGCTCTTCTCTGTATGTATGTAGGAGTGGGGGTGGGGAGGAGCTACCACCTGATTACATCTCATCTGTGCCCAGTGAGGTGGAGTAGTCTCTTGGACATTGCAAGGAATGTCTCAGATACTCAGAGATTAGTATCCAATCCCATACCCCTTGTTCCCTATAAAGGAATCTGTATACTGAATAAATATTCAGGGTTTCCACTCTGTGGCAATAAGATCCCTGGTCTCTTACTTCTTAATGCAGATACATTATGCTTTGCCGGACAGTCGGATTTTGGTCTGCGCTCCCTCCAACAGTGCTGCTGACCTTGTGTGTTTACGACTTCATGAGAGCAAGGTTCTGAAGCCAGCTGCCATGGTCCGGGTGAATGCTACCTGCAGATTTGAGGAGGTGAGCCCCAGGCATGGGATGGGTACCTGGAATCCTTCCATGAAGAATACCTAGTGGGCAGATTTGAGCAGGAGGTAATAGCTTGGTAGACACCAAACTATTGTAGAAAGTTATAATGGAAAAAATTGCTCTATTGTTATGATACAACTCAGCTACGTGGTGGGCTCTTATTCCTAAATATTTCATTATGTTCTTATCCTGTCTCCAAATTAACAGTGCTTTTGTGGACATTCTGAGTTTTGTTAAATTTTCATCAATACTCCTGTTTCCTAAAATGTAATTCTTCAAATATATTCTATTTTCTTTTTAGTTCTGTTTTATTGATTTGTTACCACTATCCCTTTTGGAAAACTAGAGTATCCTAGTTTGTTTTTTAATAAGTAAAATAAGATAAATATTGCTCAAAAAATAAATTATGACTAGAAAAACATAGTAAGTTGCTTTCTGGATTATGTAAAGGATTATAGTATATTCATGCCTTTAGAGTTCATAAAATATGGACTTAATATTAAAATATAAGACATCTTAATTTAAGATAATCATTAATAATTAATCATCACTAAGAAGTAGCAACAGGGCAAGATTATCTTGTAGAATTCCTCCCAGCCTTGCTGTTTTGTCCAGTTTAAGGAAATGTTCAATAAATTGAAACCCAAACTGACTCTAACCTCTTTGCCTCAGACTATTATTGATGCCATCAAACCATATTGCAGAGATGGAGAAGATATCTGGAGAGCCTCACGCTTCAGGATAATAATCACCACATGTAGCAGTGCAGGACTGTTCTACCAGATAGGAGTGAGGTAAGTGTCGAATGCTGGAGGAGCAGAGCCCCCCCCCCCACGCTTAGGTCCGAAGAGGTTGACCAGATGGAAACTGAGTAGTGGAGGGAGGTGTCAACCACAGGATAAGAGTGGTAAGGGGTGGACGTCTTTTCTGAGGAAACAGGAGTATTGATGAGACCAAGAGACTCAAAGGGTTCAGCAGTACAGTGGATAGGCAGGGCAAGCAGCATGGACAGTGGTTAGAGAGCCCTGAGCATGTTTGCGGAATGGAAACCTCAGAGCTGGGGCCTAGTGAGGAGAGTGGAGATAGGAGCAACAAGAGGCTTGAATTTCTAGAAGAGGCATTAGGTATGACCCTTAGTTTACAGAAGTCTAACGAGTGAGTAACTTAAAGGATCAATGGAAGACAGGCTACTTAGGAAACAGCTGAATTCCGAGTGAGTAACTTAAAGGATCAATGGAAGACAGGCTACTTAGGAAACAGCTGAATTCTGTGAGGTTAATCCTGGGTGGGGGCAGCTCAAGTACCCACTAGTGGCGTCTCCCAAGAAGATGGGGCAGTGATGGTGCAGGAGAGTAAGGAGGGGTGGGCTAAGGACAGAGAAAGTGCCCCAAGAACTTGTCCTCGGTGCTATGAGGAATGTCCCAAGAGCTGGAAAGAAGCTGAGTGAGGACGCTTCATACCAGTGCACTAGAAGTGAGCCAGGGAGGCAGCAAGCCAGGTCTTGGTAAGAAGAGGAGGTATCACAGGTCAGGCTGAGGGAGGAGGAGGAGCAAGCTTCCCTGAGGGTGAGTCCCAATTCCTGAGATCCTGAGGAGAGTCAGATCTGCAGCTTGGAGCAGAGTCACCCCAGAATGTAGCTGTGAGGATGACTACCTAGGCCCACACATGCTCACCTTTCTGACCTGAGTTCTAGGCATCTGAGAGCAGAGAGAGCCAAGTGTAGCTAGCCACAAGCAGGTTGCAAATTATTTCATAAAGATTCTAAGCCGGGCGGTGGTGGCGCACGCCTTTAATCCCAGCACTCGGGAGGCAGAGGCAGGTGGATCTCTGTGAGTTCGAGGCCAGCCTGGTCTACAAGAGCTAGTTCCAGGACAGGCTTTTAAAAAGCTACAGAGAAACCCTGTCTCGAAAAACCAAAAAAAAAAAAGATTCTATAGTTACCTATTTTATTTATTTTTAAGCTAGGAATTTAATATTTTTAATATTTTATTTTGTACGTACGTGTGTGGGTGCAAGTGTATAGGTCAGAAAACACCTTGAGGGAGTTGGTTCCCTCCTTCAAGCCTGTATGTCCCAGGGATCAAATTCAAGTCCTTAGTGGCAGGTGCTTTACACTCACTCTGAGCCATCTCACTGGCCCCACAGTGTCATTTAATTATGTAGCCAGTATGAAATCACTAATGAGACAGACAGTCTGCATTCAATTATTCAAGTATGAAACTTAGAGCTCTTTATGTCAGACTAGCCACTGTGCTTAAGAGCCACGCATGGCTAAGAGGCTGCTGGACTGGGAGGGTGCAGGTCTAAGCAAGGGCAAGGGTTTCTGTGATACAAGGTGCCAGAATTCTAAGCTACCAGGAGGCTCTCGGGCTTTGTCCATACCCACCCTCACCCCTTCATGTCCTTCCAAACACATACACGTTCTGCTTACAGAACACCAACTACTGCTAGGGATGCGTATGAATCTCCTAGCAGGCCTGCAGCTCTGTGACTTCAAGTCTTGTGACACCCATACTTCTTGGTCTTATCTTCCCTGGAAAACCCCACTGTGATCCCAGCACCACAGAGCAGAGTTTTGCCAATATGTATTAGGTAGCAGTTGGTAAACAATACAATGAAATTACCATTCAGATCTTTGGCTCTAGAGTTGGCTACTTCACGCACGTGTTTGTGGACGAGGCAGGGCAGGCAAGTGAGCCAGAATGCCTTATTCCTTTGGGACTGATTTCAGACATCAATGGTCAGGTAAGGCCTGTGTCTTGAGTGTGTTTCTGTCTTACTGTTTTCCCTCGGTGACAGTCACAGCCTTAAGTGAAAGGACTAGGACCTGAGGATCTGGGAGGTCAGTGCTGTGCTGTTCATCACAGCATCAGTCTTTTGTGGCTGGCAAGAAAGGCCCTTGCCTGCTATTATTTACTTATTGCAAACAGAAGATAAGAGCCGTTGTAGGTACTGGGACTCGATGGCTGAAGTTTCCAGTGTATGTATTCCACATGGCAGAGGGGAGAGGACAGGGCCTCATGCTCTGCTAAGATCTGACTGTCATTCCATTCCATTTTTCAGGAGCTCCTCACTCAGACCCCCAGCCCCTCCAGCTCTGTGTGTTCCTGGCAGATCCCCATCTTATCTTCTCCCTGCTACTTTGGACAGTGACATGGATTATCATTTTAGAACATGTTTCTTTCAGTGCCCCCAGCTGAGAGGTCATCTGGCTCTACTTGTGAACTTGTCAGGATCCTCCAGATGTGTTCCCACCATCTTCCCTCAAGTCACCAGGCTCTATGAGACAGTCTAGGAGGGACTAAGGAACAAACAAGGACTGGTCTAATTAAAACACTCCCAAGTCTAGTCAGCATGATGTTAATGAGTGTGAGGCTACCAGGAAAGGACATCATGGAAAAAGGCTGAGGATAATTTCCCATGGTCAGACACAGCAGAAAATTCCAGAACACAAGCTGCATGCCTGAGGCTTTTTGTCACATTGAGAGATAAGTGGAAGAGGCAGCTGGTACCAGAACTGATAAAAGCAGATAGTAACTGCTTAGTGAAGAAACCTGAGTCTCAAGCCCATCCAGTTTCTCATTTCCCACTTCTCGGTCTAAGTCACTGTCAATTCTAGCTGTCTCCACCATGATCTCTCATCGTTTTCCCTCATTCCACACAACCAGAGTGTGCAAGGGGGCCCTGCCTGTACACCCCAGCCCTACCCTATTCAGAGCCACCTGCCTGTCAATTCCCCTAGCTCTTCTACTGTGGCTGGACTGTATGCCTGTCTACTCCAAACTAATCAGGCATTCTTGTATATGCTATAGATTGTTCTTGCTGGAGACCCCATGCAGCTTGGCCCAGTCATCAAGTCCAGACTGGCCATGGCCTATGGGTTGAATGTGTCTATGTTGGAGAGGTTGATGTCCAGACCAGCATACCTGAGAGATGAGAACGCCTTTGGTGCTTGTGGTGCATACAACCCTCTTTTGGTGAGTTCCAAACTCTCTGCTTTGTCATACAAATGGAGAAAGAGCCAAGTTTTATTGTAGCAGACAGTGCTGGCTGGAGGAGGGGGACTGCTGAGGGCAGGTCTGTAGGGCAGCTGCCACACTGCTCTCTCCCACCCCACCCCCCTTTGCCCATGAGTCAAGCACATGAGCAGAGACTTCTGCACAAGAGAACCGGTGTATCTCCATCTCCACAAACACCCACTTGCTCCTTGCCCTCCTCCCCTCAGGAAGCATGTTCAGCACAGTGATGCACAGATATCCAGGGAGGATGATAAGCAGCATGTGTGGCTTCTCCACTTCCCAGGTGGCATTTAAGGTACTTTCTGCCTGCTCTTTGGTCACACAGGGACTGCTGTTTGGATCAGAGGGTGCCATGGAATTGTAACACTGATGATGTGGAGTTTGGGGATCCAAGACAATAAAAGAAAGAAGTTAAATCTGCCTTACTCTGCAAATGTAGGAAAACAGAAAATGGCTTTTGTAACTATGTGAAGGAAGAGAGGGCCTGCCCCTGACGTGGAGGGATCTGTCCTGTGTGGTCCTCTGACCTAGGTGCTTCTGGGTGTGAGTGCGAGCTTGGTGAAACCACCAAACCAGACCCTTCCATGAGTGGAAGGAAAAGCTTACTCATACTTCCAAGGCGATCTCTTGGGTTTGGGTAGAGAGAGGCAAAATGTGGGAGAGGGTTGTGTTGCAGCAGGAAGTAGGTAGGTGAGTTAACTGGAATAGCCTGAGAACTAGCATGGGGCTTTGACCTATTGAAGGCTTGTCTGAGTTAATAAGGAGATAGATGCCTATTCTGGAGATAGTTGGCTGAATGGGACAGATAAGGGAAGTGATAGCTTTTCATTACAAACAGAAACCCACTTGTCAAGGTTTCTGAGGAATGCTGGTTTTCGGCAGCAATCCTTCTGTGTACCTGTGAGAGTCCAGCATGAGCTGAGCCCAGTCTGTCATTCAGGACAGTGCCATTTGGGGTTTTAAAGGGACATTTTGCACCTAACACTGGGTTTACACACCATCAGATTCTGAAGGTGTACTTTGGAACTTGCATCTTTGGGATCTCACAACAGAATGAACTTGGGAATTTGAACTCTGTAGGGCATCATTAAATGGCTAGAAACTTCTATAATTAAACATTCTGTAAACTTTATTATTACTAAACTGTTATAATACCAACAGATTTCCATCTGAACTTGTTTTCCTGGTGTTAATGAAGATTAGTAGTCATGAGAGGTTTTCAGAGAAATAAAACCCTTTCCTCCATTGGAAATCCAAGGAGTGAGTGTTGCACAGACTGGGGAAAGTATGCTGTGATTCTTCAGGCTGAGGAGAATCTCTGGGATAACGCTCATAAGAAAGGTGCCTGCTGTCCCAGGAGCAGAGGAACTTATACAGGTGCCCCTAGGATGGGGTGCAGCATGGCATCTCCTGGGTCAGAGAGGATGCCTGAGTGCTGCCCTGCTCGTGGAGACACATTCTCACCCATCTCCTGTGCATGTTAGGACATGCAAATTCTTTCCTGAAAAAGAAGTGGTTTCTTCCTCTTTCCCTTGTTCTCTCTGCTTTCTGAGCTGGTGTGAATCTTCATAGTGGGACACATTCTGCTTTTTGAAATGTAGTTTATTGTCCTGAGGCTAATAGGCATTTTTTTCCAGTATAATTACTTCAGATGCACTGACAAAATACCTGTCAGGGACAATTTCATGGGGAAAAAGATTTGTTTTGGCACCATTTGAGGGGATAATATGGCATGGCAAAGAAGGCACGGTGGGATGAGGCATCTGCCATCAGGAAACAGAATCTGGCTTCTTCCATTTTCCTTTTTTTATGCAGTATAGGACTTAGCCCACGAGTTGATGCCACCACACTCAGAGTTCTTCCCGCCTTATTAAACTTCTTTAGAAACACCTTCAACAGAGTCACCCAGAGGTGTGTCTCCTAGGCAACTCCAAATCTAATGAAGTTGACAATGACAATTGACCATCACAGCCATAAACAAGGACAGATGCTTGTATTGCAACAATTTCCCAAGCAATTGGAGGAAAAAAGCTTTTTCCTCATGTTGGTGCTGTCCCCAGAACTAAGGATGTACCAGGGCTGTTACAGCAGCTCTTACTTTCTGCCTCCAGCACTGAATCAGAACTTTATAGCACTTCATATAAAGGCTGAGCTTGTAAGATGTAGGCGCCTTCTCCCTCAAAGTCATCTAGGGTTCCTGGATTGGGGGGACATTAAGGCTAAGGAAATGTCAGATGGAAAAAACTGAGACAGAAAACATAGGATAGAATGTCAAAACAGCCCAGAGTTTATTTTAGAACTTGCTTATATACAAAAGCAGAAGTAAAGCACAGCACAGTCAGTGTCTAACCATAAGACCATTCCTGTCCTTGAGTGAGCAGCCTTCTAACTAACATGCACTTGCTGTTTGGAAGCAGCCTCACTTTCTATCTAGATGTTCCTGAGGTTTGTCGTCAGCAATATTCTTCCTGCTAGATGGTATGTTCTTTTCTCATGGGCTAAATCAGAAGTCTCTCGTAGCCCTCAAGGTTATTGGAAAAAGCAAAGCAGGCAAGCTTGAACTCAAATGACTTACAAGTCAGAATGGACTCCAGATGGAAACTGAGTCACAGGTGGGATCCCACAGTAAGGTGGCAGATCAGAGGCAAAAATTGCAGCACAAAGAAGTATCCAGAGCTGACTGCACCCATTAAGAGGCATTCAACAATCAGGACCCAGGAGAATCACAAAAGAGGCCTTTTGTCCCTCCTGTTTACCTTTTCTTCTAAAATGGATCCTTGAGATTCAGAGTCACCTGAGAAACTTGTCCTGGCCTCAGAGTTCAAGCTAATAGAACAGATAGAGGCAGGAGCAGAGAACTACCCCATGAAGTTAGCATTAAAATGGTTGGTTTCAAGCTTGCCTTGCAAAGACAACAGGGATAAAACCTGGACAGGAGCTGTATAGTTTTGACTTCTCGTGACCTGTGCCTACCCTTTCCCTACAGGTCACAAAGCTAGTGAAGAACTACAGGTCCCACTCGGCCCTGCTGGCTCTACCCTCTCGCCTGTTCTATCACAGGGAGCTTGAGGTCTGTGCTGATCCCAAAGTAGTGACTTCGCTGCTGGGCTGGGAAAAGCTGCCCAGAAAAGGCTTCCCTCTCATCTTCCATGGCGTGAGGGTAAGTCTGCCTTGACTACTGAGTTGAAGGAAGAGGAGGAGGAGGAGGTGTCTTTACTCAGAAAACAACCATGATATTTCCAGTGTTGCGAGTCCCTTGTCTGTGCTACACTAGCCAAGCATTCTCCATGGGCCTGAGGTGGGGACGACAAATTCTGATCTCTTAAGTGTAAGGCAGCAAGAAAGGGCTGCTGCTGACATCTCCTGTCAGAGAGTCCATACAGAAAGAGCTTAAGAGTAGATATTGCAGGCCCTGCCCTTTGGTGTTTGCATTAGATAAATACTGGGTTCCAAAAGGAATCACAAGCCAGTATCAAGGAGCTCAGAGTGTGGATTAGAAGTCTAGGAGGATGAGTAGAGAGATGGTTCAGTGGTTAAGAGAGTTTTTTACAGTCACAGACCTCTGTTCAATTCCCAGCACTCATTGGGTGACACATAACCACTTGTAACTCCAGCTCTAGAAGATCTGATGCCTTTAAGTTTGTACTACCATATGCATATAGACGCATAATGAAAAATAAAAATAAATCTTTGAATAAAAACAGAAGGCTGAGAAGTAAGGCAGGAAAGACCATTGGACGCTGGGCACTAAGGACTGACATCCTGACAGTACTTACCCTACCCTCAGGACCAGTCAACCAAGCACTCAACCCCAGCTCCAGAGGTGGGGGATGACAAGGACAGAGTGTCCTTCCTACAAGACCTCACAGAGTGGGGTTGAGATGCTCATTAGCTATAATGAACTGCAGGAATTCACTAAAAACAGGTAGTTTGTATTGGGAATTTGGTTGTCAGAACCAGAAATCAAGTTTTACATTCACCTTCTCAAAAGGGAAGAGGATTTGAATTATGATTCAAAATTAGTGTCACACCCAGAAGGGAGGATCATGGCAAATAGCCCTCTTCTCCCATAGCCTGGTCTTGTAGGTATGTGAGCCCACAGACAGCTGCACTCAGTTTCTCTCTAAATCTTTTAAGGACAAAAGGTGTTCTGGGTCTGTTAGAAGTGCATTTGAAGACGTGTGTGCTGGTGACTCTGGAGCACCTTCTCGAAGGCTGTTTGTCAGTGCTTACCCAGTCCTAATGTGTGTCCCTACCCCAGGAATACCCTCCTTGTGGTCTGGGTAGCTCTGCCCATCCTCAGAAGCCTCTAGTACATCAGGAAAGACAGTGGCTATTATAGTGGAAGGAATCTCTCTAGAGTGCCCAGAAATGAGCCTTTGTTCCATTGCGGTGGAACAAAGGCACAAAGCTTTACTTGAGCACATGAGGGCGTATTCATAAATGAGAGTTCAATATCTTAAAGATCTCAATTCTTTAATGCAGTCTAATTTTAAAAATTACCACAGGCCAGGCATGGTAGCACACACCTTTAGTCTTAGCACTCAGAAGGCTGAGGCAGGCAGATCTCTGAGGCCAGCCTGGTCTACAAAGCAAGTTCCAGGACAGCTAGAGAAACCCTGTCTTGAAAAACAAAACAAACAAACAAATACCACAAGCTTTTTTTTTTATGAGGACTATTTTAATGACAGTTAAAAGTGTTTTATAAAAGAAATGAGTACATTCCTATGTAGCACAAATAATAAAAACCCAGAGACAGATATTGGGGTTCATTCGTTGTATTTTTTATTTATTTATTAAAAATTTCCACCTCCTCCCATTTCCCTCCCACTCCCCCCACTTCCTCTCCTCCTCCCTCTCCAGTCCTAAGAGCAGTCAGGGTTTTCTGCCCTGTGGGAAGTTCAAGGTCCTCCCTGCTCCATCCAGGTCTAGGAAGGTGAGCATCCAAACAGACTAGGCTCCCACAAGGCCAGTCCATGAAGTAGAATCAAAACTCAGTGCCATTGTCCTTGGCTTCTCAGTCAGCCCTCATTGTCAGCCACATTCAGAGAGTCCAGTTTGATCACATGCTTCATCAGTCCCAGTCCAGCTGGCCTTGGTGCGCTCCCATTAGATCAGCCCCATTGTTTGTTTGTTTGTTTTTGAGACAGTCTCACCATTTAACTCTGCCAGGGCTAACTCACTCTGTAGACCAGGCTGACCTTAAGCTCACAGAGATCCACCTGCCTCTGCCTCCTGAGTGCCAGGATTAAAGTGATTTGCCTCTATGCCTGGCTGTTCATTGTATTGTACTTTAGGCTTTTTTTATTTTTTTTTTCTTTTTTTGGTTTTTTCGAGACAGGGTTTCTCTGCAGCTTTTTTAGAGCCTGTCCTGGAACTAGCTCTTGTAGACCAGGCTGGCCTCGAACTCACAGAGATCCGCCTGCCTCTGCCTCCCGAGTGCTGGGATTAAAGGCGTGCGTCACCACCGCCCGGCCTAGGCTTTTTTTAGAAGCAGCTGGGTGTCATATTTAATCCAGTTTCGTCAAATCATCTCACTCTTTGTTGGGTTTTATTTCTTCTTTACCTTTATTACTGTTGTTTCCACATTTTCCGTATTTTTCTACGTGATTCTTGGCTATTGATTGAATTTTTCTGAAGCCCTATGTGGTGATGCATGTTTTTAATAACAACACTCAGGAGGCAGAGGCAGGCAGATTTTTTTTGTGAGTTCCAGGACAGTCTGGTCTATTTGGGACCTTATCTTTAAAAAAATAAACTTGGAAGTTGGCTTAGTGGTTTATCTTGCAGAGGGCCTCATTTCAATCCCAGATGTCTGAATGATGGTTCACAATCATCTGTGTGGGACTTTGAATATAATTGGCCCCATAATCTCATAGGGAATGGCACTGTTAGGAGGTGTGGCTGAAACATTACTCTAATTATTCTCTATCAATAAAAATTCAGGAATCGGATGTTGGGGTAAGAGCATGAAAGATCAGAGAAGCAAAGAAGCCACTGTCTTCCTACCTGCTCTGTTCCTTCCTCCAACCAGAGAGCCAGATCTTTTTCTGCCCAGTCTTACTACTTCCTTTTTATCTGTCCTCAGTCTTCCAAAACCTGTGCGGTTAATTTTGGTCAGCTAGTGGCTAACTCTTCCCTCTGACTCCAAGTAAGCAAGCTTTATTTTTCAGAATACGATCAAAATATCACACATTTCCCCCTTTTGTCTAAAAAAGAAAAGAAAGGAAAATTTTTAACTAACATAGTAAAGCCATATACAATATGTATATGTACACTAACTATATACAAATGTATACAGGTAAGAATTTAGCCATTTGCATTAATAACTTAAAAGAAAACACTCTATTATCTACTCTTTTTGGTGAATTCAAAGTGTTTTACCAAATTCACTTTCCATCCTAATTTGTATTACCAACCCAAAACTATCTTTTTATACCTCTCAACCTTGTATACTTTACACCTCTTTTGTGAGTTTCTTTTCTGAGTCTGGTAACTTTTTTTTTACATGCATATATTTTAGGAGACTATAGATTTATTTTCCTGGTTTTGTTTCTGTTGCTTGCTTTTGAGCACAAATTGTGATAGTTGGTTACATTTATATATCACCTTGTTGACTTTTCCAAATCTTTTTTTCTTTTTTTATTCATTTTACATAACCAACCACAGTTCCCCCTCCCTCTCCTCTTCCTGCCCCCCCCACTTCCCCCACAATCCACCCCCCATCCACTCCTCCAAAAGGGTAAGGTCTCCCATGGGGAGTCAACAAAGCCTGGCTCATTAAGTTGAGGCAGGACCAAGCCCCTTCCCCCTGCATCAGGGTTGAGCCAGGCATCCCACCATAGGGAATGGGCACCAAAAAGCTAGCTCATACACCACGGATAGATCCTGGTCCCACTGTCAGGGGCCCCCTCAAACAGACCAAGCTACACAGCTGCCACCCACATGCAGAGAGGGCCTAGTTTGGTCTCATGCAGGCTCCCCAGCTGTTGGTCTAGAGTCTGTGAGTTCCCATGAGCTCTAGTTAGCTGTCTCTGTGGATTTCCCTATCATAATTTTGACCCGCCTCCCCAACCTTTGCTCATATAATCCGTCCTCCTTGTCTTCTACTGGAGTCCCAGAGCTCAGCTTCTATAGCTCCTAGATGAAGGCTCTATGATGACAGGGTATTCACCAATCTGATTGCCGGGAAGGCCAGTTTAGGTACCCTCTCCATTATTGCTAGGAGTCTTAGCTAGGGTCATCCTTGTGGAGCCCTGGGAGTTTCTCCGAGCACCAGATTTCTCCCTAACCCCATAATGGTTCCCTCTATCAAAATACTCTTTCCTTGCTCTCCCACTCTGCCCCTCCCCCAACTTGATCATCCCATTCCCTCATGTTTTCATCCTCCATCCCCTCCTCTCTGTGGCTCCCCAACTCCCAGTTTACCTAGCAGATCTCATCTATTTCCCCTTCCCAGGGTGATCCATGTATCCTTCTTAGGGTCCTTCTTGTTACCTAGCTTATCTGGAACCTTGGATTGTAGTTCACCAAACTTTTTTTTAAAATAACTGTTGGGATTTTACTCTCTCTGACCTAAAAGTAACTAAGACAGGATTCATTTTTCTTCTTTCTCCAGAGACCTGAGCAGAAGTTTGGATAAACAGTGTTGTGGCATCATGATGTGAAAGCTTATTTCAGATCCTACCTTCTGCTTGCAGGCCATTCAGCCAGGATAGAAATCTTGCAAGCTCACTCTGTAGGCCTTGTAGACAAGTGGGGTAGACTTGTTTTCAATCTTGGCTGTCGCTTAAAGTTCATATTTCTTTTACCTTATCCTCTCCAGAGGAAAAATAAAAGCCAGCAGTGGTGGCACATGCTTTAATTTTAGAGCTCAGAAGGCAGAGCAGACAGATCTTTTTGAGTTTAAGGCCAGCCTGGTCTACATAGTGAGTTCCAGGACAGCTAGAGCTGTCTCTAACTGAGACAGTTAGAGATCCTATTTCAAAAAGAAAGAAAAAAACAACAACAAAAGAATGCAAATGCTAAGTTTTCAGCCAGAAACAGAAGAGAAATATCCTCTTCCTCTGTCCTGTCTTAGTTTGGGTGTCTAGACTCCAGATAAGAGAGATAAACATATTTTACAGTGGAAAGGCTGTGCTGGAGGACAGGTAAAGCCATGAGCCATGTGGCAAAACATATATTAATAAAAATGGGTTAATTTAAATGTAAGAGCTAATTAGTAATAAGCCTGCATTATCAGACAAGCATTTACAATTAATACAAGCCTCTGTGTGGTAATTGAAGCAGCTCCCAGGACAGGAAAACTCCACCTATATGTGACTTTGTTGAAGTAGGTATGGCCTTCTTGGATATAGCAGGCTTTCTCAGATTGCTGTCTCCCATATCATGACACAGAGACTTATTATTAGTCATGAATGATCAGCTTTATCTTATACATATCCTGCTAGCACTTTTTTTCCTCATATTTTTATTAATAATTTCTATCTCCTCCCCTCCTCCTCCCCCTTCCCTCCCCTCCCTTTCTTTTAATTTAACCTGTTTCTCTTCATCTACATTTTGCCTTGGGACTTTTTACATTTCTTTCATTCTTTATATCATACTTTCCTGCTTCCTCTGTCTGTGGCTGGCTGGCTGGCTGGCTGGCTGGCAGGTGCCTTGCTGGCCAGCCCAGGATGTCTTCCTCTCTTTCTCTCTTAGTCTCTCTCCAGCTAAATTCCTTTTCCTCTTTATTCTCTCTGCTGCCATCCCTGTCTATCCCTCTACTGCCTAGCTATTGGCCAT
Organism: Arvicola amphibius; assembly: GCF_903992535.2. Taxonomy (NCBI): domain Eukaryota; kingdom Metazoa; phylum Chordata; class Mammalia; order Rodentia; family Cricetidae; genus Arvicola; species Arvicola amphibius. Next base: position 47,380,855 of record NC_052055.2, read on the forward strand.
TCAGCTTTTTATTAGACCAATCAGGTGCCTTAAGCAGGCTAGGTAAAACAAATATAGCACATCTTTACATAGTTAAATGTTCTAGTTCACAGCAGTGGGGGTAGGCTTGAAGTTTCCTATGCTCGGGATACCACTCAGTGGGTCTGTCAACTTTTCCAATACCATGCTTCCCATATGCTGCCATGCTCCCTTCCATGATAATGAACTGAACCTTTGAAACTGTAAGCAACTCCCCTCAATTACATGTTTTACTTTATAAGAATTGCTGTGGTCATGGTGTCTCTTCATAGCAATAAAACCCCTAAGACAGAAGTTGGTACCAGGGATTAGGGTATTGCTGTGATAGGCCTGACCATGGGTTTGTTTGAAGGAATTTGGAGTTTGGTACTTTGGATTGTGAAAGAGTGGAATGCTTTAAGCACTGCTTAAAGGGCCATAATAGTAGGAGCATAGAAGGCAGAGGTGCTGAGAGTTATTTGAACTGTCGGGGGGTTGCTCAAGAGGTTTCAGAGGAGAATAATTTTAGTTTGTTGCCTAGAGATTGTTCTTGTGATATTTTGGTGAAGAAAGTGGCTGCCTTTTGCCCTAGTCTGAAGAGTCTGCCTGAGGCTAAAGTAAAGAGATTTGACTTAATTCTGTTGGCAAAAGAAATCTCAAAACAGTTTAGTATAAAACTCTGTTGTGTGATTAGTGATAAGTATAATGAAGATTTACATGAAAAGGAGATAAATGGATTAATAAATGGAATGGAGTAGTGACCTCAGGGCAAGATCCCACTCAGCTAAGTTTCCAATTCAAGAAAGAAACGAAAGAGAAGCTTAGAGCTGGGTATGGTGGTACACACCTTTAATCCCAGCACTCGGGAGGCAGAGACTGGCAGATCTCTGCTTTTGAGGCCAGCCTGGTCTGTAGAGCAAGTTTAAGGACAGCCAATCTTAGGCAGTAAAGGACAGAAAGCTGGTAAAGATGGAGCCATGTTCCAGCCCCAGCAGGCAGCAGAACTTAGCAGCTTTTACCACATGGTTCTGGATTTAGAGTTAAGGACAAAAGAAAGAAATTACGGAATAAAACTACTGAGGCCAGGCATGAGTCAGGGTGTTCTGGAGTAGAGGCCTAGTAGAGAGGCCATTAAGTAAGGCTGTGAAGTTGAAGCCTGGATTGCCTTGGAGAACGTAAGATGTTAGACATAGACACACCAGAATCATGGGGTGCCTGCCAAGGAAAGCTGCTAACAGGGAGTGGAACCAACCTAAGAGAAAAAGTGTCTTACAGTCAAAGCTGAATGAAGTTAGAGATGTAGAGAGTGTTTTTGACATCAGACATGGAGATACAGAAGAGAGGCAGTTTGGAGTTTTCCCAGCTGGTTTTCGGTCTTGTTTTGGTCCAGTACTTCCTCACTATGCTCCCTTCTATACATTTTGGAACAATAATGTATATCCTGTGCCAATATATATTGGAAGTGTGTGATCTGCTTTTTTATTTTGATTTTTACAGGTGATTACAGTTAAGAGATTGTATAAATCTCCAAAGAGACTTTGGACTTCAAAACATTGTTGAGACTGTGATAGACTATGGGCACTTTTGAAGTTGAACTAAATTTTTCATTATGATATTTTACAAGCTTATGGGGCCAGGGAGTGGAATGTGGTAGTTTGATGTAATTGGCCTCCATAATCTCATGGGGAGCAGCACTATTCGAAGGTGTGACTTGGCTGGAGTGGTATGGTCTAGTTGGAGGAAGTGTGTCACTGTGGGAGTGGGTTTGAGGGGTTTCCCATGCTTAGGACACTGCCCAGTGAGTCAGTTGTTGCCTGCAAGATGTAGGACTCTCAGCTCTTCCAGAACCACATCTGCCTGCATGCCGCCATGATGATAACGGACTGAACTTCCGAAACTGTAAGCAAGCCCCCCCATTAGATGTTTTCTTTTATAAGAGTCTCCATGGTCATGGTGTCTCTTTACAGCAATAAAAACCTAACTAAGACAATCTGTAGCTCCAGTTCCAAGAGATCTGATACCCTCTTCTGACCTTAGTGAGCACCAGACACATACATGGTACACATGCATAAGGTAATAAAATAATTTTTAAAATCCTACTATAATCTTTTTTTCTCATTAATGTTTAAGATATTTAGGTTATGTTATAAATAAAAAGGGATAAAATTATATATCATAAAACAGGCTATTCTGAAAGGTAATTGCGATTATTATAGCTTTATCTGATTTACTCTTTTATTTTGTTGTGTTTTATGAGACAGGATCTTGGTAAGTAGCGCAGGCTGACCTCACACTCAGACCCAGTGATGGGATAAAGATGTGCATCATCACACCGAGCTTTGTTCACTTTCAGATTATGGTGAAATACGCATCACAAACTTCACTGTGTTAACCATTTAAACTGTGAAGTTCAGTGCTGTTAAATATATTCATAGTTTTTGGCCAACAATCTCTAGAACCTTTTCATATTGTAAAACTGAAACTCCCTCCCTACAAAATCTTAGTTCTCCACTAGCCCTGCCCCTGGGAGCCCCCTATGAATGTGACCACTCTGTAGACCTTGTGTAAGTGGACTATACAGTCATACTCCGATGCCTGGCTATTTCACTCAGCATTCCTCAGGGTTTATTTATCTCATAGAACTTCAATATTTCTTTTTTTGTTTGTTTGCTTGCTTTTTGAGACAGGGTTTCACTATGTAGCTCTGGCTGTCTTATAACTTACTATGCAAACGAGGCTGGCCTTGAACTCACAGAGATCTGTGTGTTTCTGCCTCCCAAGTGCTGAAATTAAAGGGATGTTCCACCATTTCTGACCCTAAAATGGTAAATTTGTACAACTATCCCTTTTCTTTTCTTGTATAAAATATAATGTGGTTCTAGGCCAGGCTTAGTGCTATAGGCCTTTAATCCCAGCACTTGAGAGGCAGATACACATGAATTTCTGTAGATTTGAAGCCAACCTGATCTACCTAGCAAGTTCTATGCCAGCTTGGACTACATAGTAAGACTGACTCAGAACATTTTTTGTTAGCCAGATGTGACAACACATGCCTTTAATCCCAGCACTCAGGCCAAGGCCATCCTGTTCTGCATAGTAAGTTCCAACCTAGCCAAAGCTACATAGCAAGACCTTGTCTGGGGTGAAGGGGACACAAAAATACTTTTTATTTAAAAAGATGGTTCTAATTTCCAAATTATTTAATGATAACTGTCCTGATAGGTTATAAATTCTGTATGACAGTAGAGATGTTTTTTCTGTTGTGTTTACTGTGTATTCCCAGTCCCTACTTGAGCTCTTTGATCCTTGGTTAAACGTCACTAGGTAAATAACATGTTAATGTTCTCACTATCTCAGGGAAATGAGGCTCGTGAAGGGAGAAGCCCGTCCTGGTTCAGCCCAGCCGAGGCTGTCCAAGTCATGCGCTATTGTTGCCTCTTGGCCCGGAATGTCTCCAGCCAAGTTTCTTCCAAGGATATCGGTGTCATCACACCCTACAGGAAGCAGGTGAGCCCACCAGGACTCTGCCTTCATATATGGTCACTGTGGCCCTTGGTCTTTGGTTTCTGAAGGCCAGAAACAAGCTCATTTTGAACAGCAGGAGATTTTCAGAGAAGCAGAACCATATTCTAGTGATGCTGAAGATAAGAAATTGGTAAACCAGAGCCCTCATGGCCATTACTAACCTGCCACCTATCTTATTACACCAAGGGCCGAGCATTATTTTTACATTCTAGGTAATTATATCATAAATATCTACATAAGGACCTGTGGAATATCTTGGTATTTTGTCTCTTTAAGAAAAACTTTCAGGAGGCTGGAATGATGGCTCAGTGGTTAAGAGCACTGACTACTCTTCCAGGAGTCCTGTGTTCAATTCCTAGCAACTTCATGGTGGCTCATAGTGGGATCTGATGCCTTCTTCTGGTATAAAGTCAGTAGAGCACTCATATAATATAAATAATTAAATCTTGAAGGAAGAAAGGAAGGAAGGAAAAGAACTTTTGTCAGGGCAGTGGTGGCATATGGCTTTAGTCCTAGCACTCTGGAGGCAGATCTCTGAGTTCGAAGCCAGCCTAGTCTACAGAGCAAGTCCAGGACAGCCAGGGCTACACAGAGAAACCCTGTCTTGAAAAATCATTTAAAACAAAGAGAAAATAAAAGCTTTCAGCTTCAATCCCAGAACTTGGGAGAAGTTGTCAGGAGGGTCTCTGAGATGATGATGATGATAATGATGATAATGAAACATCTTTCTATGTGTAGTTCATATCTTTAGCAGTAGCCCTTGGGAGACTGAGGCAGGAGAATTGCTTCTAGTTAGTGACTAGTCTGGGTTATTCACGTTCTAGGCCAGTCTGAGCTACAGAGTGAGACCCTGTCTCAATAAAAGAAAAAGCTGTCCATCCCAGCCCTCAACCAGTATTTCTCAAAAGTAATGAAGGCTGTGAGCATTTGTGAGGATCGCCCTTCCACAAAGGATTGTAAGGCAGCAAGTATTGCTGATCCTATAAAGCTCTCTATAGGTTGTGACAGCCAGAAACACTCCATGTTTATTACCTGTTCTGAAAATATATTATGAGTAGTGGTACCTTCCATACCAAACACAAGTGTCAGTAGCTGAGTTCCTGCCCCTTTGGTGGCACAGAGATAGCAATAGCCTGATTAAGAGCCCACAGCCACTTGGTGCTGGGTATTTTTCTTCCTCGGTAAGTTAGGGCCATTAGCCACATAGCTCTCTGGAAACAGAGCATCTTCCATCTTGATGCTGCACTGTAGCCCACTCACAAGTCCAAGTTCATATGTTCTCTTTTCCTTTCTATTTATTCTTCTCTCATATATTACATCCTGTTACATTCCCTCCCTCCTCTTCTCCCAGCTCCCCCCACCTCCCCTCCCCCAGATCCACTTCTTCATTTCCCTTCAGAAAAGGGCAGGCCGCCCAGGGACATCAACCAAACATGGCATAGCAAGTTACAATAAAACTAGGCACATTCCCTCATATTAAGGCTGGATGAAGCAACCAGGTAGGAGGAAAGGGGTCCCAAAAACAGGTAAAAGAGGCAGAGATAGTCCCTGCTCTGACAAAAACACCAAGCTACACAACCATAGCATATATGCAGAAGACCTATGTCAGACCCACACAGGAAAACTCTAACCCAAGGAGGCTAACTACACCCATGAAAACACAGGAAATAAATAATCTCACACCAGCAAAACCAAAAGAAGGGAAGCACACACACTACTAACAACAACAACAACAAAATAACATAAATTATTAGTCATTGGTCATTAATATCTCTCAGTATCAATGGACTCAACCTGTCCTGGAACTCCCTCTGTAGACCAGGCTGGTCTCGAACTCACAGAGATCTGTCTGCCTCTGCCTCCCGAGTGCTGGGATTAAAGGCGTGCGCCACCACCACCCAACAAAACCCTGTCTTAAAAAAAAACAAAACAAAACAAAATAAGACACAAGCTCACAGAATGGCTATGAAAATAGTATCCATCTTTCTGCTGCATAAAAGAAATATAGCTCAACATCAAAACTAGACCTTACCTCAGAGAAAAATACTTTCCAAGCAAACAAACCTAAGAAGCAAGCTGATGTAGCTATTCTAATATCTAACATTAAAATAGCCTTCCAACCAAAATAAAGCTAAAGAGATGGGTAAAGACACTTTATTCATCAAAGGAAAACTCCACCAAGATGACATCTCAATTCTTAACATCTATTCCCCAAATGCAATGGCACCCACATTTGTAAAAGAAACATTACTGAAATTTAAATCGCACATTGAAATTCACTCATAATATTAATATTGGGAGACTTGAATACCTCACTCTCACCAATGAACAAGTAATCCAACAAAAACTAAGCAGAGACATAATGGAACTAACAGACATTATGAACCAAATGGACCTAGCAGATATCTACAGAACATTTTACCCAAACACTAAAGAATATACCTTCTTCTCAGCACCTCACAGAACCTTCTCCAAAATTGACCACATACTTTGTCACAAAGAAAGTCTCAGCAGATACAAGAAAATAGAAATAATTCCTGTCTCCTATCAGACCTCCACAGGTTAAAGTTGGATTTCAACAACAGAAAACCTAGAAACTCATGGAAACTCATATAAACTCTCTACTCAGTGACTACTGGGTCAAGACAGAAATAAAGAAATTAAAGACTTCCTAGAATTCCATGAAAATGAACGCACAACGAACTCAAACATATGGGGCACCATGAGAGTGGTGCTAGGAGGGGGTTCATAACACCAAGTGCCTGCATAAAGAAGCTGGAGCTTGGCTGGAGAGATGGCTCAGAGGTTAAGAGAATTGACTGCTGTTCTGGAGGTCCTGAGTTCAATTCCCAGCAACCACATGATGGCTCATACCCATTATAATAAGATCTGAGATCTAGTGCCCAGAACACTATATACATAAAAAATACATTTAAAAAAAAAACTGGAGTTTAACAACACACTTGAAAGTTCTAGAACGAAAAGAAGCTCACACCCAAGAACACTAACAGCAGAAAATAATTAAACTTAGGGTTGAAATCAAGATAAAAACAGAGGGGGCTGGAGAGATGGCTCAGAGGTTAAGAGCATTGCCTGCTCTTCCAAAGGTCCTGAGTTCGATTCCCAGCAACTACATGGTGGCTCACAACCATCTCTAATGGGGTCTGGTGCCCTCTTCTGGCGTGCAGGCATACACACAGACAGAATATTGTATACATAATAAATAAATAAATAAACATTTAAAAAAAAGATAAAAACAGAGAACAATCAATGAAACAAAGACAGTTCTTTGAGAAAATCCAAGATAGACAAACCCTTATCCAAACCAACTAAAAGAGAATAACAAGATTAACAAAATCAGAAACAAGAAGTGGGGACATAACAACAGACACTGAGGAAATTCAAAGAATCATTAGGTCATACTTCAAAATCCTATACTCCACAAAATTGGAAAATCTAAAAGAAATGAACAATTTTCTTGATACTCCTTACCAAAGCTAAATCAAGATCAGATGAACAATTTAAATAGACGTATAACCCCTAAGGAAATAAAAGCAATCATTAAAAGTCTCCCAACCCAAAATAAAACAACAACAACAACAACAAAAAAAAAAACAGAACCAGATGGTTTCAGCGCAGAATTCTACCAGACTTTCAAAGAAGAGCTAATGCCAATACTCCTCAAATTGTTCCACAAAATAGAAACAGAAGGAATATTGCCATATTCATTTTATGAGGCCACAGTTACCCTGATACCCAAACCACACAAAGATTCAACAAAGAGAATTACAGGCCAATTTCTCTCATGAACATTGATGCAAAAATGCTCAATAAAAAAAAACAACTCAGAAACGAAATGCAAGAAACCATCAAAAAGCACATCCACCATGATCAAGTAAGCTTCACCCCAGAGATGCAGGGATGGTTCATGAAAATCTTTCAATGTAATCTACCATATATACAAACTGAAAGAAAAAACCCACACAGTCCATCTCATTAGATGCTGGAAAAGCTTTTGATAGAAATCCAACACCCCTTCATGATAAAACGTGGAAAGATAAGAGATGCAGGAGACATACCTAAACGTAATAAAGTCAATTTGCAGCAAGCTGATAGCCAACATCAAATTAAATGGAAAGAAACTCAAAGCATTTTCATTAAAAGCAAGTTAATGTATTTGGCTGGGTATTTTTCAAGGCTAAACATTTTTTTAGATTCTTTTATGTATAAATGCTTTGTCTGCATTGTTGTCTATATAGCATATTATGTTTGGTACTAGGAATCCAGAAGAGAGCATAAACTGGAGTTACAGGTAGATGTGAGTGGGTAACCCAGGCCTCTGCAGAAGTAACAAGTGCTCTTAACCACTGGTTAGTGGGCATCTCTCTAGCCCTAAGGATAAACTTTTTTGGATTCTTGAGACAAGAGTTTCTCAGTAGCTATGGAACCAGTCCTGGAACTTGCTTTGTAGACCAGCCTGGCCTTGAACTCACAGGGATGCACCTGCCTCTGCCTCCTGAGTGCTGGGATTAAAGGCGTGCGTAACCACCGCCTGGCAAGGATAAACATTTTTATATTCTTGTTCACTACATGAATTACGATTTATTATTAAAAGTAGTATCTTGAGTTTGGCAAAATGGTTCATCAGGTTAAGGCACTCGTTGCCAAGCTTTACCTGAGTCACTTCCAAGGACAGCATGATGAAGAGAACCAGTCCCTGCAAGTTGTCCGCTGACCTCAATGTGTATGCCCCCCAAATATTAGGTAAGTAATATTTGGGACCAGGAGATGGTTCAGTGGGAGCTTACTGCATATACATGAGTGCACTTGTACTCATCATAGCAGTCCTCCTGCCTCAGAATCTCAAATTCTGGGATAGCAAGACAGGAATCACCTTGACTAGCTTAATTTCATTCTTCTTTATTCTGCTGTTGGGAATCTTTTAGTAATTTATCAACTTAGACTTTGAGCTGTAATTACAATCTTGGTCAGGTCTTTGTCATTTCTGTCCTTGCTAGAATCTGTGCTTTGGCATTTGCACATGAAGTTTTTTAATGTGGCATCTTCAGGTTATTGAGACACAGTGGTAATAATGCCCCTGAAGGCTCTGCTAGATCCAACACCTGCGGACACTCCTGGTTCCTTCTTGTTTCTTTCCTTGAGTGAGTGTGGGTCACATTTTCAGTTCCTCTGAATGTATGTATGTATGTATTTTGAGACAGGGTTTCTCTGTAGCTTTGAAGCCTGTCCTGGAACTAGCTGTTGTAGACATAAACCAGGCTGGCCTCAAACTCACAAAGATCTGCCTGCCTCTGCCTCTCAAGTGCTGGGATTAAAGGTGTATAACACCACTGCCTGGCCCTCTGAATGTTTTTAAACTTTTGTTGAGAACTAGAAATTTTATAAAACATAGTAACTTGGGGTTCTGATTCTCACCCTAAGATTGTTGTGCTCTCTTCTTATTTGCTTCTTTGGCTCATAGCTGCCTCACCTCTGTCTGTGGCATCTATTTTTTTCTGGTATGTGTCCCTATTGAGTTTTATTTTCATTGTTTTTAGATACGGCTTCTGGGGGAGTACAAGCCCAGCTTAGTGGGTCATCAGTTTTCAGCAGTGGCCATCTTCATCACCTTGTGTGGTTGCCATTCACTGAGTATATATCCTCAGGTGCCTTTCTGTGCAGACCTCAGGCCATTTGAGTCTTCCCAAGCTACTACTTCTTACCAGACTCTTTTGTATCTCCTCAGCCATGAGCACAGCTTCAGCCAATAATACACTCATTCCCACCTCAAGGTCTTTTTTTTTTTTAAGTAGGAGAGACAGCTGTAGATGCTGGGTGGGAACCCAGCTCTTTATTTTCCTATTTTTGTTTTGTTGTTTTTTGGGGTTTTTTTTTATCTTGTTTGGTTGGTTTTGGTTTTGGTTGTAAGCCTAGCTTTTAATAGCTGAGCCATCTTTCTAGCCCATGAGCGGAACTCTTGGTTCTCCATATATGCTTGCCTTTTGAGGTTACAGCCAGGTAGAAGAGCCCTCAGACCAGAACACAGACTCCCATTATTATTACCCAGAGTTGAGTAGCATTAACACTTGTTGGGCTGTGATTATTTCCAGAACACTGAATGTGCAAGTATATGGTTGCTTTGCTGGAGTAGAGTAGTCTGTCTCCTCACTTGGTTGTCACTGTCTTGCCTAGGTCTTGTTTTGACCTAAAGCCCTTCATGGATACTAGTAGACGTTCATGGGAGAACAGATCATGTGACATCAGCCTAGCTCAGTGCTACACCTTGAGCTCAGCTCAGTCCTCAGGATTGCCCTGATGTAGGTGAACAGCTTTCCAGCCTTCCACACTGCCCTTGGCCACTGCACAGCTAGCTGTCCAGCACAGTGGGTTAGTTCAGGGTCTTTATGTCCAACTGATGTTCATGGAACTGACCGGGAGTCTGAGAGGCTCTTTTGTTAGTGTTTGCTTGTTTGTTTATTTTAAAGATTAGTTTTTATTTTATGTGTATAGATGTTTTACCTGTATGTGTGTATCTACAACACATACATGAAGTGCTTGTGGGCCCTGGACCAGAATTAGATGGTTGCAAGCCACTTTGTGAGTCAATTCTGGATCCTGTGGAAGAGCAACAGTGCTCTTCATTGCTGAGCCCTCTCTCTAGATTCTGGGTGTTGTGTTTTGTTTTGTTTTTTTGTTTTGTTTTGTTTTGTTGGTTGGTTGGTTGGTTGGTTGGTTGGTTGGTTTTTGGTTTTGGGTTTTGGTTTAGATTTTTCAAGACAGGGTCTCTCATACTGTATAACAGTCCTAGCTGTTCTGGATCTCTCTTTGTAGACAAGGCCTCGAACTCTCAGAGAGAGATCCACCTGCCTCTGCCTCCCAAGTGCTAGGATTAAAGGCTTAAGCCACCACTACCCAGCCCTAGCTTCTGGTTTTTAGAAATAGTTTCTGCTTAGATCTCAAACTGGCTTAGAACTCATTTTGTATCCCAGACCAGCCTCAAACTCATGATCATCCTTCCTCAGTGTCCCAGGTGCTCACATAGGAATCTTAAATGATAAGGGTTTTGTTTTGTGTGCTAGGAATCAAACGGTCTTGTGCGTGGTAGTCAAGGACTGAACCATTGAACTACATTCATATTCTTTTATGCTACTTTTTTTTTCAAGACAGGGTTTCTCTCTGAAACAGTCCTGACTGTCCTGTAACTCATTTTGTAGACCAGGCTGGCCTCAAACTCACAGAGATCTGCCTGCCTCTGCCTCCCAAGTGCTGGAATTAAAGGCGTGTGCCACCACCACCCATATATTTCCTTTTAAAAAATACCCTCAGTATTTTTCATTTCGTTATTATTCTGTGATTTTTTTAATATTTACTAGTATTTTGCCTACGTATATGTCTATGTGCCACATTATTTCTTGCTGTCCAATAAGGCCAGAACAGGGTGTCAGATCCCCTGGTACTGGAGTTACACATGGTTCTGAGCCTTCATGTGGTGCTGAGAATTTGAATCTGGGTCATCTGGAAGAGTAGTCAGTGCTTTTAACCACTGAGCCATCTCTCCATCACTCTGTCCTACCTTTTTATCCCCATGTCCAGCTCAGAATGTAGCAATATGGACATGTGTAACTCTATGAAAGTGTCACTCATTTGCCAAGAGAAAGCAAGTAACCTTTGTATCGATGGTCAGATCTGCTGATAGCAAGAAACCAGCTTGTCTGTGGTGGAGACACAGGATTTTAATCCCAGCACTGGGGATGCAGGCTGATGGATCTCTGAGTTCAAGGCCAGCCTGGTCTACAGAGTGAGTTCCAGAACAGCCAGAACTACACAGAGAAACCCTATCAAGAGAGAAAGAGAGAGAAGCCATCACTCAGATATCTATTTGTCACAGCTTGGCGCAATTGCCTATGCCTTGCTGGAAGGAGCCGGAAAGGCTGACTCCTCCAACACGCCCCCATGGGACCTTTGCATTGGCATCACTGATGTCAAACTGCAGAGGTATAGCCTGAGATGGTGTGTATCACTGTGATCAAGCAACTATAACCTAGAAAGAACATGCTTCTCAAATCCCTTGCTTGTTCTCACATGCAGGTTTAAAGAAGGGTTTGAAAATTTTTAAATGTAGGGCAGGGCTGAAGAGATTGTTCAGACAGAGGCTAATAGCACTGGCAACTCTTCCAGAGGTCCTGAGTTCAGTTCCCAGCAACCACATGGTGGCTCACAACCAAGTATAATGAGACCTGGTGCATGCAGGAATACATACAGGCAGAACAATTTATACATAGTAAATATTTTTTTTATTTTTCCATTCAAATATTTACACTTTCTTCCCTCCTCCCAATTCCCTCCCGCTCCTCCCTCCTCCCTCCCCGCTTTAGAGAGGGCAAGGAACCCTGCCCCGTGGGAAGTCCAAGGCCCTTCCCCCTACATCCAGGCCTAGGAAGCTGTGCATCCATATAGACTAGGGTCCCAAAAAGCCAGAACATGCCATAAAGCCAAGTCCCAGTGCCTGTATCAATGGCTTCTCAGTCAGCCCCCATTGTCAGCCACAATCAGAGAGTCTGGTTTGATCACGTGCTCATTCAGACCCAGTCCAGCTGGATTGGGTGAGCTCCCACTAGAACTGGCAGACTGTCTCAGTGGGTGGACCAACCCCTTGCGGTCCTGACTTCCTTCTCCCTCCTTCTGCCCATCAGCTGGACCTTGGGAGCTCAGTCCGTTGCTCCGATGAGGGTCTCTGTCTCTATCTCCATCTGTCACCGGACGAAGATTCTTTGGTGATATTCGAGATAATCATATTTTTTTAAAATGTAGGACAAGAAGGTTACAACAAAAGTGCTGAAGACTGAAGCAGGCACTGAACTTGAGCTGTCATTAAGAACTGAGGTTCTCGGGCTAGAGCAAAGATTTGTGAACCACAGCAGATTTCCACTAACTTTAGGCTACGAAAGCAGAGCTGGGGAGATGTTACTAGTGGTGTCCCAGGCTTTGCCTATGGCCACATGGCTCCTGTGTGCCTTCCTGAGCATCACATGCAAAGACTTTTTGGGCATTTGTAGTGATCTGAAGGAGAATGTCCCCTAGAGGCTCATATTTCTGAATTGTTGGTCCCTAGTTGATGGAACTGTCCACATTCTAATGTTCTATTCTTCCAAAGTCCAACAGAATTATCCATTAAGCCCTGCATACAGCATGCTGACACTTCTGTAGCCCACAGTTCCAAAAATGTTCTGAATTCCTCCTGCAAACCAACTGCAAAGGCCCGAGATGACATGGTCAGGTTTAATCACAGCAATGGCCACACTTCTCTCGTACCAGTTTTCTGTATTAGTTACTCCCACGTCACTTTGAGACACCTGACAAAACAGCTCAGGGAGTTGACAAAACAATGCAGGCACTTGGTGCTATGAACCCCTCCTAGCACCACTCTCATGGTGCCCCATATGTCTGGGTTCGTTGTGCGTTCATTTTCATGGAATTCTAGGAAGTCTTTAATTTCTTTATTTCTGCCTTGACCCAGTAGTCACTGAGTAGAGAGTGTATATGAGTTTCCATGAGTTTCTAGGTTTTCTGTTGTTGAAATCCAACTTTAACCTGTGGAGGTCTGATAGGAGACAGGAATTATTTCTGGCTCATGATTTCAGAGGATTTCAGTCTATCATGGTGGGGAAGACATGGTGAATAACTTAATTCCTGGCAACGGAACATGTGGCAGAGATTGTTCATCACAGGACTGGAAAGCAGGGCTGGAAAGGCCCTTCAACAGCCTTCAGAAGCCTACTCTGCCAACTGAGTCCCACTTTCTAAAAGTTACCCAAAATAGTGCCACCAGCTGTGGACCAGGTGCTCAAAAGTATGAGAAGGAGTGTGTTTCAGACCAAAACCATAGTAGTATTTGGGTTAACTGTAATAGGTATATATCTTGATTTTTACAATGTTATTTTTAATCTTATAACATGTTTTAAAGGTGGAGAAAATAAAAATCCTTCTGCGGAATGTGGACTTGACTGACATAAAGGTTGGCTCAGTCGAGGAGTTCCAGGGGCAAGAATACTTGGTCATTGTCATTTCCACTGTAAGTTCTCTGTGGCCAGCTGACATGTGCTTGAAATCGCTGGTTATTTAATGAATGACAGATACATTCAAATAAAATGGTAGAACCTAGTTCACAGTTTAACAGACTGCACTGCAGGCTAGAGACTCTGCTACTAGACTCAAGTGTTTCCAAAAGTGGTAACTATACTACATTTTTTAACAAAACTCCAAAGATCAAACCAGGTGGTGGTGGCAGAGCACACCTTTAATCCCAGCACTGGGGAGACAAAGGCAGGTGGATCTCTGTAAGTTCAAGGCCAACCTGGTTCTACAGAGTGAGTTCCAGGACAGGCTCCAAAGCTACGGGGGGATGGGACGGACGGACCGGGAGCCCAACTGAAAAGAGTCTAGGAAGAAACAGCCAATGCATGGAGGAAGAATAAACTAGTGAAAGACAGATGAGGTTGTGCAGGCTTTTGATCCCAGCATTTCAGAAGCAGAGGCAGGCACATGTCTGTGAGTTTGAAGCCCCCTGGTCTATATAGTGAGTTCCAGGACAGCCAGGGCTACATAGTAACATCCTGCCTAAAAAAACAAAACCAAAAGAAAAGGAAAAAAGATAGTGAAAGACAAACAGCTAGAGAGCAGAGTGCATCAGATGGCCAAAGACAGCCTAAACATTTGCTTTTATACCACCACACAAGGACAGCTTAGCTCTCAAACCACTGACTTTTAATTTTCAAAGTATCCCCATTGCAAGTTCATGCTAACTGCTGAGTGAAAATTCAGATGCAAAAAAGAAAATGAAGACCCAGACAGAACCTGTTAGCATCTGAGGGACTTTCTGTCTGCAGACAGAATTGTGCTGTCACCAGCCCTGTCTCACTTTTTAAACACAAATGAGGTCATGTTGCTTCTTAACCTTTCTGGTTTTGTGTTAAAAAAAAAAAACTTGAAATACCATTTCTATTCATCTTTATGTCTTGTAGGTACGGTCAAATGAAGATAGATTTGAAGATGACCGTTATTTTTTGGGTTTCTTGTCCAATTCAAAAAGATTTAATGTTGCAATCACAAGACCCAAAGCATTGCTAATCGTTCTGGGAAACCCTCATGTCCTTGTCAGAGTGAGTTTACAGAACACTGGGCTGCCATGTCTTGATGGAGGAACGGGGAGGATACAGGTCGCAGGAAATGACTTCTGAGGTCAAACATGCACCTGGCACCAGGAGACTCTGGGCCTTCACTCACTTGGCTCTCTTCTTTCCTCAGGATCCCTGTTTTGGAGCGCTGCTAGAATACAGTGTTACCAATGGTGTCTACACAGGGTGTGATCTACCTCCCGAACTGCAGGCTCTCCAGAAGTGAGCTCTCCAAACCCACTGAAGCCTCAGGACCAGCCTGGATGCCTTTTTGACTTTTCCTGACCCCTGGACTACAGCAGCCTCTGTCCTGGAGTATAGTGGTCAATGTCACTCCACCCTTGTTACCTGAATAGGTAACAAAGCACCCAGGTAGAAGCACTGTGGAGGAAAGTGCTTTTGTGCTCACTTGTCCAGTGTCAGGATCTGTGGGGTACAGAAGAGTCTGGCCTGTTGACAAGGAGACATTGTGCCTCGCTCTAGGGACCCTTAGGTCCAGATGTGCTTCAGTCTTCTATGACTCTTGTGGCTTCCTGGTCTCAAGACTGAACACGGTGTAGGTAGGACCACTGAGTCAGCTGAGCTGCTCCTGCTTCCTTTTACTGACCTTGGTTCACAACAGTTTGTTTCTGCCAGTGGGCAGTCACTGCCACTACCCTCCCCCAAATAAACACTACAGTAACCCCAACCTCTTTCTGTCTCTGAATCCACCTGCCTCAGTGATAAGGGTTTTGTCTTTCATTTGCACCCTGCTGGCTACAATCTCTGGAGTCTGCTCTGCCATCGTCTGCTCTGTCCTGATGTAGATGTATGTGAAACAACAGGAAAGACCAGCTCCACTTACCTGAGAACCACAGGCCACAACTGGCTGTGTTGCAACACCTGAGAACTGAGAAGGGTGTTGGATGGGATGAAGCCCGCCTAGACCCCAGTATTTCTGGAAAGGGGCAGTCAGTAAAGGCCCATACTAGAGCCCTGCCTGTCCTCCCTGGCCTGTCCCTGCATTCAAGTAGATGCCAGTTTGTAAGATCCTTCATGCATTAGGTGAGACAGGCTCCTTGATGAACCAAACTGGACTTCCAAGTCTGCTCTAGAGGCACTAAGAAAAGTAAAATTTCACCAAGCTTCCTCCCCCTATCTTAGGGGAGGCCAGGACAAGTTCTGTGGCTCTGCCATGGTCTACTGTAGGCACTGCTGCCAAAAGAACTGCACTTGGAGGTGGGGTCTTTCAGAACCCGGTGGGCAGCAGTGTGGAGCTTAGCCCTTTTGTGCAGGTGAGGACTGTCTCCCTGATGAGAGTTCCTACTCCCTCAGTCCTGCAGCACCCCTTACTGCACAGGGCTGATGGAACCCTTATGCCCAGATCCTGGGTGCATAGAGAGATCCCCACAGAGGCTTCTGCTCTAAAAGCCTGCACCCATCCTATTACAGTGTTCTCCCTCCACCATAGGGACTAAACCTGGCTAACTAGAGCACAGAGGGATAATCCCCCCAGAATTTCAAGAGTCTCTACTACCTCAGGACCACAATGGGCAAGGTACTTTCCTCAGGCAGAGAATGGAGAGTCTTAGGTGAGGGGCTTTGGATGGAGCTGAGAGTGGCACAGGCCAGCCAGCCTCCAGCCAACTTTCTCCATTCTTCTCTCATAGGCATAGTGATGTTCTCAGCAGGAGTCACAGCCCTTCCCCATCCCAGGAAAAACCACAACCTTCATCCTGCCCATGGCCTCTGGATCCGTGAAGCTGCTGTCCCTTAGTGAGCCTTTTCAGCTTAATTGCTGCCAGGCCTCCACATCTGTGTCATCTTTTGATCCAGATCAGAACTCAGTTGCAGTGTGGCCACCAAGAAAGGCCTTAGACCTTAGCTATATGAGCAAGTGAGAGCAGGAACAATGACAGGGTTAACACCAAGAGATAACTAGCAGGTTCCAGGAAGGGAGCCAGTGATTAGGAATGTCAGGTCGATGACAGTCCATCAGTGACCTAGTCTACTGAGTACCCAGCTAAAGTTAGTTATGAACCCATGGGCCTCAGCACCTTTCTACCCCAGAAATACCCACCCAGCTCAGGGTAACCACATCTGTTCCCGCTTGAATGGAACATCCTATGGCTGAGACAGGTGTAGGGCATACCTCAGAATCTAGAGAGCGCTGGGATCAAAGGCAAGGTGGGCCAAGGTTAGCAGCATCTCAGTCAGGAACAGAAGCCAGGAGGGATCACTGTATGGGACGTTATACAGAAGTACAAGAACACTTGTGCCCCCCTCTTCACCTGTCAAGTCCAATTTGTGCAGCCCATGTATTGATGTGCAGCCTTCCATTGGAATGTGGTCCATTTGCCAGAACAACATTCTTAAACTGACTCCTCAGCAGCTATCTGCTGCCACTTGCTCCCTGGCTAGCAGTAAGACTTCATGTCTAACTCATGTCTCCACACTTATTCATGCTGCCAGAACTGATGTGCATTTGCATATGCAGCTGCCCTGCTGTTTCTGGAGGACACTGTTTCCTTGTATTTATCTACCACCTCTGACTCTTCAAACTCTTCCTGCCCCCTCTTTAGCAATGACCCCTGAGCCTTGGGAGACAGGATGTGATGTCCATGTCCCAGTTTAGGGCTGAGCATTCCATTCTCTTATTCTCTGCGTCTTAGCCAGTTGTGGGTCTCTGTATTAATGACCATCTACTGCAAATAGAAGCCTCACTGATGAGGGCGGAGAGGTGCACTAATTAATCAGATTAATTAATACAGTGTTCATTTAGCAGAATAATAGTAATGGGATCTGCCATAGAGCCTGCGACTCATCTAGCCACAAGTTCTAGGCCCAACAATGGTTGCCAGGTGTGGGTTCACCTTGTGGAGCGGAACATAAATCCAATTAGAAATGGTTGGTTACTCCCATGATGCCTATAGCACTACTACATCAGTGGGCGTTGTTAAGTATTTTTCCTTGACCAACAAACCTCTCCGCCAACACAGTAATCCCAATCAGACCAAATCAGACCGAATTAGAAGATGCCCAGACTTAATGGGTGCCAGCACTCCCGGGTGGCCCCCCAGGAAGACACAGAGAGGGGAGCAGAGTAACAAAAGACCACGGAAAACCAGGAGACCACTTGTTCATTCTCTGGGGGGTAGTTTAAATGGCCTGTGGACGTGGTCTTGACCCTCCCTGAGGAGGGGTCACCATTTGGCCGGCTTTCTTGAAGGTGGAGTCTAGACTGTGGCCGCTCCCAGGGGAGGGGGCTTGGAATGGAGTTTTCTGCCCAACATTTCAGTATGGATGCCAGGGGGTTGGGGTGAAGCCCCCAACTAAATAGGCGTTTTGTACCAGACCAGCCATTATTATAGCTTGCAGGGCTTACAACTAGATAATACTGTTGCTTACTTTCTTCCCCTTGTAGTGTACTTAGCACTATATAGCACTGTGAAAGCTAGCCAGTAGGAATGGAGCTTCCAGGTCAGGACCTGCTCCATTTCTCCATATCCCATGACTAACGTATGTGGTATATCCAGCACTAGGATCTCACTATCAAGTTCTGGTAACCAAGAACAACGGTAGTGTAACCAAGAACAACGGTAGTGTAACCAAGGACAATGGTAGTAGCCTGTAATGTTTGGTATCTGTACAAATTCAGTGACTAACAACTCCAAAAGAAGTAACCCATTCCTGGTACTAGCCTTTTATTTGTCAGCCTCTGGTATCTAGTAGGGGCATTGTTGCCCCACTATTGGGCAACTCCATTTAAACACTGACTTTTGTCTCTATTATTTTGTTATGTATATGGGTATTTTGCCTGCATGTATGTCTGTGCAACACAAGTGCAGCGCCTGCAGACTAGAAGAAGGATCCAGTCCTCTGGAACTGGAGTGGTACACTGTTGTCAGTGGCCATGGTGCTGGGGGAAACTCCATGGACCTGAGTTCAATTCCCAGCACCCACGTAATGGCTTATAATGTCTGTAACCTCAGTGCCAGGGAGTTGTTCTGACCTCAGTGGCCACTGCATGCAGGTGGCACATATACATACATGCAGGCAAAACACCCATACATATAATTTTTAAAAAATAAGGCTGTCCACTTAGAGTGGATAGAGCACTTTGAGAGGCATATGTACAAATAGCTAACAAGGGAGACATTTGGAAAATGAAGGAACTACAGGTCAGAGAAGATAACTCACTGAGAAGTGGTCAGTCAGTCTGCAAAAGCCCCAGTCATCAGAGAAGGGCAAACAGAAAAACAGTGCAGAGCGTGGAAGGTTATGGAGTTTAAACAGCACAGCCCTTCTGAGAAGCCAAGGAGGGTGCAGGGAATACTCAGAGGCCTCAAAATGACTGCATGGGAAACCTGAGTTGATGGCTTGTCAGTAACTGGGGCATCTCAGTGCAGCCAGGAATGGGGAGTGAGATGCGTTTAACATCAGCAGGGAGTAAGGTGAAAACAAAATCAATGGAAGCAACAATGCATCCTTCACAGGTCAGAGTCGCACCACAGAGGGGACAGTTGCCCCCCTCCGGGTTCTGATTTAGTCCGTGGAGATGTTTCCAGGCAGCTAATGGATAGTTACTAAAGTTAACTGCTTCAGGCACACAGACAAGAAAGATGATGATGGAGGATACTGAGCCAGGGAATCCCGCAGGAGGCCAAGGCCACAGAAGTTTGTGTACAGTAGCTCCTGAGGACAGCACATGTGGGTGGCCCAGGGTGTCAGATGACAATCAGCGTGATAGCAGGAAACCCCCACGAGCTGGCACAGCTCCATGAATGTTGATTGTGGGTGAAGTGGCTGGGTGCTGGGTTAGCAAGCAAGCATGCATATCCGCACGGGGTGACAGGGTAACGTCCCATCACAGTGGTTAACTGAGCGCCCCTGGGTTCAGGGACATGGCTGCAGTAAAGAGGCATATGGGAGGGAGCCTTGGAGAGGACGCTCCACATTTTTGTGCAGGCTCTAGCCTGGGAAAAGGGTCGGGTTTTCTTGCCCATGTCTGCAAGACCTCACAGGGCAGCCTCTGCGCTCCTGAGGGAACCAGGGTCGAGTGAGGAACAAGAGAGCTGAGGTGTAGAACTAGAAACCCAAACCTCAGGCCACCAGGCAAGATCTAACCCCACAGTGGGCGATCCGTCCCTTTCAGTGCCCAGAGCTAGAGAAGCCGGTGCTCGGCCCAACCCTGATGCTAGAGGATGGTCACTATGAACTCCGTTCTTTCATTTAATTTTTTAAAATTTTTTATTTAATTTTTTTTTTTTTTTTTTTTGCAAAGTCATCGCCAACGCCGCAGCTACGTGTTAGGTGGGGGGGGCTGGGGGCGGAGCCACGCCGCGGAGTTGCCGCAGGTAAACAGCCCCCCTCCCCGGCGGGAGCGGGCCCCGCGGCCCAGGCAGGAGAGCCGCCGCCGCCCCCGGGAGGGACGCAGGGCGCGGGCGGGCTACAGCGCACAGAGGGGGCGGCGGCGGCCCGGCGCCCTGGCAGCCCGACCCCTCTCGTGGGGCGGCAGACCCCCCGAGCCCCGCCACATCCCCGCTGACATCCCCCTTCCGGCGCCCCGCGCCCCCGCGGTCTCAGTCCCCGTCGCCCCCCGCCGCCGCCCTCTCCGGCGCGCGGCCCCGCCCGCGCCCCCCGCCCGTACCCCGCCGGGCCGCGCCCCCGCCCCCCATGCACCACCTCCTGGAGCAGTCGGCGGACATGGCGACCGCGCTGCTGGCTGGCGAGAAGCTGAGGGAGCTGATCCTGCCTGGCTCGCAGGACGACAAGGCGGGCGCGCTGGCCGCGCTGCTGCTGCAGCTCAAGCTGGAACTGCCGTTCGACCGCGTGGTCACCATCGGCACCGTGCTGGTACCCATCCTGCTGGTCACCCTGGTCTTCACCAAGAACTTCGCAGGTGAGGCAGGGCGCGCGACCGCAGGTGTTTAGCGCCCAGCGCTCCGAGCGCGCTCGCTCTCAGCGCCAGGCAGCTAGCTCCTGCTGGACCGCACCCACCTGGCCAGGCGGTGAGGCATTGCCCTCGGGTTTCATCCCAGACCTTGGGCAGCACCTCAGTCTGGCATGAGGGGTTGAAGGGAGACTGGGCCTCCTGGAGAGCCCTCCTCTGTTTTATTGTTGTTCTGGCTTTGCATTCCTTCAGCCTCAAGCCATGAGGAGAGTAGGCCTGTCATTGGGACATGGGGTCTGAGTTGTAGAATGTCACACTGTGGACTGAGGCTTGGAGGAGTAGCCAATGAGGACCAGAGAAGGATGTTGTAAGTGTTGAGAGCCACTGCCCAGGGATAGTGAAAATCCCATGATGCTTCACGGTATTCACGGGGCGTGTAGTATAGGAAAGTGAGGGTACTCCTGAGGAGCTCTGAAGTACCCCCTCCAAAGGTTTTCTGCAGAAGAGGCCAGACATGACTGACCCTGGAGGACATCAAGCAATGATGGCCCAAGAGGCCCACCCTTGGCTGGCAAAGGCGGTGTAGGTGGAAGCTGGGGCAGGTCAGGAAAGAGACTGAAGTGTTAAGTCACGGGGGCCAGGTGTAAGAGGGAGCATGTGGGTGCAACTGTGGTCATACTCAGGAAAGTGCCCATGCACGGTGGGCCCTGCCTAAGGCGACAAGACCAGAACAGACCAGTGAGCCAAAGGAGGCACTAAGGGAGCTGCCTTCTGGTTTCACACATAAACAGGAAATAGCATATCCCACCTGGGGCTGAGCTGAGGCAAGGACTCAAGTCTGGGTATCCGCATACACCGGGCTAATGTGTGGCCCAGAGGTGCCAGTTTCACAGCAGGAGGAAGGCAGCCAGGGCTCTAGAGTTCCTCTGGAGGGGCAAGTCGCTCTGCCCTCGGCAGCTCCTGGGCAACCAGAGCAGGTATTTTGATACCCATTTCTCTACCATCCTCCACAGGTGCCTTACCTTTCAGGAAACTCCAGGACCTAGAGATGTCCAACCTGAGAGGAGGCGTTCTTCAGACTGCTTAACACTGCCTCAAGGGTGGAGGAAGTTCTCCTGGTCTCCATCCTTGCACACCAAAGGCTCTGACACTCAGGATTAGATGTCCCCATAAGCAAGACAGAAGAATGAGGGCACAGTGGGGCCTCCCGTCACACCCAGGTGTGTGCACAAAGGGGCCTTTGGCCCAGCTGGTCACAATGCCAGCCATGGGGTGGCTGGCTTACAACAACAGACATGCGCCTCGCAGTTCTGGGGGCCAGAAGCCCAAAATCCAGGTGTGGGCAGGGCTGAGTTCTCTCTGAATGCCCTAGAGATGACAAGGACCCTTTCTTTTTTCCTGATTAGCTGGTAGCTGCAGACCATCTCTGGTATTCCGGATGGCCTGTTGCTTTATCACCCAAGCTTCGTGTCTGCCCGCTATTGGGGATTTCCCCATGTCTGTTTCCGTCCCTTGAGTCACCAGGATACCGTGGGGTTGGGGTTACTCTACTCCATTCTCATTTACATCTGCACAGACTCTGTCAGTCCGCAGGTACAGGCTAGGAGTTCAGCAGATACTTGGGACCACAGCTCTCCTTATAACGCACACAGTAGGGTAACCTCAGATGTGGGTATATACATGGATTGGGCCATTTCGGTGAATCCCTTGACGTTAGCCCTACCCTCAGACACTGCCAACCCGGCTTGTCACCTGTGAGAACACCAAACTCCCTACATCCAGCCGGGCCTAGAACCATCAGGATGTCCCCGGAGTCAGCCCTGACTCTGGACCTGTTCCTTCAAACCTCCTGTGCTTTCTCTCAGAAATGCATGTGCCCTCCTGAGGTCCACATGTCTAAGCCCATCTACCCATGCTAAACTAGTTCTACCACAAGTATGAGGAGGAGTTCTGGCCCGCTGCAGCATGGACAAGCAGCTATACTTGACCAGTAATCCTGCTCTTTTCCAAAGATAGAGAAACTGAACAACCAGCCTTAATCCTACCCTTGGTTCTCCCTGACCTCCTGCACAATTTTGAAGCATTGACTGCTTCTCTTGCCTTTGATTGATATTCAGAACAGTACAGTAGCTTCTTGTGGCTCTTCATCATCCTTTTGCCCCCACAGAAGCTAGAAGCATCCAGGGACCTCAGACACAAGAGAACCGAGTCTGGGAGAAGGGTGCCTTAATGGTTCCTTCTCCCGAGGCCCATCAGAGTGTGGGAACCACTTGGTGAGAACATAGGAGAAGGTAGGACAGGTGCATACTCAGGACCCTGTGCCAGGGCTCTGACTGGGACCTACCTGAAGGATTTTGGACTTCTGGTCTCCAGATCTGTGAGGTACGTGTCTGCTGTTTTAAGCCAGCCACCCCACTGCTAGTACTGTGACCAGTGTGACCAACGGTCCCTCCATTTTTTTCCTGCGTACACCCGGGTTCTGCCTATGGGGGCATTCAATCCTGAACGTCAGCAGAGGGTGCCGTGTGGATACCCTCTCAGGAGGAGTCTGCCCTCCTTGTCGTGGGTTCCACTGTGCTAACATAAATTTCCTTGAGCTCAGCGCTGCTGGTCCCCACCCAGCAGACCTGGAGGTAGAGCTCACAGTGGAGGGGCATCCCTGGAAAATCTCAGAGGACTCCTGTCCGGAGACCAGCTGGTGAAGGGGCCAGAACTGCTGTGAAGTAGCTCCGCTGCCGCTCAGGCAGGAGTGGGGGGCCCTTACACAAAGTCCAGAAGTGGGGGGGGGGAGAAGGCAAAGAGTCACCAATTGCTCAGACCCAGACTGATAGGTCAAATAATCAGGTCCCAGGGACTTCGGGGGACTTTTGGGTATTGCCTAGGTGTGACCATCCAGCTCACACAAGTGGGGTGTTACCCAGTATGTGTCCTGTTCTTGGTACTCTTCTTTAAAATAGGACAGCTGAAAATACCCTGTTCCCATAAGCACCGGTGAGTCCTGCACCTGGCCTCTGGACTTTTCCTGGGCACCCAGCAAGATGGATCTCATAGGGGGCCTGTGGGGTGGAGGCACTCAGACACTGGCCCCCCGAGAGTCAACCCTTTCTGTCCCAGGTATGGGAAGGCCTGCAGCACTCAGAAGTATCCGCCCATAGCACTGCAGGGAGTGCTAGGATAGAGTACTACTCCCACCTACACACACAGATGAGGCAGTCAGCCTGCCAGAAGCCAGGGCCACCTGTTATCTGCCCACACTGCGGAACGGACTAGCACAAACTCAGTGGCTTCAAACAATGTCCAAGTCTAGGGTGTGGCTCGGCAGCAGAGCACTTGCTCTGAGTGCTGGAGGTCGTAGGTTGACCCCCAGCACCTTACACACACCAAAAGGCAAACAACCGAGGCTGGTGAGATAGCTCAGCAAGTAAAGATACGGCTGAGCTAGAACCCACAGGGTAGGAGGAGAGAACCAATACCATCAGTTGTCCCCTGACCTCTGCACATGTGCCATGGCACACATTACGCCCACATACATACTCACACACACACACACGTTTAAAAACTAAGAAAAACGGTTGTCACACATTTCTGCAGAAGTGAGTATTACAATGTGGATAAAATGCAGGCAGGGCTGGTCTTTCCGGAGCTTCCAGTAGCAAGCTCATTCCCCCCTTTCAGGACCTAACTACACCATGTCATTTGGCTCAGGCCTTCTCTACCCACCCCTGCCTGCCTTTGAAAGGGACTCTTGCGATTCCATTGTCCCACTCAGGTAATCCAGGATCATCTCCCATAAAGTCCTTAATCCCAGCTGTAGAGTCATTCTTGCTACACAAAGCGACACAGTCACAAGGCCCAGAAATCACAATACGGTCATCTTGGGAGCGGTCATTCCACCATGAAGGAGTTTGAAAGGCTTTGTACCTGTCCTGGGGTTGGGGGAGCTGAGAGGAGAGTGGTAGCTATGAGCTGGCCAGAGGCAGCAGCCGCAGCAGAACCAGAGATCCCCTGAAAGGTTTTCTTCCTTCTACAAGTGACAGAGGCATAAGTGAGCTGGGCTGTATGTAGGCTGGACCCTAGGAGTGGGCTGGAGCTGTGTCTAGGGCTCAAGTGCAGCCCAACCCTGTCTGTGCTCATACCCATTTAGACCTGCTTTTCTGGAGGCTCCAACACGCACTCGGTGCTCTGTGGTTACTGTGACTCCATGCCACTGTGACGGGGTAGGCAGCGTCAGTGCTGGACTGGCAAGCAGTGTCCTTGGCTAGGAACCCCAGTGCACTCTCGTGAACAGCAGCGTGCCCAGGAGCCGAGGTATACACATTACCATGCCCTGGGGAAAGGATCCTTCAACTGCACTCCCCAGAGATATCCCTGTCTGCCTTGAAATGGACCAGGTTTTTGTGTGTCTCCTTGGTGAACACCTGTACTTACCTGGGCAAGGCTCAGCACCCCTGGGAAATCCCACGAGAGGGGCCTCAGTCAGAGAGCTCCGTGCAGCCACTGTAGTGTCTGGGTACCTGACTTCCTGCCCAGTTCAGGCCCAGCACGACGAATCCACAGCATCACCACCCTGTGGTACCCAGCCATGCGTGGACACCTGCACTCCTCTAGGTCCTTTGGTATCAGCTGTGCCATCGGAAGCACCATGTGCCTCTCCAGACACAGGCCAGCAAAGGAGGAGTTTGGCCCCACTGGATGTGCCTGTGGGAGTCAGGGGGTTTTTCCACTCACTTGTCCAGCTTGCAGCTCGGCTGGTCGTAGGGATTGGCTTGATACAGGGTGGGAGACAAATTTGCAGAGAGAAAACCATGCAACCTTCTGTGGCTTTAGGGATCAGCTGTAAGGACAAAATACATATGTGTGAATAAAATTCCGTTTTTCCAACCAAGAGAGCTGATTCCTTTGCTTTCCCTGTTTGCTCTTCTCAGAGCCCAGCTCACCCTGCCCTGGACACTGTCCTCCAGGACCTCAGGTTAAAGGGATCAGATTTCCCTGACTATCCATAGCCTCCTATTCAGCCCCTGACCATGACTAGGTGCCCAGCTCTCATGCGGACATAGCCTCAGCTTCAAGAAACCCCAATACCTGACCATCTAAGCAAGGCTCACTCTGTCTAACTCACCCACACCTCTACTGGGAACCTCCTTACCTCTCAGGACGGTATGAGGAAGACCAGTGGCCACATTGGCCCAGCCTTTTGGGCTCTCCTTGACTGGGTTCTTATGTTCTCGTAGTCCTTGACCCCTAAGCTGCTTTGAGCCTTCATGATGTGTGGCTGTGTAGGTAGATGGATATACTCCCAAATGCTGACCAAGGTCGTAGGCTAAACTAGAATGGGGCCAGGACCCCTAAATGTTGTAACTACAAGAAGAACATGCAGCCAGTGGGGTCTCTGTCCCCCACCTCTTGGGCCCCTGAAGGCATTACCTGTGATTAATGTCCGTGTTGGTTATTTTTCTAGTTGCTGTGGCAGAAACGACCTAACGGAGGAAGGATCTGGTCTGGTTCACAATTTCAGTGAATACATTCCAACATGGGGAAAGGCATATGGCTAGGGTGACTCATTCACATCGAGGTGCATACAACCCCTGTGGTCTTCCCTCAGTTTCATGCTTCTGGCTAGACCCCACCTCCCAAAGATGCCACAGACTGACCAAACACAGTGCTACCTGATGGGCACAGATGTTCAAAGGCATGAGCCTATACAGAAAATTTCATATTCAAACTTGGGCCATGGGGGCTCAAGACAGGGTTTCTCTGTGCAACAACTCTGGCTGTCCTGGAACTCTCTCTGTAGACCAGGCTGACCTCCAACTCACAGAGAGCCGCCTGCCTCTACCTCCCAAGTGCTGGGATTAAAGGCGTGTACTGCCACCACTTGACCATATTCAAACTCTTAAATTGGTCTTCCAGCTGGGCTGGGTCTCTGCCATCTTCCTATCTGTATTAACTTGAGACTAGGTACAGACAGACTAGCCAATTAGATTGTGTTACTTCCTGATCTCAACACTGATGAAGGGCTTTAAGCTGGAGCAGGAGAGGCTTCTAACTGACCTGCCCTGGGGTCAGGCTTGATGGTAAGAGCTGGCTAAGGAGGAATTGGCTTGGGTTAATGCCACAGGCAGCCATGGTCTGTGCCTAGGGATCATGACCCAGTCTGGTGGGCTCTGAGCATCCGAGTTTTCTGGAAGTGCATTACAAGCGTAAGATTGCAGCACAAAGCTGATCCTGGCCTGGTGTGAGCATGTGTACCCGCTTAAGTGCAAACAGGTCCTGTTCATTTTCAGTAAGCAGATGCATCCAGCCACTGAGCGTCCCTTGTCCGTGTCCACCAGCATCCAGAGTTCCCACATTGCCCTTCCTCCAGGGCAGGGGACTTGTGAGACCCTTTTTACCCGTCTTAGACACTCTTTTTTTCACGGAATTTGGATTTATGTGACTGCCTCTGGCTAGAGAGGAGCATCCAAGCCACTAGTCCTGCAAGTGCAAAGCCAGTAGCTGGATTGGTTTTTTGTCCTTATGGGATGCTGAAAGGGGAAGCCTGGCTGCCGGCATGGCCTGTCGTGATCCTCTCTATACCTTGGTTTGTCCTGTACATACAGTCTTTGTGGCCTTTCTAGACCAGCTCTGGTCAGTTCCTCAGTGCATACAAGCACTGGCTAACTACTTTGTAAGGACGGGAACTACACACACAACACTGTACTCGGGACACGGTGAGGGAAAACTGGCCTAAGGGGTGAGTCCGTTAGGAAACAACAGCCGTGGCATAAGGCACGCAGCTCTATGGGTGGGGCTATAGAGGCCATGGACATGCAAGAGCCCAGCCACCTGCACAGGGGATAAGTCTGAGCAGAGATGGGATCGGGTCTATCCCATGCCCTTCATCCCAAGACCTGGTCTTCCTCAGGCTACTCCCACCTCTTGCCCTAGCCCATGTCTCCTCTCTACCCTCAGAGGAACCAATTTACTGTTACACTCCGCACAACTTCACCCGTGACCAGGCGCTGTACGCCCGTGGCTACTGCTGGACAGAGCTGCGGGATGCGCTGCCCGGCGTGGATGCCAGCCTGTGGCCATCGCTGTTTGAGCACAAGTTCCTGCCCTACGCACTGCTGGCCTTTGCCGCCATCATGTATGTGCCCGCACTGGGCTGGGAGTTCCTGGCTTCCACGCGTCTCACCTCCGAGCTCAACTTCCTACTGCAGGAGATTGACAACTGCTACCACCGAGCGGCTGAGGGCCGGGCCCCCAAGATTGAAAAGCAGATACAGTCCAAGGGTCCGGGCATTACGGAGCGGGAGAAGCGAGAGATCATCGAGAATGCTGAGAAGGAGAAGAGCCCTGAGCAGAATCTGTTTGAGAAGTACCTGGAGCGCCGGGGCCGCAGCAATTTCTTGGCCAAGCTGTACTTGGCACGGCACGTACTGATCCTGCTGCTCAGTGTAGTGCCCATCTCCTACCTATGCACCTACTATGCCACCCAGAAGCAGAATGAGTTCACCTGTGCCCTGGGTGCCTCACCTGACGGGCCAGTGGGTAGCGCTGGGCCCACGGTGCGTGTCAGCTGCAAGCTGCCATCCGTGCAACTGCAGCGGATCATTGCAGGTGTGGACATTGTCCTGCTCTGCTTCATGAACCTCATCATCCTCGTCAACCTCATCCACCTCTTCATCTTCCGCAAGAGCAACTTCATCTTTGACAAACTCCACAAGGTGGGTATCAAGACGCGCCGGCAGTGGCGGCGCTCACAGTTCTGCGACATCAACATCCTGGCCATGTTCTGCAACGAGAACCGTGACCACATCAAGTCGCTCAATCGGCTGGACTTCATCACCAACGAGAGTGACCTCATGTACGACAACGTGGTGCGGCAGCTGTTGGCAGCCTTGGCTCAGTCTAACCATGACACCACGCCCACTGTGCGGGATTCAGGCATCCAGACTGTGGACCCCAGTATCAACCCTGCGGAGCCTGATGGCTCGGCTGAGCCACCTGTGGTCAAGCGGCCCCGTAAGAAAATGAAGTGGATCCCCACCAGCAACCCGCTGCCACAGCCCTTCAAGGAGCAGCTGGCCATTATGCGTGTGGAAAACAGCAAGGCCGAGAAGCCCAAGCCTGTACGCAGGAAGACAGCCACAGATACACTTATTGCCCCGCTGCTGGATGCTGGTGCCCGGGCTGCCCACCACTACAAGGGTAGTGGAGGTGATCCAGGTCCCTCCCCTGCCCCATCTGCTGCCTCTGACAAGAAACATACTCGTCACTTCTCCTTGGATGTGCATCCCTACATTCTAGGTACCAAGAAGGCCAAGACTGAAACAGTTCCCCCTGCCCTACCAGCCTCCCGGAGCCAAGAAGGTGGCTTTCTGTCCCAGACAGAAGAATGTGGGCTGGGCCTGGCTGCAGCACCCACCAAAGGTAGGGAGCCAGGCCTGTGGGGGATGGGGCAGGACGGAGATTCCCAGGGAGCCCTGAGCAGGAAACTGGCAGTCCCTGTGTCTAGGGCACAGGGCAGAAAACACCAGAGAACAATGTAGATGAAGTGGCAGCCAGGCTAACTAGCTTGGTCCTAGCAGGGCCAGCTGGTGCATTGCTCCTAAGGTGAGGGGCAGGCCTCCCATAAGGCAGAGGATGGGGCAGAAGGCAGAACTGCAGTCACCAGGGACATAACTCCTTTGGTCAGTAAGGGCTTCAGGCTGATGTTAGCTGCTGCAAGGTGTGGGGGATGTTCTGCCAACAGCCCTGCTATTTCTAGATTTCTAGACAGTGAGACTTAGCCAGGCAGGCTGCTAAGTGCAAGGGTGCCTGCCATTCGTGGATGCTAGGGACCCAGCAGGATAGGTGGATAGCACTGGGAGGTCTACAGGAATGAGCTAGATGGTGAAATGCCTGTGTTCCTGCCTGTTTGCAGATGCTCCGCCCCCCGAGAAGGAACTCCCATACCCCACAGAGCCTGCCCTGCCAGGGCTTCCATCTGGGGGCCCGTTTCACGTCTGTTCACCCCCCACGGCTCCTGCTGCTGCCCCCCTGTCACCAGGCAGTCTGGGCAAGGCTGACCCCCTCACCATCCTGAGCCGAAATGCCACTCACCCCCTGCTCCACATCAGCACGCTATACGAGGCCCGGGAAGAGGAAGATGGAGGTCCCTGTGCACCCTCAGACATGGGCGACCTCCTCACCATTCCCCCACCCCAGCAGATCCTCATCGCCACCTTCGAGGAGCCAAGGACAGTTGTGAGTACTGTGGAGTTTTGAGGGGCAGGGCCTCCCAGGCCGCCAAAAACTCTCTGCATGAGCCAGGGATGGCCCAGCTGAGCCTTGCCTTGAGTAGACCTGAACTCGGCTCACCGGTACTGCCCACACCCCCAGCCTCCTGTCTGCATGCCACGGGGCCCAGCACTCCTTCCACCCGGCTCACCATGGCATCCACAGGTGCAGGCTGGGGCAAGAGCGCCAGGTAGGGGGTAGGATGCCCCCCAGCATCAGCCCCCCCCCCCCCGCTACGTACTGGGCCGCAAGCGGGAGAGTTTATTTTTCTCGTGGGTTTTGTTGTGTGCTGAGACAGCTCAGCAGACCTAGTGAAGCCCGGCCTAGGGTGTGTAAGGGAGATGCTGAGAAACGTGGCACTGGCCTCAGGACAGAACCCCCAGGGGTCACTCATTTAAGGGCCTGGCCCCTGCAGAGGGACTTGATGCCTTCAGGTGGGGGAACCGAGGGCTGCCCCAGGTCCAAATCAACATGCACTTTCTCCTCATAGCCTGACACACACTTTATTTTACTATGATTACTGTAACTGACGAGCTTCTTTATCATCAGGAGAATTAGGGTGCATTTCAAGCAAAGGATGGTGTGTGTGAGTGGCACACGCAGCGGTGGGTGTAAGCGTGCAGGTCAGCAGGTGTGGGTATGAGCACCTGCCTGAGTGCTTGAGTTTGCCAGAGGGCACAGTGCCCACGCGCAAGCAAGCTCATGAGCAAGTTAGGGGGCAAGCGTGGTGTGAGTGAGCCTGAGTGTGTGTGAGTGTGCGAGTGGCGCCCACGTGAGCAGTGGGTGAGAGCAGGCATAGGCACCAGGGTGCGAGTGAGGGAGGAAATACAACGCAATAACCACATCCCCTCCCGGGTCCCCAGCTGCCGGCTGGGCTGCTTCCCATGGGAGTCCAGGCCCCACTGGCCCCACCCCTATTACCTCAGCCACGCGCCACGTGACGAAGTATTAACAAGGTAGCACTGAGCATATCAATAAATACTATTCTGATAACTCCCTGTGCTTTGAGGCCCTGCCTCCCTGTACTAGTGCTGCCTGCCCAGCCTGCAACACCCATCCACACCTGGGCATCTCTTGGAGCCACTGGGAAACAGTGGGCAGGGCCAGGCAGCCCAAGATGCAAGAACATCAGGCCTCCACCCAGAAGTGTGAGGAGGGGGACTGTGGAGCTGTGGGAGGACAGAGATGCAGAGCGCTCTCTGGGGAGGAATATAGTGTCTCGGTCACTGTTCTATGGCTGTGAAGAGACCATGACCAAGGCAATTTAAAGAAGAAAGCATTTATTCGGGGGGATCGGTTACAGCTTCAGAACAGCATGGCGGGGAGCGTAGCAGCAGGCATGGCACTGGAGCAGTAGCTGAGAAGCGGCATCCTGATCTGCAGGCAGGAAGCAGGGAGAGTGTGGGTCTGGCTTTTGAAACCTCAAAGCCCACCCCAGTGACATACCTTCTCCAACAAGGCTACATTCCCAGATTCTTCCACAACAGCCCATCAGCCAGGAATCAAACATTCAAATATATGAGCGCACGGGGGCCATTCCTCTTCAAACCACCGCATACAACTTGGCCCCAGGCCATTAAGTGACCACAGAGGTGGCAGGATCTAGGAAGAGCTCTTGGATGGTAAGTCCTGACTGTGGCCAGGATGCACTTATCCTGTTCATTAGAAGGTCCACAGTAGGGTTTCAACCTCAGGTCCAGGGTTCAGTGAAACAAAGCTGACCCTCGAGAGCCACATGCCCTGCAGGCCAGGGTAGGTGACCCTCTGGGTCTGAACAAGAGACTCCTTGAAGACCGGTGGCTAAGGAAGCGAAGCCAGGAATTCATAAGACATCTGGGAGCATAGACTGTATATCAAAGGGGAGAGGTGAGCTGAGGTCAGGACAGCCACCTCTGTCTGGCATCTGCCTCCTGAATGCTCCTTAACTAGCCATGGGGCAATACCAAGGTGGGCAGGACAAAATGCTCCCATGTCCTCCGCTGCGGCAGCCACTGCCACAGTCAAAGCCTAAGCATGCTGACCATGCAGAGACCACATTCTGGTTAGATTATTTGTTTTAAGATGGTTTGTTATTATCCACTTAAGGCTAAAACAGATCACAGGACCCCTGCCCCCATTGATTTAGTTGGGGGGATGCTAGGCGCCAGTTCCGGGGCTTGCATATGCTAAGCAAGTATTCTATCACTGAGTTACACCTCCAGCTCAGATGCCTGCCGTAGAAAGGGCGTTTGTTGCTCACAGACAAGAGGGGACACCTCACATCACACAGGGCCACACACCAGAGAGCACCGCGGTGAGGCACTATGGGCAAGTGAAAGACAGGATCATCCAGTATGGATAGCTTCCAGGGGCACTGGGCTCACTGCTATGCCTAATTCCTGCCTTGGAGTGACTGGGGGACAGGTGGATAGTGGCCCAGACTGGGGAAGGGGTAGTGATGGGCACCACACATAGTATTACCTGCCAGCTCTGGGGAGTGGCCTGCCTTTGAAGATGGGCATCTGTCCAGAGCCAGCAAAGCTCCCAGGTCAGCAGATCAGAGTATAGAAGACAGCCAGGTGTGGTACCACAGCATTTCATTCCAGCATTCGGGAGGCAGAGACAGGTAGACCTCTCTGAGTTTGAAGCCAGCCTCATCTACATAACTAGTTCCAGGCCAGCCGGGGCTACATAGTGCGACCCTGTCTCAGAGTCAAACCAAAACCACAAACAATACATACAGAAAATGCACCCTGTCCTCGGAAAGCCCACCCTAAGCTACCGTCTCTGGCGTCTCAGGTAGCACTCAACATTTCCACACATTCCGGGAAGGGGCTTCTGAGAACCCAAAGGAACCCTGGGAGAAGAGCAGGCTGCCTCTAGGCTGCTTGCTTCCCTGGAGAAGACCCATACCCACAAATTGGCATGGCAGCTAAAGTAACAAAAACAAAACTCCGGGTGCTGGCCTCTTCCCTGTTCCCTGGCCCTCTCCGCTCACATCTGCTTCCTGCACATGGTACCTAGTGCACCCTGCATGTCTTCTACCCACTCCCCACAACTGCAGCTCAGCCTGAACACCCAGGGGCTTGGCTCAGAGGGGGAGACTCTAGGGAGCTGCTGGTCTGTGTGGTACCAAGTCCAACTGCTTTACTTTCCTCAGAGGCCCTGTTTCCCCGTTCATGAAGGCCATAGAATGTCCAGACAGTGGCCGGGACTGCTGTCCCAGAGATTATACAGGGCAGAAGTAGACATGGGAGAGGCTGGACCAATTGGAGCCACAGCTGACTCTTTGGGAGAACCAAGGCCAATAAAGTAGCCACTTCTCTCCTCTATTCTTGGATTAAACCTAGAGGGACCTCTCGGTAGAGTCCTGTCTGGAAGAGGTTGGTAAGATGAGTAAACAGTGTCTTTCTGTGTGGAGCTGACCTTCAAGGGGCTGCTTCTGGAGAAGGGGCTCAAGTAAGTGTCCTGCAACAGCTGACAAGGTGGTGGTCCTGGGCATACTACCCCCTCAGTCCTCAGCAGTGTCCTCTGGTGCCATGTTCCCATTAGCTAGTCTACCTTCCTGGAAGCAGATGGCCAAGGACCTGAAGACAGAATTGTTGTGATCCCTGGGGTCACACTGAGCTGAGCCCCTTGCCAATTTGGGCTCCTTTTCTGGCCTCTACCCCAGCTCTGCTTCTATGGGGCCTGTCTGGTTCAGGCTGTCTCTGCTGTTCTCAAACCCGAGCTTTCCTATTGGCACCCCTTAAAGCTCACTGGGAACCCAGGAAAGCCTTCCACACTCTGCACTCACGGTGGCTTCAGAAAGCTTCTTTCTCTTCCGTGGCTCTGGCCACGTTGAACCCTTTCACGGCAAGCCTCGCCTGCACTGGCTCCCTGTATGATTCACCTCAGAAAGCCCATCCAGTGGCTGCTTGCCAAACAATGCGGCCTCCTCCCATCTGGCCAACTCTGTGACAAGTAACCCACTCGCCTCGTGGCAGACCAGAACCCACTCGAACAAAAAGCACACGGGAGCAGCTGTTGGAGGGCAGAATTCAAGCTAGCATGCTGTTCTCCCAAGCAAAGTCTAAGATATAGGGGAGACCTGGGCTCTCCCAGCTGGGGGTCTGCCATAGTTTCCCTGCCCGTTATGGCTGGAAATGTCCCCCTCCAGACACCATTTCCTATTCCGGGCCCCTGTAGACACCAGCAGGTTAGAGGGCATCTCTGGTTTTCATCACCTTCCTTCCCCAACAGCCACTTAGCCAAAATAGAATTCTGGCACTTCAGGGTCAGCATCTATTTTAAATGTCACCCCATTTAATGTCTTCTGCCTCCTTCCCCCTTTCCCTAGGCAGGGCAAATGGGAGGTGACACCATAGTCTGCCCACAGAAAAGGACAGGCTCAGGGGGATCAATCCAAACAAGAACTGGAATCCAGGCCCCTCCTGGCCACTAGCCTAGCACTAAGCTTTTCAACTGGTCCTGGGACAGTAAACTCACTGTGCCTTGTGATCAAGTAGAGAGGGCCTGGCAGTCTCTCAGCCCTAAGCCCATCCTGCCTCCTGTTGAGCTGCATGAATGTGGCAGAGGAAGCCAGAAGAGGAGAGGTGACCACAAAGCACAGGTATGAAAGTGAACAACAGGGACAGATCCGAGACCCCCAGAACAAAGATGTGTGTCACTAAGGAGCAAGGAAGGCAGAGGTCACCTGGAAGCCAGGCCCCTTGGGGGATCAAGAAGCTGTATGGGGGAGATGGTGACAAGTTGCACAGCAAATACCTGCCACTCGTCTCCATATGGGCCTCTTGTGTAACAGCCTGCTGGAGGGAACCCTGCCTGGTGCAGAAAGGATTAACTCCCTAGCGATAGCGAGGTTCTAGAAGGGCCATTCAGAGGACCAATATCAAAGGCAGGGTCTCCAAAACCCAGGGCCAGGGCTGCAACCTTTCCCCTCTTGGAGTCTGAAAGGATTGTATGGGGCAGTTGAGAAATGAGCGGAGCTTACTCCCTGTTTGGAAGGTCTATCAGGGCCTGCTCTGGGTTGTCGCTGTCTTGCCCCAACAATAGCTTGTCTTAGGGCACTCAAACGGCTTCTCCCATCCACTCACCAACATTGGGCGGGAGGACCAGCAGCCCTCTGCAGCCTCAAGACCCGGCCTGAGTGGGCCAACTGGCCCCACCCCCTGTCCTGTTCCAAAGTGCAGTTGGAGACTGGCTACCCTGATACTGGGTACTGGCCAGGCTGTCACTGGGGCCCCGCCCACCCAGAGACCCTGCAGTTTCCAGACTCTCGGTCATATGCAGCGGAACTCGCGAGGTCCTGAAGGCCTTGATGACTGACTTGGCCAGCTTCTTGCTCCTTAGTCCTGTTCTTGAGCCTCTCCACCTGGCTGCGTGCGATCCTCCAAGGAAGCCATAAGGGCTCATCATACGATCCCTAGTTTCTGTCCCTTTCCAGCGCTGCGGACTGTTCCCTGAACGCTAGGCCACCGTATGGACACCTAAAGAACGCAGCCCCATTGCACAGACTTGGCTGTGGGGCCAGCACCCCGCAGGGTGTCCCCGGTTGCGCTCTAGGACCTGAGGGCGTCGGGCCGGTAGGCGGAGCCCTGCGCTTAGACCCGGCGGGGGCGGGGTCTCTCGCGCGCGCGGCCCTGGGAGGCATTTCCCGGCATGCCGTGCGGCCCGCACCCTCGGCCTGTCCGGCTCGTCCGGCCGCCCCGCCCCGGCCCACCCCGTCTGCCCGGCGGCGCGCGCATGGAGGCCGGCTGAGGAGCGCCGCCGCCTCGCTCGGTACGCCGTGGCCTGGCCGGGCGGGCGGGCGGGCGGGGACTCGTCGCGCCTGGAAGGCGCGTGCGGGAGGGCGCGAGCTGCAGGTGGGGACTACGGAGACCGACCAGGGGCACGCATTTCACCGGGTCAGGCTGACGCTGGACGGTGTAGATTTTCTTGGGATCGCGAGTCCCAGAAACAACCCGGACGCTCAGAAGCGCACTGCTGGCTTTGGGACGTCAAGAGCTTCTTTAGAAGTGAGCTCGTCTCCAAGCTCCCGTGCTCCTCCAGGGGAGGAGCTGCAGGTTCGCTAGTCTGACGAGACTCTGCGGTCCCCGGGCTTCCCTCTCTTGCCTCTCTAAGAAGGCTCGTCTTGCGGTGGCCGTGGTACTTTGGGCAGGATGCCAGGCTCTGGCAGAGTGGACGGCTCCAGGAGCCTGCAGGCCCCTACAGGGCATCTGTCTCCAGGTGAACAGAAACTAGGTCCCGGGAGGACTGGCTAAGGCTTCTTCACCTCCGGTGTGTTTCCTCTTCCGGCCCTCAGCTCGGCCACACTTGGGTAAAATATGTCTTGCTGCAGCAGGTTTTCTTGGGTCCGGTAGTGCCCAGGCTTCAGAAACGAACAAGAGGCGGCCAGGGCTTTTAAGCACCCTGTTACTTCTTTCTTTCTTGGTTCTCTGAGTAGGCAATAAAGGCTGTCTAGATAGTCCACCTGGTCGTGGTCGTCTGAGAAGCAGGTTTTCAGAGATCGACGAGTAGGATGGGTGTGTCAGTTCAGGGTGATGACGGGGTTTTGTGGATCGGGAAATTTAACAAACGTCTGTTTCTCGGACTTTTAGAGACTGCGAGTCCAAGGACGAATGCTAATCTTTTTGGGTTGCTGATTGACAGCTGCCCGGCTCCTAGAGACCCCTTCTCATTGTGTTCTTGCGGCTGCTTAGTGTGTCTTATAAGGACACAAGTCCCATCATGGAATCTTCCTTATGGCCTCATCTGAATCCAGTCACCCCTTCAAACCTCTGCCTATTGATGTCATTGCTTTGAGGCGCAGGTTTTCAGTGTATGATTTCGGTAAGAGGATACATTTAGTTTGTATTAATAGGACCCGGGCTGGGCAGGTAGGGAGCCTGTCTGAAATGGCTCTGCATTCAATGCAGAACCTCTGGTTAGTCTGAGCTAGTATGCCAGCGCACTGTCTCCCTGTGAGCCCTGACATGTATCGGCCTTTCCTACCCTTTGAGCCAGCGTTTTTACTCTTAAAGCCATAGACGGCTGTGAATTTTCAAAAATCTAAGCCTAGCTCCCCTCGAAATGTAGCAGATGCTAAAAGGTCGGGTGTTTTGGCATATAGAAGCATCTTGCCTGGTTGGTAGCAGGCCTGGAACAGCATCTCCCACAGTCCTGCTCAGCCAGGAGTGCTGGTTGGAGGCCCGCTTGACCAGCTCTCTGACTTTACCCTGTAAAAGTTTCCAGTGTGGTGTTGACCAGGAATAGGTCTGGAGACTGCTAACTACTGGGGATTTATGAAGAGATTTGTTCCCAGGGGAGGTTGGACAGTGGGAGGTCACTTCTTATGGCTTGAGCATGTCTGGAAAGCACACATGGCAAGCATAGTGCAGGATGTTTGGTGAGTATGAAAGTGGGGTCTGTCTCGGTTGCTCAGTCAGAAATAATGAGCAGAGAGAGGAGGTATTAGTATCCTAATAATATTGCATCTGAGAGGCAGGAAACCAAAGGATTGGAAAATGTGTGGATTTGATAGTGGCAGGGACTCAGAATCACGGGCTTCTGGCCAGAGGTGGGGAAAGCTGTCAGTGGCCTTCTTGCCTGACGTGCCCTCCCTTCTGGCACTGCTCGGGAGCCACAAGGGGCCCTGGTGCTGTGTTTGGGTGTCAGAGCTTGGCTCTTGACCAGCCTGTGGGCTCCTCCACCTACCACACGATTGGAGGTGACTGGAGGTGAAATCAGCCCTGCTGTGGACCAGCCAGAGACTCTCACAGCTATCTTGAGTCAGTATTCCAGCTTTGGTGGCCTCCATAGGCCTCAAAGGCTCAGAGGCAACCCCCTAGGCAAGCTTTGAAGGGTAGATCTACCAAGCTAACTGGAAACCTGCAATTGCCCCACCTCTTAAAGGGCAGGGCAGGCAGAGATGATGTGGTCCTTTCCCATTTGCTGCTGCTCTGGCTGGCCCTCCCACTTATGCAAGATGTTTTAAGTTTTCATTTCTTGCCTCAGCAGCCTGGTGCTGCTGCTAGGACTACTGGTTTGCTTCCATATGTTCAGCCAGACCGCGGTGATCATCTCCTTCACTCTTGGTCGCTGTTTGGGCTACACTCCCCACCCCTGCCTGGGGTTCCACGGAGTGAGAGGGACAGTCCCTACACTGTCCTGGAAGGCAAATTCTCCCAAGCTGGCCCAGCACATCTCTCTGTTCCTGTTTCTCTGAAGTTTTTTATTCTGTTAATGAAAAGAGAGCCCTGTGGTGAAACTATGAGCAGATGCTATGGGGTCTAGTGTAGTCCTGGCTATACCCAGGCCCTGAGCCAGCAATGACTGTTCCCAGATGTGCTAACCTTTATATAAAATGTCCAGGGTGCATTTTAGGATAGGCTTCAGACTAGGGAGAAGGGGGACCCCAGGGCAAAGCAGTATGATAAGCTCTGCTTGCCCCTAGAACAGCCAGAAGCTCCTTAAGGCCAGGAGCACATGGTTTCAGAGGCTGTCTCAGGGTCTCTGCTGCCCTCTACTTTGTAACCCTTGCTGGCCCTGCTCCAGTTCCTCTTATGGAAGGCTAATAGTGCTTAGGATTTCCTGCCCTCATTTTAATATTGACCACAGCATTAAAGGTTTGATTACACCCAGAGCGACCCCTGAATCACATTTATCAGCAGGACTAGAGGAAACTGTAGGTGAGGGACTGAAAGTTCCAAGAAGTGTGCAGATAAAAGTGGTAGGTCAGAGTGAGCCCAAAAAGTCCCCAGGGTCTGTGGGGACCGTTGTCATCTTACTGTACCCCCATTCTGACCCAACTCTTTCCAGGGCACATTTCCCTCAGTACTCAGTCACACCAAAGCAGAATCACCCTTTCTTGCTGTAGCTGAAGGAAAACTAGAATTCTAAACATTAAACATTAAAAACATTACAAAACCCAGGAGGTAAGAACATGTACTGCTCTTTTGGGAGTGAGGGGGCAGTGTTTCTCTGTGTAGCTCTAGCTGTCCTGGAACTCGCCTTGTAGACCAGACTGGCCTTAAACTCAGAGATCCACCTGCCTCTGCCTCCTGAGTGCTGGGGTTAAAGGTGTGCACCACTGTTCCCCATAAGTACAGCTTAGAAGAGCTGTTGTTTGGTATCTGGTGGGTACTGTACCCATGTGCACAAAACACACAGGCACACAAATATACATATTTGGTAATAATAAAAATTCTTTTTTTTTTTTTTTTTGGTTTTTCGAGACAGGGTTTCCCTGTAGTTTCTAGAGCCTGTCCTGGAACTAGCTCTTGTAGACCAGGCTGGCCTCGAACTCAGAGATCCGCCTGCCTCTGCCTCCCGAGTGCTGGGATTAAAGGCGTGCGCCACCACCGCCCGGCCTGATAATAAAAATTCTTAAGATCATTACTGTGCCCAGGGTCAGGTTTTTCTAATAGGTTTGTCATTTTTAAAGGCTTTCTCCAGCCAGGACCATTGTGTCTGCTAAGTGTTTCTGTCCTGAGTGCTCAGATCCTGTGGATGTTTACATATTTAGATTCACACACACACTTTGTTAAACCAACATATATAAAACAAATATGTTTATAAGTAACATGTACATTATGATTGATGATTTTATTTTGTTTGAGGAAATAGCGTCTATAATTCATGAAACCCACCAGCATGGAATTGAAATACCTTTCCATGTTTTTACTAAGACTATATAGTTGGGAGGGGTGACTGGAGAGATGGCTCAGCAGATAAAGAGTACCCTACTGCCCTTGCAGAGGACCTGAATCCGGTTCTCAACACTTATATCAGGTACCTCACAACCACCTGTAACTCCAGCTCCAGATTAATCTGTCCCTTCTGTCCCCCACTGGCATCCAAACCCATGTGCACACACAGGCACACCTACAAAGACATATATATATATATATATATATATATATATATATATATATAGCTGCCTAGTCGGCAGCATCTGACCACTGGCAGATACATGAAGTCTGTTGACCTTGCTGGGCCATAGTTTGGAGCTGCCTTTGTCCCCTTTGGACAATGTGTTACTCTTCTCTCTGTGCCATCTGGCACTCTGGGCCCCCAACCCTGGGGCTCCCAGTGACACAGTAAGGAACCACAATGCCATGTACTGGTTACCAGGATACTACCCCTTGTCAAGTTTCTAATGCAGTTTCTTCCATGTTAGGTTTCTTTGTCTTTTAAACTGGAAAAATTATCTTGGCTCCTCAGGATGCTGTCTTCTTGCTTAGTCTTCCATCTGGCTCATAGCCAAATGGTTGTGGCCATCGTTATAAAAAGAATGGAGGGTTTCCTTGAAGTGGCTTTCTCTAAAGGCTCTGGGGTTCCCAGCATGGGGATAGCAGCCACAGCACTGTGGAGTTAGTACAAATCCTCAGAGAGATGCACAGCTTCACTATGTTTGCACCTGTTGTGGGTTGAAGCCTCTGTGTGCCAGGGACTTCCCCTACACGGAGCCATCCATACGTTGCTCAAGGAGGCTGCTGGCCACTCACCAGTCTGGCACATCCCAGAAGAACCCTAGACTTCAAATAGCATGGACCCAGTCCTTTTGTCACAGTGATCCCTGATCCTGCCTCTGGGGCCCCGAGTAAGAACTGTGTCTGTATTCCTCAGGCATCCTGCATCAATCCGGAAGCTGCTGTCCTGTCATGGAGGGAGAGGAGAAGCCAGCTCAAGAGGTAAGAAGCTGGGGGCTGATGGAGCATCTCCCTAAACAACCCTTTTCCCTAGTCCAGCAGCATCTTTTGGTGCTGCTCACAGTAGGGTGAGGGTCCTGTTGCAGCTATCTTGGGTCCCTTTAGCTGCTTCTCTGCAGAAACCTAACTTAATATAACTAGTGTTTTTAGAGTCCAGCCAGAAGTACCTCCATGGGTTAGACCTGAGGCAATGGCCTGAAATGTGCCTGACCCGTGCGATGGGGCCCAGGTATTTGAACACTTACTTGAACTCTCCCTCTGCAGGCTGATATGGAACCCGTGGTAACATCAGGGGCCTCGGAATCAGTGCCAAGGGTGCTTTCCGGAGACCCTCAAAACATCTGTATGTTTCCCTTCAGGACTTGGTATAGACACAGTGCTGGGTCCCAGGGAGGGAATGGGACTATCAATGGCCTGCCCAGCTGTGGGGAGGGAGTAAAAGCAGCAGGAACCCCTCACTGCACTCAGGTGCTCTGAAATATCCTAAAATTGGCTGCCAACTTATACCTGCACAGAGCCTCTGCTTCCCCTGAGTCCAGTCATATTCGTGACTGAGACAGTTCCAGGGCACATGGTCACCTCCCCTTCCCCATCCACAGCACTCTCCTACCACAGTTTGGGTCTAATTGAGGGTGAGTAGAGAACTCCTGCCCAGGCCCCTAGATAGCACTCTGCTTACAGGTGGCTTGTCTGGTCATCTGGGTAAGCTGGTACTGCCTGCCAGAGATGATTTGCCCAATGGGAGTCAGTTCTCACTGAGGGCCTGGAAAGGGTCTATAGCCGGTGTACAGGCGACTGTGCCCTGGCGTCAGGCCGTAGCCCACATGGCCTTTGCTGTTGTTGCAGCTGACGTGGACGCCTTCAACTTGCTCCTGGAGATGAAACTGAAGCGGCGGCGTGAGCGGCCCAACCTTCCACGTACTGTGACCCAGCTGGTGGCCGAGGATGGGAGCAGGGTGTACGTGGTGGGCACTGCTCACTTCAGTGATGACAGCAAGCGGGATGTAGTGAAGGTGAGCACTTGCCCTTTTAGCTCTGCACCCCAGGGACTTGGGCCAGGGCAACCAGACAAGAACTGTGCAGCAGGCGTTTCTAGCTCCGGA
Organism: Arvicola amphibius; assembly: GCF_903992535.2. Lineage (NCBI taxonomy): Eukaryota > Metazoa > Chordata > Mammalia > Rodentia > Cricetidae > Arvicola > Arvicola amphibius. Next base: position 47,422,460 of record NC_052055.2, read on the forward strand.
GTCCCCGGGAATGATAAGTAGTGTTTCCTGCTGCACAGCTCAAGCCTTATGCTTCTTCATTTTTAACAAGGAAAGCTGTCTCACAGCTTTCTTTGTTTGTTTTTTCTCTAGAATTTGTCACTGAAGCCACACAGGCTGTTAGCACTGGCTGTTCTTGGGTGTGGGGTTCCTTGTCAGGTGTGGAACTACTAAGAGGATGGGTCTATTGGAGTGTGGCCCTTGCTTTACAGACTATCCGGGAGGTGCAGCCTGATGTGGTAGTTGTGGAACTCTGTCAGTACCGTGTGTCCATGCTGAAGATGGATGAGAAAACACTGCTACGAGAGGCCAAGGAGGTCAGCCTGGAGAAGCTGCAACAGGCTGTCAGGCAGGTGCGCACACCAGCATCCCGTGAACTCTGGGTGCCAGGTCTACATAGAGACCTGAAGCTGCCGCCCTTCTCTGTAGAGCCCAGAGTCTCCTTTGAATCGATAACAGGCAGATTCCTCACTGGGCCAACCTCCTGGTCATTGCAGTAGTACCCTGGCGACAAGCCTACTCACCCAGAGGAGGATAGAGGCTGGAAGAGGAGATGGATAAGGCTCCTTCACAAGGCAGGGACCTGTTTCGCTAAGCTTCAGTGGTGGGTCTGAGCATTGTCTGGCCCAGCACATTGCTGTATGACCCTTGTCTTCCACGTTGCCCCAGCCCTGCAGGGTTAAGAGAAGCAATACCTAGTAGCACATCCTTGTGAGCTTGGTTTTCAGAGGGCGCCAGCATGTCCTGCCCCAGCTGCAGCGCACCTCCTCTTACTTGAAGGAAACAAGTGTTAAGTCTCAAGTGAGTGTCCCCAGACATCCTGAGCACTTTTCACCCTGGAGCCTCCCAGACGAGGGCTGTCACCATAAACCTTTACTGGATACCCTGTTAAAGAAGTTACCATGAAGTCAGTGTGGGGGTTTGTTTGTTTGTTTGTTTTTGTTTTATTTTGTTTTGGTTTTTGTTTTTTGTTTTGGTTTGGTTTTGAGACAGGTTGGTTTCTCTGTGGCTTTTGGAGTCTGTTCTAGAACTTGCTCTGTAGACCAGGCTGGCCTCGAGCTCTCAGAGATCCGCCTGCCTCTGCCTCCTGAGTGCTGGGATTAAAGGCATGTGCCACCACTGCCCGACCAGGTGTGGTTTTAATACCAGTCGTGTCTTGTCCCTGTACCCAACCCCCATGCACCCTCCTTATAACAGAGGGTTCCATACTCCACTAGAAGAAGAGCCGTACAACTGTCTGGGCCCATCTGTGAGGGCCTAGGTAAAGGTCAACAAAGTGGGGAGGCTGGTACCTGCTGTCCCTTGTCCCCTCAAGGCGTCTCATGTGGCACTTAGTCTTCCCAGCAATAGTGTGTGATAGCATACACAGGTGGTGCCACCAGGAGGCTACTGTCCTGGTGTCCAGTTTCTATTGTGGGTTGGCCTTATGGGCACTCTGACCCCATCAGCTCTAGTTCCTCCAGTAGTCAGTTGGTACTCCCTGACCCATGACCCCAGGATGTGCATGGTGGCAACAGCTTTAATCTCAGCACTTGGGAGGCAGGTGGATTTCTGTGAGTTCAAGGCTAGCCTGTCTCCAAAGCAAGTTCCAGGCCAGCCAGGGCTACATTCTAAAAAACAGACAAGCCAGGTGGTGGTGGCACATGCCTTTAATCCCAGCACTTGGGAGACAGAGGGGATCTCTGTGAGTTTGAGGCCAGCCTGGGCTACAGAGTGAGTTCCAGGACTAGATCCATAGCTATTGAGAAACCCTGTCATGAAAAACTTAAAAAAAAAAAAAAAAAAAAAAAAAAATCCTTCCACCTAAATCTCATAGCTTAGACTTTGTAGTCTGTCCCCCAGGCCAGATAGGTAAGGACACTCCTGTAGGATTAATTATCACCAGGTTACAGTGCACTCTCCTGAATCAAGAAAGATACAGAGTAGACAGTCTATGCAGCAGCTCACGGGGTGACCTTTCCTAAAGAAAGGCCACCTGTCTCAGCCATGCAGTGGGGAATCTCAGCATACTGACCCACCTCAGGGCCCAGCCAACCTGGCCAGACCAGAGGCAGCCAGTGTCACCATGAATGCTAGGCATTCATGTTGCCCTCCTCAGATGGAGATGGCAAATACTGAGGCTCCCTGTAGGTGCTGGACTCCAGCCTGTTTGCTCAGGACCAACTTGTGCCTCAGACACCTGGTCAGGTAATCTTAACATCTTAACATCTTCGACCATCATATAAATTTTTTTTTTTTTTTTGGTCAGGGAAAACACATTTGATTGATTCTTGAAGCCAAGATGACCTGCTGTTGTCTGAGCCTCCTCATGAGCCAGGGTGGCCTGTCCCTGGCTACTAGAAGGGGCCTAGCTTGAGGACGCGCTGCTGTCTTTATACTGCTTTGCCTTGCTCACTGTGTGCACCATAGCTGACACGGTTCCTCTTCCTACAGAATGGGCTCATGTCTGGACTCATGCAGATGCTGCTGCTGAAGGTGTCGGCCCACATCACTGAGCAGTTAGGCATGGCCCCTGGTGGCGAGTTCAGGGAAGCCTTCAAGGAGGTGGGTGCTAGGCTTAGGGGATTTGTGGATGCCTCGGTGGGGGCTGGTGGCAGCTACCTATGGCGTTACAAGTCCTAACATCCAGCATCCACCTCAGGCCAGCAAGGTACCATTCTGCAAATTCCACTTGGGTGACCGGCCCATCCCAGTCACCTTTAAGAGGGCCATTGCTGCACTCTCCTTCTGGCAGAAGGTCAAGCTGGCCTGGGGCCTGTGCTTCCTGTCGGACCCAATCAGGTAGGACAGCCTCCTGGCCTGTTCCTGGCACAGTCCACACCTGCTGTGGTCCCTGCCCTGAGTCAGCAACACAAGACGTCCCATGCCTCCATCCCCACAGTCTGCCAGCAAATCCTTGTTCGTCCCCCGACCTCATGCCCTCTGCCCTCAGCAAAGATGACGTAGAGCGCTGCAAGCAGAAGGACCTGTTGGAGCAGATGATGGCAGAGATGATTGGGGAGTTTCCTGACTTGCACCGAACCATTGTCTCAGAGCGTGATATCTATTTGACTTATATGCTGCGGCAGGCTGCACAGCGCCTTGAGCTTCCCCGCGCCTCTGATGGTAATGGACGGGCCAGGGTGGGAACTTCCCAAGATAATAGCTCTGTGCCTCCCACTGACTTTTGCCCTCCCTCGACAGCTGAGCCCAGGAAGTGCGTCCCATCTGTGGTTGTGGGTGTCGTTGGCATGGGTCATGTGCCTGGCATTGAGAAGAACTGGAGTACTGACCTCAACATCCAGGAGATCATGACGTGAGTGCCCTCCCCATCTCACCCAGCAGTCTCTGCAGCTGCACGTGGTGGTGACCCATACATGTTCCAGCCAGGCCTACCACACCTCTCCCTCCCACAGAGTTCCCCCTCCGTCCATCTCTGGCAGAGTGTCCCGGGTGGCTGTGAAGGCTGCCTTCTTTGGCCTGCTGGGCTACAGTCTTTACTGGATGGGCCGTCGAACCATGAGCGTGGTCCTGTCACTGCCTGCTGCGCAGTTCTGCCTTCAGAGGGTGAGCGAGACCTGGCCAGGCCGGTAGGAGGACCATACAAAGAAGAGACCACACCCCGGGGCTCTACTCCTCTGCATCACATCTGGTGCTCCCAAGGAGCTGGCACCACCTGTCCGGGGTCCCTGGGTGCAGATGCATCCAAGCCACCCCCTATGGGGGCTTAGGCCAGGCTTACCCTACCTTCCCCATGCCTAGCCCTCCCAAATAAAGAATATTTAATTGTCTGAGCTCAGGCTTCCCAGCAGCCCCACATACACAATGTAGGGGCCACCCATGGGTGTCAGGGCTGTCCACAGTGTCAGGACCCAGTGCCCTAACTCCAAAAGGGCCAGAAGCTGAGGGGAGGCACTGAGGTGCCCCACACCTAACCCCAGGGTGGGCCTGGCAAGTAGTTGCTCTACCTACCTCACTGTGCCTTGTGCTCTGGCCGGCAGGAGCATCTGGCCCCGAGTGCATCTCACTGTGGGTTTGGGGCTGGCCAATTTGGGGAGCTGGGTGTCCATGCAGCTCCTTCCTATGGGTGTGTAAGGCCTTTGGCTGGCCTGGACATGCATGTGGCATTGCCAGCTGCATCTCTGCCTGCAGAGAGTCTGTGGTTTGGTTTTTGATTTTTAATATCAAAAAAGTTTTTACTCAGGTAATTTTGACGTCAAAGAAAAAACAAACTGAAGCAAATATCAGGAAATACAAGCCTTAAATCCAACGAGGACAAAGAAGTCTTTTTATTTGTATTTGTGTGCCCCAAGTGGGGAGTGTATGTCAGAGAGTCAGCTTGGGTGTCCAGGTCAGCCTCTGCTAGACTCCAGTACAGCTCAGTGTGGCATGGGGCTGCCTCAGGTATCAGCCTGCTTCTCTGGCTGCCCTTGGTGCTAGGAGGGGCTTGACCTGATTCCTGTGCATTAGGTGGGATGCCCAAACTGCACTGTGGACAGTAGTGGACCCACTATGGGCCACAAACCTAGGACCATGGTTGGCTTGTGCACACCCAGCCATTCATGTATACAGGTGTGGCTCCTGGCATACTGCACAGCCTAGCAAGACCAAGACCACTCTGATTATCCTTGTGCTGACTGCCAAATAATATGAAACACTGAGCTGGGCAGGGGATACAGGGCTGGTTGGGCTGTGTACTTCTGTCTCACACTTGTGGATTCATTCCCTAGAAAGAGAAATAAATTTTAATTTTGGAAGTTCCCGTTTTGTGAAGTGTATGGAAATGGGACTCAGGTGATGGGGACTGGCTTCCTCTTTTGTCATCTGCCCCCAGGTCTGCAGGATGCTTAGAGGTACTCCTGCATCCCAGAGTACATACTATCCACCTCAGCAAAGTATACAGGCTGCTGCTCACTAGTGCCTAGCAAGGTTATCTGTGTGCCAGCCAAGTGCATGTATTCAGCACCTGTATACCCTCTGGTCCATGCTTCAGGACTGCCTCGCAAACATGGGAGAGGGGATACATCATTTCTTGGCTAGAGCAAGGTAGACCCTGAAGGTAGCCAGTGAAGTCCATGTTAGTGGCAGCAGCAACAACACAGATCCTCTGGCCAGGGCTGAGGTACTAAAGCCTATTGTCACAGAAAAAAGTCTACATACACAGCATCCGCCTCCAGTGTAGAAGGGAGGGGAAATTCACTAGTGTAATCACACACTCTGCTCCAGGAGCAGAGCTAGGTTCATTGTAGTTTTAGAAGCCCACTGTGGCCTCAAGAAAAGTTCCAGATGTGAATTCTCAGTGGCTGAAATGAAGTAACACAGCCAGGAAGGAGTGTGTGCATTTGTCCGTGCTCAAAGTCTTATGTGTGAGGCTAATAGTTTTCCCTGAGCACTGGATGCTGTCTACCTCCCATCATCAAGGTTCATACCACCTAGATTGCAGTTGACAGACACAAAATGGGGAGAAAAGGAAATGTGATCACTTCAGAGAGAAGTTCTGTATGTGGTAAGCTCAGACTCCTGCCCTGACCCAATACCCAATCTCTGCTTCAGCCTTGCCCTAGTATAATTGTTGACTCAAATTATCCCTATAGTAAGTCTTAGGTGACCAGCTCCCCGCTCTCCCACAAATCCCACAGAAACACCAGCAAGATTTCTGGCCCTTCTCCGGTCAAACAAATGAGAAAAAAATGTCCTAATGGAAGGGCACTGCATATTCTACATTATAAGAATACATTTATTGTAGAAAGGAATCTACATTGATATGTGCTCTGAATTAAGCAGGGACGTTATCCAAACATCTGACTCAGGACAAATAAAAGACTCAGGCCCTTGCTTGCAGACCCTCCCCCTGCTCACAGAGGGGATGATGGAGAAGGAAGCACCAACACCATAAGTCTGAAACAATATTGACGTCCTGAGCAGAGGGGCAAGACTCAAGTTTGGAATGACTGACTGCCTTTGTATGTATCTACATAATCTGCTGGCTAAAGATTATTTTTATTTTTTTATTTTTTTTGGTTTTTCGAGACAGGGTTTCCCTGTAGTTTCTAGAGCCTGTCCTGGAACTAGCTCTTGTAGACCAGGCTGGCCTCGAACTCAGAGATCCGCCTGCCTCTGCCTCCCGAGTGCTGGGATTGAAGGCGTGCGCCACCACCGCCCGGCCCCTGGCTAAAGATTAAATGAAAGCTGCATCTTTAGGATGTTAAACTACTGTCCGAGATTGTTGGCTCTCTGAATAAAGCAGCTCAAAAGATTCAATTTCTGGTTTTATGCGTGTGATGGACAGAACCGCCCAAGCCCAAAGCACCCAGTGGTGCTGGGGATGACCTTGGCTTCCCATCAGTTAGAGGAGCCCCTGGTGGTCTTTTAGGGACGTCACTCAGCCTGTAAGTCCACTTGGAGTGTTCCAGGCTTTCACACGTCACCAGGGTGGGAGCTTCGGAGCTCTACTGGTCAGGTACACTGATGTCAGAGTCTAGAGAGCGCCTCGGGCCCACTGGCATCTGCAACTTATCGAAGCCCGGAAGTGGACAAAAGAGAGACAACCAATCAGAGTCACGCCTTCTGGGCGTGCCCCCCGCCAAACCACAGAATTGGGCGGTGAAAAACTTCCGGTCGTGGCCGAGCCGAGCTTCCGGCAGTGAGGCGAATGGCCTCCCTCAGAGTCGCTTTCGGGGTTTCGCTCGCGGCTGCCCGGACCCGGCCGCAGTCCGTCGGCCTCGCGCTCCCGTCGCCCGCGCCCTGGTCCGCCTGGGCTGCTGCTATGGAGCCCACGCCGCGCTGGCTAGCGGCGCTGCGCTTCGACAACCGCGCCCTGCGCGCGCTGCCGGTGGAGACGCCGCCGCCCGGGCCCGAGGACGTCCTGTCCACCCCGCGGCCGGTGCCCGGAGCCTGCTTCAGCCGCGCACGGCCCGCCCCGCTGCGGCGGCCGCGCCTCGTGGCGCTGTCGGGGCCCGCGCTGGCGCTGCTGGGGCTCGAGGCCAGCGAGGAGGCCGAGGTCGAGGCCGAAGCCGCGCTTTTCTTCAGTGGCAATGCTCTGCTGCCGGGCGCCGAGCCCGCCGCGCACTGCTACTGTGGACACCAGTTCGGCCAGTTCGCTGGGCAGCTGGGCGATGGCGCCGCCATGTACCTGGGCGAGGTGTGCACTGCGGCCGGCGAGCGCTGGGAGCTGCAGCTCAAGGGCGCCGGCCCCACGCCCTTCTCCAGGTGCGGAACTCGGGGAGCTCCCAGGCGGCCCCCTCTGCTCGCTTGGGTGAAACGGGAAGGTGCTCAGTGGCGCTTTTGGCCCGGGTTGGGACAGCCAGCTCGACGCCCAGAAGAGCTCCATGGAAGGCTTAGTGCATAGAAGGTGGAGCGTCTTTGCAAAAGGTTTTGTGGAGGAAGGCATAGAGGCCTGACAGGTGCCCGGTGACAAGACTGAGAATAGGGAGTTAGGGGCTGTGTTCCCTTTCTGGCAGACACTCTGTAGAGGTCGCCAGCTGCCGGTTCTATCAGGTGAAGCAGAAGGAGCACGCCTCTAACGGCTGCCCGTTATGTTGTCATGAGAAACACAACCGAGGACTTTGGAGCCAGTTTCCAGGAATGATACTGTTTGCCCAGTTTCAGAGGTGAAGTGTTGGACTAGTGTCCTGGCATCTGTTTTCCCATGTTGCTTAAGCAATCTGCTTCCCCCAACTTGCCCCAGACTCTAGCCAGGCCTCTCTGCACCATCTAGGGAATGGAGGGACAGTCTCTTCTCATACCCACCTTCTCTGTGGCCATTCTCCCAAGCCTGTCAGTTCTAATTGCTCACGCTTGCACGTTCGTGCGCGCGCACACACACACACATATATATACACACACACACAGGTGGTCCAAGACAGGCCTGTCCAAATCCATACAGGCCCAAAGACGCTCTTACCCAAGGCCTGCCACCCAAGTCCAGACAGCACTTCGGGCTGTTTCTGGTTTTCAATGACAGATTGTAAGATGCTTTTAAGTGACTAAGAGATAGTGAGTTTGGATTTATGGCTTGATGCTACATCTGCCCTCTCTTCCTCCAACCACCAACGGGCCCACCATCACCCCCCACCAAGTGTCTTCATCTCAGGCGAGTTCTCAGAATAGTGGTCTTCCTCATCTTCCCACCCTCAAGCCTGTGATCTGTGCCCCAAGCCAAATTGATAGCCGCACCTGGGACTCTGCTGCTCACCTGGAGCAAGCTTATGCAGAGGTGCCCCTCCTGGGAAGAAGGGCAGATGCCACACTCCAGAGCCCACTCATTCTGTGAGCAGCTCAGACTTCTTCATTTTGATATTTTTGAAAGCCTGGTGTCAGGATAACTTGATATCGGAAGGCTTTGTTATTTATATCTTGTCATTGTGCTGAGAATCAAATCCAGAATCTCACAAGTTCTAGGCTACTACTGAGTCACATATCCAGCCACAAAAGATGCTTTTTATACGTACTTTTAGTTGGTGTTTCCATACCTGAGTCAGCTAAATGTTTCCTTTACAGCCAGGGATCCCTTTGACCCTTGCTTAGTCTCATAATTTGGTGTGTCAGGTCCCTGACCTCAATGCTTTGCCAAGACTTGAGGCTGACAGTGGAGGTGGTTGTGGGGTCAGGCTTCTAGAGAGCCCTGAGATGGCAGGTGGGCCTTTTCCCCTGCCTTAAATGTAGGGGCTTCAGGACAAGCCCTTGTGGTAAGTTCAAGAACTCTCCTGCTGGGGTCTGGTAGAAATGGTTAAGAGGTTCCAGAGGCCCTGAGTTCAATTCCCCACAACCACGTGATGGTTTCACAACCACGTGATGGTTCTCAACCATCTAAATGAGATCTGGTGCCCTCTACTGGTGTGTATATATGTAATAAATAGAAATATTAAAAAAAAAAAAAAAAAAAAAAAAACTTCTCCTGCCAAGCCTCAGCCCTGTGCACAGCAGCCTACCTGCATGCCAGCGTTAGGTTACAGAGAAGCCAGAATTGCCATGTGGTCACACAGCAAGAATGAGAGGGTAACACTGCCAGAAGAGAGCTCATAGGGCAGACCACATTTACTAGACTCCAACTAGGTTAGCATGGACTATGTTATCCTTTTCTTTCTGTCTTGAGACGGTCTCACTACATAGCTCTGGCTCTCTTGAAACTTGCCACATGTACTATGCTAGCCTTGAACTCAGAGATTCATCTACCTCTGCCTCCCAAGTGCTGGGATTAAAGGCATGTGTCTCCACACCAGACTTGATCTTAAACTTTTGATTCTCCTGTCTTCCACATACTGAGGTACAGGGCTGTTCACAGCATATTGTTTGATTGGTTACAGGTAGGGACCTCTGTTGGTTAGGGCAGCCCAAGGCATCCCCTCATGCAAGGAGGGGACTATGGATGTGGCCTGTTCCAGGTAGGTGAACCATCACTGTGCTGGGCTCCCAATATTGTAATTCTGCTAAAACAAAACAGGCCCAGTGTGTGGGAAGAGTTCAAGGTATACAAACTACTCATAGAATGCAGTTGTGTTCCCCTTCTTGTTCTTTAGATCCCTGTAGCTCCTACTGAGTCTGTCACACAGACACGTGGCCATGCAGTTTTGTTCCTTTAGGGGTATGACATGTGCTGCGTGTCCCAACAACTGCTCGTCGCAGCACTACCTTATATGCTGCGGTCACAGCAGTTCCTGCCTGCCCTTTGCGTTTGGAGCAGAGCCTGTGTCCTCTGAGACCTGAGTATCAGATGCTTCTGTGCCTGCTTGCTCAGGGTGCACCTTAGTGTTTTCATTGCTGTGAAGAGACACCGTGACCATGGCAACTCTTATAACGTCAGCCCCTAATTGTAGGGGCTCGCTTACAGTTTCAGGGGTTCAGCCCAGTATAATCATGAAAGGGAGCATGGCAGTGTGCAGGCAGGTGTGCAACAGGAAGCCAGCTATCACACTGAGGGAAGCGTGAGAAAAGAGACTTCAAAGCCCACCCCACAGTGACACACATCCTCCAAGGTCACACCTCCTAATAGTGCCACTACCTTTGGGGGGCATTTTCTTTCAAACCTCCACAGGGTGATTTTCTGTTTATTTGGTTGGTTGGTTTTTTTCGAAACAAGGTTTCTCTGTAGCTTTGGAGCCTGTCCTGGAACTAGCGCTTGTAGACCAGGCTGGCCTCAAACTCACCCGCCTGCCTCTGCTTCCCAAGTGCTGGGATTAAAGGCGTGCGCCACCACCACCTGGCCCGTTTTCTGTTTTTCATTATTGCAGATGGTGCCAGTGTGTATAATGCACTAATTATTATAAGAGGGGTTTGTGTAAAACACTCCAGAAGACAAAACAAGTTTGAAGTGTGTCTCTTCACCCAGCCTTAGTCGTATGACTGCCACACCAAAGCTCTTGTAACCTTTGCCTGACTGGCTCCCTGGCCCGTGTTTGATTTCAGACAGGCTGATGGTCGCAAAGTCCTGCGGTCAAGCATCCGTGAGTTCCTGTGCAGTGAAGCCATGTTTCACCTGGGGATCCCCACCACGAGGGCCGGGGCCTGCGTCACATCTGAGTCCACAGTGATTCGCGACGTGTTCTATGATGGTAATCCAAAATATGAAAAGTGCACGGTTGTGTTGCGTATAGCTCCCACTTTTATAAGGTAATGCTGGGGTCCATTAGGTCTGTCTACGTGCACTTGCTCATAGATCATAGAAGATCCATGCTTCTGCAGCCAGAATGTTGAACCCAGCTCGTGAATAAGCAACAGCACCTGGCTGTGGTCAGGATTTAACCCCAGATGCCTCTTGATGCCCCTTGACCAAGAACCACATAGAATTTCCACAAGAAAATGGCCTCATTTAGTGTCACCATAAGCAGACTCCTGTAGCTTTTTCTTAGTCATCCAGTAACTCATTAACCTGGTCCTATCTGGCAGGCTCCTTTGTACCTTAGCTTGGAGCTCTCTGAATAAGGAACTTCCAAGAGGTGGCTAGTGTGTTCTTACGGCTCTCCATCCTGTCATGCCCAGACTAGTTGGCAATCTGTTACTCACCGCCCACCCCACACACTGTTGGTCTCTGGCTTTTTCTGACCTCTGGGAGGATGGAAAGAGGCCAGAGATGATAACCACTTCACTCTAGATGTCCTTCACCCTAACTTGGTTGACATTTGAGTGGAAGCCTTCCTGTGCTATGCACAATGTTGATAGCATCACTGGCCTCTGCCCACCAATTACCAGTAGCAACACAGTTACAGTAAAAAAAAATACCAGCCGGGCATGGTGGCACACACCTTTAAATCCCAGCACTCGGGAGGCAGAGGCAGGCAGATCTCTGAGTTTGAGGCCAGCCTGGTCAACAGAGTGAGTTCCAGAACAGCCAGGGATACACAGAGAAACCCTGTCTCTGTTAACAAAAGTCTCTGTACATGACCAGTATCCCTGTGGTGCTTTCTCTGCCATGCTTTCTCTGGTGGAGCCAGCCCTGCTGGTCTTCACAGTATTTGGGGTATGCAAATGGAGTTGGAGTTGCCAAAGTAGACAACCATGGTGGTTTCTGGGCCTGATGGGCCTCCCAGGACCTGGGAACTGGAGATTAATTGTCATGACTGTTACTCAGAGACCTGGCTAGCCTCTGGCTGGGTGTTGCTCTATCTATTCAGTGTGTTCTCTCCATTGTAGAGCTGCAGGGCTTTGTAGCCATGCTGGTGTTCCTCTTCCTCGCAAAGGGATGGGGTCGGGTCTGTCTGACATATTGAACACTGGGGTTTTTTCTGCAGATTTGGCTCCTTTGAAATTTTTAAGCCCCCAGATGAATACACAGGGCGTGCAGGCCCTAGCGTGGGACGAAATGATATCCGAGTGCAGATGCTCGACTATGTGATCAGCTCTTTCTACCCTGAAATCCAGGCTGCCCATACCTGTGACGGTGACAACATACAGAGGAATGCTGCCTTTTTCAGAGAGGTAGGCAGGTTTCCCACTGGCCCTCCCCAATGACCATGGGTTGAGTGCTACTTGTTGGCCAATATGGTCACTGTGGCCAGAGACAGAGGCCTTTATCTGGTATCCCTGTCCTTTTCTGCTCCTTGCTGCTGCTCTCAGGTCCCATCATCTCCCTCAGCCTCATGAACCAGGGCTTTTGTTATTTTGAGACAGTTTTACCAAGTAGCATTGGCTAGCCTGGAACTTGCTGTAGACCAGGCTGGCCTCAGACTCCAAAAGATCCACTTGCCTCTGCCTCCTGAGTGTTGGGGTTTAAGGTGTGTGTCACCACACCCTATACACCAGGGTGTTTTGATGCTTTGACAAGACGCCTGGTGCTAAGTACACCTACAAGAACCAAGAGGCCCAGCTAGTCTTGGAAGGAAGGCCGCATGGATACCTACTGCATGGGTCGGTGGCCTCAACCCAGCACACCCACGTGGTATCTCAACTTAGGGAGAAAAGATGTGGACACACACACACACACACCAGCAAAGACCAGGCATAGTTCTGTTTCTGTGTGGCTTGGGCTAAACTATTACAAGTTATTGCTGCTGGTCAGCAGAATACTCCAAGCATGAGTCCGTGGGGTTTGTCCCACACCATGTCACTCCTATTTCCCACCTCTGGCACAGTTGTTGGGGATGTGGTGTGACATAGCCACAAAGCAGCAGGAGGAGCTGTGAGGCTCAGCTTTATGCTCTCACACAGATCTGGTGAACTTACAGTGTCCCTTTAAGCTCATGTCTTTGTCATAAAACTGGAAGGCCAGTACTCCCTGGTTCCCAGGAACTCCTGTGCTTTTCACACAGGTGAGGCACAAAAGGCCACCTGCTTGGGCGGTAGGGCTGTGCTGTAGTCCTGCACTTGGGCTCCTGTTCTCCAGGCCACGCTGGAACCTTATGTTCAGGGTCACTGGTGGGCTGTTGGTGGCATAGCTGTATAGCACCCAGTGTGGAGATGGGATAGGAATGTCTAGGAAATAAGTAGCTGGTCTACCTGATAAGTGTGGTGTTTTCCTGGGCCTCGGTCTGGGATGCTGATTTTTATGCTTTATCCAGAATTGGTAGCAGATAAAAGAAGAGGTGGTAAAAGTGGAACTTAGGCCCATATAAATCAACTCACCCCAAACATACTTCTGAAACACTGAGTGGTAAAGGGAGTATTTATAGAGGGCCCTAGACTGAGATCTGCTTAGAGAAAACCCACCGGCATCCAAGGAGATGTGCTGGGTGTTCTGGCATGAGGAAGGGACCACCGGGAAGGAGCAACCAGAGCCTGTCCTGCTCTAGGTGACACGACGAACAGCACGGATGGTGGCTGAATGGCAATGTGTTGGCTTTTGCCATGGTGTACTCAACACTGACAACATGAGCATCGTGGGGCTCACTATTGACTATGGACCCTTTGGCTTCCTGGACAGGTAATGCCCTTAGAGTTACAGGTGATGGAGCTTTTGCCTGTTGGCCACAGCATAGGGGTCATGGGTATGGGAAAGGAGCAGGGAACAGCGAGGCCTACATGCTGCTCATGTGCCTTTTCAATGTTGCATTCCCAGCAGTGTCTGGTCAGCCATTCCTACAAGCCAGAAATCAAGGGGTTTTTTGGAACTCACTGTGTAATCCAGGCTGGTCTTGAACTTAATGATCCTCCTGTTTTAGGCTCCTGAATGATAGGATTATAGGAGTGTGCCATCATATTTGACCTCCCTGGTGTGTTTTGAACAAAAAAGATGATGTCTTAGCATATTAGAACAAGTCCCTCCACTGACAGGGTGTAAGTGGGTCAAAGGAGTGAGGGTGCGGGGGAGGGGGCAGAGCAGAGACAGGTGGTAAGGCTGGGGGTGCTATATCCAGTAGCTTAAGTCTGTATGGGTCTCAAGGAGCTTCCCCCTGGCCTTGAGGCTGAACTGGTTGTGTTTAGGTAGAATAAAGTACAGCTATTCTAGAGTTCTTGGCCTGGGCCCACAGGACCCAACAGCAAGAGTGGGGTGGCATTGGCATAGTCATCAGTCTTCCCCAGGAGCCTGCCCTCACTGCGTCTCCTCTGATAGCACTTCTTTGTGTGGCAGATATGACCCTGACCATGTGTGCAATGCCTCTGACAATGCTGGGCGCTACACATATGGCAAGCAGCCTCAGGTGTGCAAGTGGAATCTGCAGAAACTGGCTGAAGCCCTGGAGCCTGAGCTGCCACTTGCTCTGGGTGAGGCCATCCTAGCAGAGGAGTTTGACAGCGAATTCCAAAGGCACTATCTACAGAAGATGCGTAAGAAGCTGGGTCTTATTCGAGTGGAGCAGGAAGAAGATGGGACACTTGTGGCCAAGCTTCTGGAGACCATGCATCTGACTGGTGAGCCACAGAACTATCATTATGGGCAAATAGTCAGTGGCACTGACTTTCTCATTTCCCAGACTGGAATTGTCTCCTTTAAATGTTCTCCGTCTACCTCCCCAGACACCCCATTCTGTTTTCTGTAAATTTGACCACTCTAGGAACCTCAGTAGGATTTGTCTGTGACCGACTCTACTACACAGAAGATCCATAAGTTCTTCCACGTTGTAACATGTCTGAATTTAACTCCATTTTTAATGCTGAATATCCAGTGTCTATGGTAATGACCCCCTTAAGTCATTCTTGGTTTTTTGTTTTGAGACAAGGTTTCTCTGTGGAACAGTCCTGGCTGTCCTGGAACTCACTTTGTAGACCGGGCTGGCCTCAAACTCACCCAGATCCGCCTACCTCTGCCTCCCAAGTGCTGGGATTAAAGGCGTGCACCACTACTGTCAGGCCACCCCATTGGTTTTTTGTTTGTTTTTAATTTTTTATTATTTCATTGATGTTTGCCTGCAAGTATGTCTATGTGAGGGTGTTAAAGCCCTGGAACTGGAGTTAAGACAGTTGTGAGCTACCATGTGGGTGCTGGGAATTGAACCCTGGTTCTCTGGAAGAGCAAGTGCTCTCAACTTCTGAGCCATCTCTCCAGCCCATGTTTTCACCTTTTTGAGACAGGGTCTCACTGTGTAGGTCCTAGTTGGCCTGGAACTTGCAATGTAGACCAGACTAGCCTCAGACTCAAGAAATCTGCTTGCCTCTGTCCCTGGAGTGCTAAGATTAAAGATGTGTGCCATCACAGTGCCTGGCCTTTTAAAAAATATTTATTATTCTGTGTGTGAAGGCAAATGTGCCTATAGCCCTACAAGCATGGCAGTCATTTGCAGGAATCGATCTCTCCTGCCATGTTGATCCTGGGTAATGAGCACAGGTTGTCAATCACAGTGGCAAGTGGCTCTATCCACTGAGCCACATTATGTTTTGAAACTGGGTGCTGAGCTGGGGAGATGACTCAGGGGCTAAGAGTGCTTGCTCTGCAAGGCTGAGAACCAAGCCCAAACCATAGTACCCACATAAAAAGCAGGTAACCTCAATATTGCAGGTGGGAGAGCGCGCTTCCAGCTGAGTGTCTTGAATGAAGCAAGGCCTAGAGCAGTAGAGGAAGGCAGCAGATCTCTGGCCTTCTTGTCCATGCATCATATAGAGACTGGGAAGGCTGGTGAGATGGCCCATCACATAGAGCTTGCTCTCCAGTATCCAACCCTGAGGACCTGTGTTTGACTCCCAGAACCACAGAAAGATGGGGGAGAACTTATTCTATAAAGATATCCTCTGACTTCCAAACATGTACCACAGCATGTAAGCACAAGATAAACTGGATTTTGCTATCTGGCCTAGAACTTGACAGCCTCCTACATACTGTGATTATAGGTATATACTGCTACACCTGATTTTTCATTTTATAAATTTGTTTTTCAAGACAAGGTTTCTCGGGCTGGAGAGATGGCTCAGAGGTTAAGAGCATTGCCTGCTCTTCCAAAGGTCCCGAGTTCAATTCCCGGCAACCACATGGTGGCTCACAACCATCTGTAATGGGGTCTGGTGCCCTCTTCTGGCCTGCAGACATTATACACATAGACAGAATATTGTATACATAATAAATAAATATTAGGAAAAAAAAAAACAGGGTTTCTCTGTGTAGCCCTGACTGTTCTGGAACTTGCAGAGATTCGCCTAACGGCTTGTGCCACCACCACTTGGCTTTATGCTTTTAAGAAATTATTGTTTCCGCATGCATACTACAGTGTTGTACATAGCAGAGGTAGAAGAACAATTTCTAAAAGTCAATTATAGTTCCATGATTTGTTTTTTGGGGGATCAAACTAGGGCCAGTACATACAGCAGTAAGCCATATCCATTGTCCACTGAGCAATCTTACCAGCCCTCATTTCCCGTTTATTTGTGTATGTTGCTTAGGAGTTGCGTGGTTCCAAGCAAAGATGATTGCTAGGTCAGGCTGACAGCTGCAGTGTATCAAGGATGTTTGTGACAGGTGTACCGAGGTGCCCTAGGCGGGCACTGACTGGGGCTCCCACGCTAGCCTTGGTTTTTGTCAGTGTCAATCCATTTTTCAGGTGCCCTACAAAGGACTTGTAACAGATGTCTGGTGGCTAAGAAAATAGGCTGGGCAGGAGTTAAGGAGCCGGCATCTGCCTCCCAGCACCTGAGCAGCTCGTTTTTCAGGTGCTGACTTCACAAACACCTTCTATATGCTGAGCTCCTTCCTGACCGAACCATCGGACTCAGCAGAGTTCCTAACCAGGCTGACCTCCCAGTGTGCCTCTCTGGAAGAGCTGAGGCTTGCCTTCCGACCCCAGATGGATCCACGGTGAGCAGACCCTTGGATTTCTTTTCAGAAGGGGAACAGCAGGGAGGTTGGAGACTGCCAATAAGAATCCTTCACAGGTGCACCGGGAGCCTTGCAGCTGCCCCATTCCTGGGCATGAAATGAACTATGGCCACATTTCTGCAGCATTGAGGACCAGGGCACTAACACGAAGAAGGATGGAGATGCCAAGCAGACTGTGCCTTCCCATACCATCTCCTACAGGGTGTGCACACTGTGCAAAGATGTGGGAAATGCTGGTAGTGGCTTAAGGCTTTCAAATAACAACCCAGAGGCTAGTCATGCAGATGGAATTTAGTGGAGACTGGAGCAGTAATCATTAAGAAGAAATGGCACTTCAGATTTGGTGGAAACACCACGGTCAGATGGTCTCTGACCTCCTCAGCTAACTACAATGCCTGGGTCCAGGGCAATCTGGAAGTTGCCCCAGCACCTGAGTCATATGGCTATCTACAAAGCAGCCAACCTCACAGCAAGACAAAGTCTGTATACTGCCCCCTGGCTGAGGTATTCCCATGCCACCTCTCCCTGCAGGCAACTCTCTATGATGCTGATGCTTGCCCAGTCGAACCCACAGCTCTTTGCACTCATTGGCACTCAAGCAAATGTCACAAAGGAGCTAGAGCGTGTGGAACAACAGTCACGGCTGGAACAGCTGAGCCCCGCTGAACTGCAGAGCAGAAACACAGAGCACTGGGAAACCTGGCTACAGAAGTACAGGTAGGCAACTTCCAGGGTCACCTATCTGGGCTCCCTGGCACAGTGGCACAAGGAGGTGGCTGCAGATGGCTCTGAATTGGGGGGAATGGAGCAAGCTTTTCTTGTTGGAAAACCCAGCTAGGGATATGATTCCAGAGCCCGTCTGGACAAGGAGAAGGAGGGCGTCGGAGACACTGCTGCCTGGCAGGCCGAACGTATGCGCATCATGCATGCCAACAACCCCAAGTACGTCCTAAGGAACTATATTGCACAGAATGCCATTGAAGCTGCTGAAAACGGAGACTTTTCTGAGGCAAGTAAACACCTGTGCCTACTATGTCCTTGGGAGGAAGGGTTGCCATTAAATATGCCCCTCACCTCACCTCATTCTTCTCACCTGTTCTCTAGGTGCGACGTGTCCTGAAGCTGCTAGAGTCTCCTTACTGCAGTGACGAGGCAGCCACTGAGGCCAGAGACCCTGAAGCAGTGGCAAGGACCACTGATGAGCAGTTTTCCTATAGCAGCAGGCCACCCCTCTGGGCGGCAGAACTCTGCGTAACATGATCCTCATAAAGGCCTCGGTGTCCTCACATGTCTGGAGTCTCCCGAGGCTTCCCCAGCACTGCTGAGTTGCTGAGACCACTGGGATCCCTACCCTAATGTTCTCTCCATGATGGCAGAGATCTCCAGTCAAAACCTGACCTATCTCTGTCTGATATCACCTTAGCAGTATTGCTCTGACCTACCACTTGACATGCCCCCAGCACACTGCTTCATGCCAGTATAGGAGCTGTTTCATGCTTATAAGTGGTACAAACAGGGCTAAATAAGCCTTGTAGCCTGTTTGCACATCTTGCCCCAAAGGGCTGGGCCTGACACCTGTTAAAACTCCCAGGCCTCTAAATAAAGCAGCTTTTTCAGGTCTGTCTGTGTGCTCAACTACCCTAGCCCCAGACAGGTCAAATGGAGATGCAGCACCATGATCTTGTCTGTCCTCAGGAATCCTGGTAGTAGTTGTTGAAGTTGATGCGAAGCAGGAAGTCCTCAAGGTGAGGCTGGTAGCCACGGTTCACAAGGTTGGTCACCACTGGAGAAGCATTCAACTCTCAGATCCTGCCCACCCTGTGCCTTGCCACCCCAGCAGCCCAGCCCAACAGGAGGGCTCACCTTTGAAGAGGAAGTGGGAGTAGTACTTGAAGGTGCTGTAGGACTGCTGCATGAGTGGGAAGTTGGGGTGCTCGGCTCCACGGGGGCCAGTAGCCGGGCCCCAGGTCTGAGAGATGAGCTGGCTTCGGAACTTGAGCACCAGGCTGAAGATGCTATGGATGATGTTCATGACTGGTGCTGCCTTCTCTGTCAGTAGGCCCCTAGTAGAGGGTAGAGCTGCTGGTGGTCTGCCCAGTGACCTGGGCACACCCACATGCAGGTACCTGTCTCACCTGAAAACAGCCCTGTGCAGGTACTCAGCATGGGCCCGCTGGATCTCCTCCAAGTCACCCACTACAGCTAGCCGGGCTCTGAACTCACACCAGCTGACATGCAGGATCTGGTTTGCAATGTAACCCTGGATGACCTTCACGAAATGCTGCATCTCATGCTTAAACAGCTGCAGCTGGCGGAACTGCACTGAGCCAGCTGTGTGGCTCACTAGGGCTGTTGGAGAACAAACAGGGTGAGCGTCAGCCTGAAGCCACACATGGGATGAACTTAGGCCAGGCCCTACCTGTACGCTTGAGGTGGAAGCAGATGTCTTTGAGTGTCCACATCATGAGCTTCAACTGCAACAGGAAGGAGAAGATACCACTGTACTTGTTCAGGCAGCTCTCGGTGATAACAATGTTGAGGGGCCAGTCAACCTGTTTAGGAACCCCCACTTAGCACCTGCAGCTGCAGGACAAACCCCTCCACACCCATGGCAGGACACTGCTGACCTTGTACCTGAGCTCCAGGCAGCTCAGCACATCAGGGGCATTAGGGGCAAACACCTCAGGCAAGTATTTGAGGGCAAGAGACAGGTTGGCAGCATGTGGGGTATCCCCATGGAGGCTGTACTGCAGTGCCTTGCTCAGGATGCTGTTAAGGACCAATGGGTTGAGCAGCTCCCCAGGTGTCTGTCCAGCCCCTAGCTAAGGAAGTGAAGAGACGTTTCAAGGAGTTCCAGGTTTATGTTCTTCCCTCCCTTCTTGTCTAGCTACCCAAGTTCTGCCCAAGCAGCACTATCACCATGTTGCTAGGAACTGGGTGGGCCTGAGGCCTACAGCCATCCACATCCTACCCACAACACCTCTACTGGCCAGCCTGATTCCAACTCCAACCTTCTCAAAGAGCAGGTCACTAAGAGACTGAGCAAACTCTCCATCTTCCATCAGCAGGAAATGCCGCAGCGCTTCAAAATGTGTCTCCAGGTGCAACTCCACAAAGAAATAGTCAACTGCAGCTTTGTTCACCAAGGTGACACTGGTGGGAAACTGGAAGTTAGGGCGGCAGGCAGGAAAGGGCAGGTGGTTGCAGTTGGGCAGGTAGTGGCACTCACTGGGCAGCCAGAGGTGCCGTAAGGGAGCGCTTCATAAGAACAGGCAAGGTCAGCAGCTCACTTAGCTGCACTGCACTCTCGTCTACTGCTGACTGAACCTGGGGATCCACAGGGAAAGCAAAGGCCTGGGGAAGCATGTGGTGTACCAGGTGAGCAACAGGAGGTTCTGCTGTGGGAAACAAAATAGACTTGCTGAAACTTAGGCATGCAGTGGCCTAGAGCACCCCCAGCCCCCACCTGCCCACTGTAGCTGACGCACTCACACATAGACTCATAGCTGTCTGGGTACTGCTCCAGGTGGTAGAGCTTTGTGAGGTCTGCCAAATAGGCTTGCTCCTTGCTCCAGCGTCTGGCCTCAGTCTCTGTGTCCGATAACTCCTCACTAGGGCCTGGGCTGCTTGGGACAGCTGTGTCTTCCTAAAAAGAGGTCAACCTCAAGAACTGCATCCCCACTCAGTACACTCTGCCCTGCCCCCCGCCTTTGCCTGTGCTGAAAATGGGCATATAGGAACCACATGTGGTGACATTCCCTACATGGTTCCCTGACCTGTGAGCTTGGAGGCCATGGAGAGAGGTCTTCAGCATCCCTGTTCCTCCCTGGACCTGAAAAGATACAAAATGGGTAGGAGGGCCAACAGTCCCCAGTTCCTGATGAGGAGACAATGAGGCTGGCCCAGAGAACCCCTCCAGAACCCCACAGCAGCAACTCGATCCTGGCTGACAAACAAGGATCTCAGAAGACAGCCTGATACTGCTTTCTAGTGTGCCACGGTCCCACCCCGACCATCAGTGCCCACTCTCACCTGTCTCCTCAGGGATACCATTTCTTAGCGTGCCAGGCTCAGCCACAATAGGGGGCTTGGTTGGGCTGCCTTTTTCTGTGCTGCCAGGGCTAGAACAGGTGGTAGGCTTCATTTCTTTAGGTAGTTGTGGCCCACATTCCAGAACAGGGCTCTGTGCTTCCACACAAAGGCCTGACTGGGACACACGGGCAGGAGAGCACTGATGGGGCTCAAGTAGGTCAGGCTCAGCTTCTGACAAGGGCTCCTCCAGAATCAAGGGAGGCTGAAGAGCCTCTTCTGACACATTCTCCCCAATCCTGATGCTTGCCTCTGACACATGACCATGGACATTCCAACGTGGTCGAGAAGGAATCACATCTGATACATTCTCCCCAACCTTAATGCTTGCCTCTGACACATGTCCGTGGACGTTCCAGCGTGGTCGAGAAGGAGCCACATCTGATACATTCTCCCCAACCTTAATGCTTGCCTCTGACACATGTCCGTGGACGTTCCAACGTGGTCGAGGAGGAGTCACATCTGATACATTCTCCCCAACCTTAATGTTTGCCTCTGACACATGTCCGTGGACGTTCCAACGTGGCCGAGAAGGAGTCACATCTGATACATTCTCCCCAACCTTAATGTTTGCCTCTGACACATGTCCGTGGACGTTCCAACGTGGCCGAGAAGGAGTCACATCTGATACATTCTCCCCAACCCTGATGCTGGCATCTGACACATGACCATGAATGTTCCATCGTGGCCGAGAAGGAATGACATCTGATACATTCTCCCCTACCTTGATGCTGGCATCTGATACATGTCCATGGACATTCCACCGTGGCCTACGAGGAGTCACATCTGATACATTCTCCCCAACTCCGATGCTGGCTTCTGACACATGTCCATGGATGTTCCACTGTGGCTGAGGAAGAGCCATGTCTAACATATAGTCCCCCTGCTTGATGCTGGCATCTGACACACATGTGGAAGTACTCCTAAGTTGCTGGCAAGGAGCCATTCCAGAAGCAAGGCTCTGTATGGGGACAGCACTCCCTGACATATGTTCAAGGAGCTTCCCCACAGGCTGGGAGCTCCCATACTCAGGAGTGTCCTGCTTGAGTGAATGTGGGCAAGGCAAAGTCTCCTGCATGTCATGGACACATGAATCAAGTTTTGTGGGCATGTCCCCCAGTAGATGCGGCTTTTCACTGTCCAAACTATTTTGGACATCCTGGAAGGGTCCTGGTAAAGAAGAGGTAGCCAAAGTTGGCCTCAGGACGGTATTGAAATCATACTCTGACTGGGCAGGCTGGGGCCCAGCTGCTGGCCCTGGAGTTATAGGGGGTAGGTCTGAGCTGATGGTCTGCAGTGCCACCTCTAAGAAGGGAGCACCAATGTTATCCATAGGCTGTTCAGTCCCAGGGCCCATAGGCAGAAAGTCTGTAATGTTGAGACCAGTAGAGAACGGCCCGGCTCCCTCTGTCTGTCCAGCCCCAGAGTTATCAGCTCCCTCTGCTGCAGACTTGTGGGTTGATGGTGTTGATGCACCGGGTAGACTTAGACAATCCCAACACTGTTCTGTGGACCCCAGATCACTGCTACGGCCTTCATCTGCATGCTCAGTGTTCGGAGATGTGACCTGAAACACAGGACATATTGAATTCCTCCAGTCATTTAACCCTGTCTCCCAGGTGAGCTCAGTGACCAACACCTACTAAGTGCTGAAGGTAGGACAACCAGGCCAGAGCATCTAACTCAGAGTCCCAGCAGGGCTTCCAAGACCCTGCTAGAGCCTATTACCTGAGTGCATGTGATTGGGACCACACTCGGTGGCTTCTGCGGCTGGTGAGCCTCCATGTCGCTCAGCATCTCCTGAAATTCAAGCCCACAGAAAAGACACAGTAGCTCTGTAGTGACCAGCAGAGCTGGCACACACCACAGCCTTCATACAGTACCCCTCACCCATCACAGATGCCACTGGCCCTGCTGCCCACTCACTGTCCAGGTTTGGCTGGAAGCCTGAGCCTCAGCAAGTACCAACTGTGCCCTTATACAACAGGATGGTGTGAGTACATAACTGTGTGCAAGAGCTGGCAGCTGACACCACTGCCATACCTGAATGTGCTTCTGGTCTTCTAGGAGAAAACGAAGCCGTGCGCTTTCCAGCCGATGCCTCTGGATTCTCCACAGAGCCTTCTGCTCTCGACGAGCTGCCTCTGCAGACAACTTGCTATAATGGTCAACCAGCGCCTGCCTGAAGCCACATGCAGAGGACATGGTCACCACCACCACTCTGTACCATCTGGTGGGCATACTCAGGCTAAGATGGCTCTCCAGGTAGGCTCCCTCCCAAGACTTTTGTTTTCCATCTTCC
Source organism: Arvicola amphibius (assembly GCF_903992535.2). Lineage (NCBI taxonomy): Eukaryota > Metazoa > Chordata > Mammalia > Rodentia > Cricetidae > Arvicola > Arvicola amphibius. The sequence continues at coordinate 47,445,523 of NC_052055.2, forward strand.
CCACAACAGACTGGGCTCTCAGGGTGGCCTTGTTGCCCACCACACTGAAAGGCTCCAATGGACAGATGCCCCCATGGGACTTGGCACTGCTGTTGGACAAATTGCCAGAGGAAAAATGTACATGGCTGGAGATAAGAGAACAAGAAGGGGCTGAGAGTCAGCCTAATGGAGCCAGGCCACAATGTCTTTACTGCACAGTAGACCTCTTCCCATCTGCATGTTCAAACCCAAGAGAACTGAAGACTGGCAAAAAGAACAAAATCAATGAAAACCCGGGCATTCCAAGCTTCCTACTACTGGGCATTGAGGCACAATGCACCATCTCCAGTTTGGCTGGCACAAGTCAGGAACATGGCCTCTATGTCCGGCTTTCCTCTTATGTGAACAGAGTATGTACCCACATGTGTGTGTATGCACATAGCACAAGCAAGAGGCAAACCCCTCATCTGCCCTGTAAACAGTATCTAAGCTGGAACAGCTGAGCTTAAGGGCACCAAAGAGTATGTAGCCAGTCCCTTCTATAAACACCTTCCACTGAAACAATGAGCCAATTTCCAGGACAGACTAATGACACAAAGAGGAATCAGACTCAAGAACTATGCTAGATTAATAGCCCATTGATCTGTTGGGCCAGAAACAGGTTAAAAAAAAAAAAAAAAAAACCCACACACACAAAACAAAACAAAACCCCAACATGGTGGCAAATGCCTTTAATCCCAGCCTCAGCAAGCAGATCTCTGTGAGTTCGAGGCCAGCATGGTCTACAAAGTGAATTTCAGGATAGTCAGGGCTGTTACACAGAGAAACCCTGTCCAAAAACAAACAGCCACAGAAGGTGTAGTGGTATACATCTATAATCACAGCACTAGGAAGGCTGAGACAGAAGGACTAGAAATTTACAGCCAGCTGGTTACACAGCAAGATCCTGTAGACATGGTTCAAAGATAGTGCTTACTTGTTGTATGCACGAGGCCCAAAGTTGGCTCCACAGAACCACAAAATAAATATTAATGAACAGTCAGGACAGCAAATACATAATATGTATACTGGGGCTGGACCCCAGAGCATAGCATAAGGGCTCTAACCCCTTATCTCAGGAGAACATCGTGGTCCAGCAGACTTACTAGTCTTTCTGTCTTGATATAGGTACAGCCAGACAGTGGTGGTGCACACCTTTAATCAGAGGCAGGCAGATCTCTGTGAGTTCAAGGCCAACCTGGTTTACAAGAGCTAGTTCCAGGACAAGCTCCAAAGCTACAGAGAAACCCTGTCTCGAAAAACCAAAGAAAAAAAAAACCATGCCAGGTGGTGGTGGCGGCACATGCCTTTAATCCCAGCACTCAGGAGGCAGAGGCAGGTGGATCTCTGTGAGTTCGAGGCCAGCCTGGTCTACAGAGCTAGTTCCAGGACAGGCTCCAAAGCTACAGAGAAACCCTGTCTCAAAAAGAGAGAGAGAAAGAGAGGGGGGGAGAGAAAAAAGAAAAAAACAGCCAAATAACAAGGAATGTTGCTCACTGGTGGAGCACTTGCCTAGCAACATTGGGACCTTGGAATTGATCCCTAGCATCAAAGAAAACAAAGACAACGTAAAATAACCATCATTAGTTTGTACTAAATCAGCACTGTGGAACCTGCTGCCACACAGCCCTACCTGGCCTTTCTCTCCAGCTCTTCTTCCAGGGCCTTTAGCCTCTTCTCCCGGTCACGGAGCTCACGAGCATAGCTGAAATCATCATCTAGCTCCTCTTGTCTAGCCGCCAGGCGTCGCTACACAACACAGACAGCCTCGTTTACTAAGTCAAAGAGTCCAGGAGTCAGAACCACCCAGAACCCAGACCACCCACCTCCTGATCCTTTAGAAACTGTTCCTTCAGCCTCTGGAATTGCTCTCGCTTCCTGGTGTCCACAGCCATCTGCTCTGACATCTGTCGGTCTTGGAGAGAAGGTGAGAGGCATATGCAATTGTGAAGAGCCCAGCAGGAAACCCAGCAGAGTGGAGGAAAGGTCTGGACCTGCACTCACCACTCAGCTCAGTTAGGATCCTAGATGCTGCTTCCCGGGCATGGACAATTAATTCTTGTTTTGCAATTTCCATACGCAATTCCTAAAATACAATAAGCAAAACATCTTAATGCCCTTCCCTTCTCCTAGGACAGAGTGGAAAGAACACTATCCTAGTTCTCCAGAACAACCTGCTGCTGGCCACTGTTATGAGATGCCCTTCCCAACCTTCACAGAATGTTAGCAGGTGATGCCTCACCCAAAACTGGGAAGACAGGGAGGCTTCCCCCTTGCAGCAGTGAATAGGAAGTGACTATGTACCCAGAGATAAGTGACAGGCTCATGGGCAGTGCTGCTCCTGAGTCTGTCTTTGCCTGGTCTCTCCTGCTGCCCATTGATCGGCACTGGCCAGTCACTAATGTCTTGTCCTAGAGTACACTGGAGAATTATGGTGCTGCTTCCAGGAACACACCCATTTTTTGTAAAGACTACTGAAGTGAAGGAACTTTAGGCCTTGCTGCCTAGATTTTCCAAACATGGGTAAAACCTGGAACGCAGACAAGGTTACCCAGACTTGGAAACAAAAATAGAAAGGGCAAAGGCCCTGTTCTGAATACCTGTCACCAAGCACCCTGGGTGTCCCCAACTAAATATACTACCAGGACAGAGACACCAGAAAGAGCCACTCTGCCTTACATGCCCCATGCCCAGTACTTCTTCTTGCCCCTGAATCTGCCTGACTGTCCCCTACTGCCCATTAGTACCAGGCGAGAAGTTGTTGGGACTGGCACTGGCCCACCACTGGGGTGGGAGCTCCATAAGCCCAGAACCCCAGGAAGTGAAGGGAAGCGCAGAGAAAGCCAAACTCCCACAGCCAAGTACCTTTTCCTCCTTGCTGATAGAGCTGTGACGGGCGACACTCTCCATTCGCCCAACATAGACAGCACAGTCCTTCTCAATCTCCTTCAACTCCTCAAGAGAGAAAATCACTGAGATGCGAGGGACAGGGACATCAGACCAACAGAGGTAGTGCTGCCGAAGAGGAAGGGCTTCAGTGAGCACACGGCCAAGGCCGGGAACAAGAGCCAAGCACTGCTCACAACTGAGTTTGCAGCGACGTATATAAATAGCCATTTCCCTGAAAAGTTCATTCCTAAATCTGGGGGCAGCTGAAACCCTTGATGACTCCACAGAGCAAATACCCCAACAATGGAGACACCATGTATGGGGCCATCAGCATCAGCAGAAGTGGAATCATAAGCCGAGGAGCACTGTGGGATCTCATCTCGCACACAGAGGACTGTGGCAGCCAACACACTAGCACCCACCAGTCAGACACAGTCCCTAGACAGACCAGACTACCCGCCTGGACACAAGCCCCCACCAGCTAGCAGGACCCTCTCACCCGGGGACAACAGAGCTTCAGCAGGTTGATGGTCTTCCCACAGACATACACATCATGGGCAATGTGTTTCAGGAACACAGGAACACAGTCCTCCACCTCTTTGGAAATGAGCACGTAGCCATGGGTCCAGTAAAACTTATCTGGACAGAACATGGACAGAACAGGATGATCTGCAGTGACAATGGCCCTGACCCCAGGCAGAGGGCACAGCCTCGCAGCCAGTGGCTACTTACCTCTGAAGCTGAGGTATTCATGGTTAACCTGGATCATGAACTCCCTATAAACATCTCTGAAGACTCCACTGTACACCCAATCATGGATGAACCTGTGGGTTAATGGGACATGGTGAGGAGGGTGGAGCTAGTCAGGCGTGGGTGGCAGGTGGGTGTGACAAATAGGCAGAATCATCAGCTGAGTGTGGCCAGTCCACAGAGTGAAATGGGACACTGTCAGTGGATGCTGCAGCTTTGGGTATGGTCTCCTGCCTAGTACACCCATTTATCCAGAGTGCTTCCACATGGACCCCAACACTCAGTAGATCTTGGACAATAGGAAACTCAAATACATACTTGGTCTGAGTGTAGCCTTCCCCCATGCACTGCAGGGAGACCAGGCATGGCCAGTACAGGGAACCCACCGTGTGTAGGGCTCACAGCTGGTCTTCAGGAGAGACAGCAGCACAGGATAGTGCTCATTACTACAATTATCCAGTGCCTCCTGGTAGAGGTAGGACAGGAGCTTCACACCCTGCAGATAGTGAGAAGAAGCAGAATGGTATACAACCACTGCAGTGTACGGCACACTGCCTGTCTAGGCAATATGGCTAGCAGATCACACCGCCACACTGGACAAGAAGGCACAACTCAAGGGAAGCATGCAAGCTCACACTCAGGAAAAGGAAGGATGACTCACGGTGGGGAACACAGCCCTAGGCTCTCCACTGGTCACCAGGGATACAGTGCCAACACCACAAAGCTCAGCCAAGTACCTAGACACAGAAACTGGATCAAACCAGATAACAGGAGCACAGGGTCCCAAGGACCAGATCAGACCAAGTAAGCTAAATATTCATTTCCCCCTAAGCAACTGGTCTACACAGGCTTTAAAAACTACTTGTACCCCCAACAACCAGATCTAAGCACCCTTTTGGACCCCTGCCCAACACTGTTTCCTGTGCTATCCTCCCAAATGGCACTAACACATCCACAATGGGTGTCCCCACCTCATCCTTACCTTGACTCCCTAACTCCCTCTTATGATAGGTTCCCACCTTGTCTGACGAGGACAAGCACCGACCCCCTCATGAACACTCACCCTCTCTACCTCACTGCAGTCTGTGTTCCACATGACCTCCACCCACAACAGGACCCATTCATAGCGTCCAGATCCCAGGCTCTACCGTCCCAACTCTTGCTGCCTAGAACATGTCCACCTGCCATATTATCTGCCAGCAGACACATTATAATGCACATAGTGACCAGCTGTGCACGGACTGTTCAGGCAACCAAGGACTAATCCCCTGCCCCCCCTGCCAGGGAGCAGAGCTGGCTCTCCATTACCCTGAAAGCCCCACATCTGCTCCTGAGGGCCATGCCATGCCACTGTGTTGAGGTTTACCTGAGCTGCCGGCCCAGTTTCTTGAAGAGAAAGCCAATGGTGAGGAGACTCAGGGTAGGCGGAGTGGAGAGAACACAGGCCCGGTAATACTGCAAGTACCTCCTAATGCCACTGGTGAAGGCCTGTGGGCAAGGAGTAGAAGGAGGGCAGCTGGGACACGGAGGCAGTCATGCACTCAGGACTTGAAAGGACACCCCCAAGCTGGAAACAAGGCAGTGCTTCCAGGCCATAGCCTGGTGGCCCCATTTTCCAAGCAGTGGGCATTTATGGCTTAAGCCCGGCCAGGAGGAAGAACGTTACTAGAAAACACAGGTTAGGAATAGGGTCTGCCACAGATGTGGTTTTCCCCTTCGCATCGCACTAAGAAAGGGTCACCCTGGAACAAACCCTGTCCACCTACCTTGGCCTGTCTTGCCTACATGCCAGGAAAACAGGAACCACAGCCCCACCTCCCATGGATTCCCCTTTCAGACTAATTCTACAGCACCTGCAGCCTCTGGTCCTTACTTAGGGATTCCAGTCACTGTTCTGCCTGGAAGGTCTTTCCCATGCAGCTCCTAACACGCCCCTGAAAACTAATGTGGGGGGTAGTTCCTTTGCCTGCTGACTTTACCCGTGTGGCCCAGCTCCTCCTAGGCTGCACCCTGCCCCCACCACTCCCTGACACCTGCCCATGTTTTCTGCAAAACATTCTGCTAACCTGCATACCTGTCCTCACCTGCACTGGCTACCAGGATTCTCTAAGAGTCTACCAGCACACAAGTTGGTTGCAAGTCTTCCAATAAACAGAAAATCCTGGGTGCCTCAAGAATCAGTCCATTAGAACAGGAGTTCCACCTTGCCACACACCATACAAAACACTGGGGCCTATGTGGACCAGGTGGCTTATATCTGGCTCACACGCCTCTCATAGCACTTGGTCTTGCCCTCAGTCCCTAAACGCTCACACCTGCCTCCCTCTATGCCTTTGCCCAAATACAGCTGACACAGGGGTCCAGTGGAATAACAGATGAAATAAAACAATCTGAAGACACCCAGCTTCTTAAGTTTGGATTGGGGAGTTCTCAACCCATAATTCTGAACTCTTGATTCTTTTGTGAAGGTAGCATGGTTCTCACAAAGGCATACCTGGAACACAAGGCCCCTGCTGCACAAGGAGCCTACTACAGGTTGTAGAGAGAAACGGCTCAGGCGTGTGTAGTAGGTTCCATACTCCGCCACCTCTGAAAGGATGCTGCTGATGCTCTCAGGAGATGCACCTGATACATGGACACCCAGCTCCACTACAAAAGCTTGAGTTTGCTACAGAGCAGAGAGAAGGAGTCACAGAGGCCAGACCCTATGTGGTACATTTCTTTCCACTCAGTTCCCCAAATCCAAGACACACAAACAGAAAGTTCTGAAAAACAGAACGCAAGCCAGAGAGCTAGAGAGATGGCTCAGGAGTTAAAGAACTTATATGGACTGCTCTTGCAGAGGTCCTGAGTTTGGTTCCCAGCACTCATGCTGGTTAAGGAAATCCAGCACTCTCCTCTGGTCTCCACAGGCACCTGTACTCACATGTACATACTGACACAGAAACACACAACCCAGGCGTGGTGGTACATGCATTGAGAAGTAGAATCAGTTAGATCTCTGTGAAGTTCAGGCCAGCATGGTCTACACAGTAAGTTCCAAGGTACAGAGAAACCAGGTTTCAACAACAACAACAACAACAAAAAAAAAAGATTGCAACAACTGTTGTAAGAAAGAATCTGGGCCAGTGATGTGGCTCAGCAGATGTGCTGGCTAGTTTTTATGTCAACTTGGCACAAGCTAGAGTCACCTTTGAAGAGGAAACCTCAACTGAGAAAATGTCCCCATCTGATTGGCCTGTGGGCAAGCCTGTGGCGCATCTTCTTGATTGATGATTGATGTGTGGGGGAGGCCCAAGTCACTGAGGGCAGTGGCACCCCTGGGCAGGTGGCCCTGGATGGTATAAGAAAGTAGGCTGAGGAGGCCATGAGAACAAGCTAGTGAGCAGCATCCTCCATGGCTTCTGCTTCAGTTCCTACCTCCAGGTTCCTGCCCTGACTTCCCTCAGTGATAGACTATGTTACCTGGAAGCCAAATAAACCCTTTCCTCTCCAAGTTGCTTTTGGTTATGGTGTTTCATCACAGCAGTAGGAAACCTAATTAAAATAGCAGGCAAGGTGCTTGCTACCAAGCCTGACCTACCCAAGTTTGATCACCAGTACTCATACGGTGCAAGGAAAGATGCAACTCCTAAATGCTGTCCTCTGGCTTCCACATGTACACAAGACACCTGTCCCTGCCCCCCCCCAGGAAATAAATGTAATTAAAAAAGAAAAAAAATCTAGGCTGGGTTACAGCTCAGTGGTAGAGCACCTGCTTAGCATTTGCCAGGCCCTCGGTTCCATCCCTAGGAACACACACACACTTAAATAAAAATGACTGTATGTCAACAAATTAGATAGCCCAGATCAAATGCAAAATTTCTTAGAAACATATAAATTTACAAAACTGACTCTAGAAAATAGAAATCTACCTACCTATAAGAAGTTGAACACTGAGTCTGCAGACACAGCCTCCTAATAGGACACACAAGTAAATTCTGTCATGTGTTTTGATAGTTCAAGAAAAAAATAAACAGAGCTGGTGAGGCTCCTGTTAAGAGTTCAGAGCACCTAATAGTTTTGCAGAGCACCTGGATTAGGTTCCCAGCACCCACATGGCAGCTCACAACCCCCTTCCCCCCCTCCCCCAGTTCCAGGGCAATCCTTTTTTGTTGTTGTTGTTTTGGGGACTTTGTTTTGGTTTGGTTTTGGTTTGTTTGTTTTTGAGACAGGATTTCTCTGTGTAGTTTTGGAGCCTCTCCTGGAACTAACTCTGTAGACCAGGCTGGCCTCAGACTCACAGAAATACACCTGTCTCTGCCTCCTGAGTGCTGGGATTAAAGGCGTGCTCTCTCCTACCCTCCATAGGCACTGGGTACACATGCGTATACATACATCCTGGCAGGAAACTCATACACATAAACACACACACACACACAAATAAATCTTTTGTTTTTTTGGTTTTGTTTTGGTTTTTTGTTTTTCAAGACAGGGCTTCTCTGTGGTACCCTGACTATCTTGGAACTCACTCTGTAGACCAGGCTGACTGCAAACTCACAGAGATCTGCCTACCTCTGCCTCCCGAGTGCTGAGATTAAAGGCATGTGCCACCACACCTAACTGTAAGTCAATACTCTTAAAAATTCAAACAGAATGCCTGTTTTGTTTTACAGTATTGGGAATTGAACGCAGGGCCTCTCACATGCTAGGCAAGAATTCCAACACTGATTTACATACAGCCTAACTTGTGCCTATCTTTAATCAGCTCATAGAGATGGCCTTCCCTGCCACTCATAGCACTGTACCTCAACCTACCCCTGAGCATGCTGAGCATGCCCGAGAGAGCACAAGTTATTTGATACAAGGTTGGCCCTGGTAGCCATGAGCCCGTCTCACCTGACACAGAGAAAATGTAGCAGAAACAACACCCAGCAGAACATTCAGTGAGTCTTTCACCAGCTCGCTTTCCTCCACCAGCACAGGCTTGGGGGCCTGTAGTAGACCCCCACTGAGGGCCTGCAGCTCCCCATGGCAGAGCCTGCAGAATCTGTCAAAGGCATCCCTCCCTGCCTCGGTGAGGTAGGGCTCCTCTCGGTAACCAGGAGGGCTGTGAGGAAGACAGAAGAGAAGGGGATGAACAGATGGGGCAGCATGGACCTTAATGCCAGGCCTGCTTTCCCAGGCTGTAATAGAGTGTCCCAGGCAAATGCCCTGAGGTCCCAAAAGCAGCACCCAGTCATGGATGGACAAGGACAGGTCATGACTCACATAGACTGTAATGTTCTTGTGTGCTGTGTATGTATGGCATATGTATGTTTTATTATTTTATTTTGTGTGTGTATGGGTGTTTTGCTTTGCACTTACATCTGTGTACCACATGCATGTCTGGTACATACTGAGGCCAGAGGAGGGTGACAGAGCCCCTGGAGACAGAATTACAGATGTTTGTGAACCACCATGTGGGTGCTAGCAATTAAATCCAGGTCCTCTACAAAAATAAATTCTCTTCACTGCTGAGCCAACTCTCCAGCCCTATTATTTTATTAATTTTATGTATGGGTGTTTTGTCCTACATGTATGTATACCACATGCATGCAGTGCCTGCAGAGGCCAGAAGAGGGTGCAGAGCCCCTGGAATTAAAGTTACCCACCCCCAAAATTTTAAAACATTAATAAAAATTAAGTGCAGCAATGTCAAGCATGGTGGTTCATGCCTGTAACTCCAGAATTTAGAAGACTGAGACAGGATGATCAGGAGTTCAGGGCCAATTTCAGCTACACTGTAAGTTAAAGGCCAATCTTGAGTATGTAAGACCCTACATTTTAAAAAGCACTAGTGTAAAAACTTAATTAAAAACAAAATGCTTGCTATAAGATTGTGTCTTTTAGGAATTTCAGAAACTACATCCATAAATTCTTACCAACATGACTGCAAAAAAAATTTACTCAAGACACCAAGAGAAAGATTTGAGTTCATATCTAACTTAGGTTACATAAAAGGTCCTATCAAAGAGAGAGAGAGAGAGAGAGAAAACGCACATGCAAACAAGCAACACAAGCTAACTAGCTGGGCTCTGCAACTTGCATATACTGCATGCCCTCAGCATTCTACAACACTGTAGACCTTCAGCATACTGCATACCCTTCTAGTACACTACATGTCTTCCACAGTGCACATTCTGCATGGGGTTTGTTTGTTTTTCAAATGATGTATTTTACTTTCAGTGTGTGTGTGTGTGTGTGTGTGTGTGTGTGTGTGCGCGCGCGCGCGCGCGCGCGCGAGAGAGAGAGAGAGAGAGAGAGAGAGAGAGAGAGAGAGAGAGAGAGAGAGAGAAAGTGTGTGTTCAAGGCCACCCTGAGCTATATAGTGAAACTTTGTCCCACACGAACAAACTGCCCATGGAAAACCTTTTTAAAGTTTTGGACCCAACAAAAGCTTTGTTTCATTATTTCCCACCTCCACAAGTTTCTTGATTTCTTTTAACATTTCTTTTTATTTTATATGCATGAGTGCTTGGCTGAATGTATCTGTGTACCACATGCATGCCTCATACCCTCATAGGCCAGCAGAGGCCATCAGATCCCCTTCTGACAGTTGCTACAGACAGTTGTTAGTTGTCATGTGAGTGCTGGGAATCAAATCTGGGTCCATTGGAAGAACAGCCCGTACTCTTAGCCACTGAGCCATTTCTCCAGCCTCATTTCTTGATTTCTATATGAATAACCTCTGGGCATGCCACATAACCTCGGAATCTGTAAATGATCAAATCGGTATTTCCATTCTCTCGCCTAGACACAGGTAGTGCTCTTCATCTTACAACCCTACGTTAAAGTTCCTTAGATGACAGGGACAGAGATGCAAATGTATAGTACCAGTTACTTGAGAGGCTGAGGTAATAAGAATCCTTGAGCTCAGGAATCTAAGGCTAGCCTGAGCAATATAGAAAGACCCTGTCTCAAACATCATGACTTTGGGAATATAGTCCTCCATGCAGGAAACACTGCCTGAGCACTACTTTGTACTGGAGCTCTCTGGCCAATCCTGTGCTTCCGAGAACACCAAAAGGATGAAGTGTGTTCACAATGGGTAGCAAATGAGCTAAGTGACCATGTCTCTCAAGCAACAACCCAGCTAATAGATGAAATAACACTAATGAATATTTACAAAGAAAGCAGTGGGCTATAAGGTCAATTTCTCAACGTGTACGGGGTTGGTAGAATTGCTTTGTACATACAAACAAGACAGGACCAAAACCCTAGTGTGAAGTTACAGGACAGAGAAGCCACTAAAAGCAAGACACTATCAACACCATAGCAGGGAGCTTGAGGGATCCAAAAGCTCAATTATGATCACACCTAGGAAAGTTCCTCACATAGGAGCAGTGCCCTACACACAGAAAAGCTTTATCATTCCCCCATCATGTGTTCCTCTCAGAGACCCCAAGGGAACCGGAGGCCACATCAGATGACACACAGATCCTCCAGCCCTGACTCTTTACTTCAGGGCTTCCCTGCTGTTTTCCCAGACAGAGTAGCAAAAGGGGCATGAACAGGGCTCCATGAACAAATGTCTGTGAAGTACATGTCCTCAATTCTCATTCTGAGTGTTTCCAAAGGGTACCAACTCAGACCAGGAAAGGAACTAAGGAAAAGACCCATGGCCCCAGATATATACAGAGTATGTGGCTACAGATCAGCCAATGCTAGCCACCCAGGGAAAGGCTGTTATGGCTGATGCTTCTACCAGCAGAAGGCACCACACCCATGGCTTCTTCTCATGTAATAAGTTTCTTGGAGCATCTCCCAGGCACTGACCATACAGCCTGCTAGCTGCCCTAGGACATCTATCTAGCAGTCCTGCTGGAAAGACAGACTGTGTAAGTATGGTCTGCAGAGTTAACTCCACTGAGTAGGAGGGGTGGGGAGCTCTTTCCCCTCCTCTTCTCCCACCTCGTAGGATTCAGACACTATTGTACACTAGCTTACCTGAAATGTCAGCCTCTTAATCTCAGTACTGATGTTTCTACAGACAACTGCCTGGGGTTGCAAAGTAAGCTGTTGACATGGACAAAGGCACACAGGCACAGTGCATTTAAAGGCAAAGAAAGGGTCACATACCATCCAATGCGCTCCCAGCACCTCCGCTTGCTGGCTTCATATGTGAGCACAGCTTCCCACAGGTCCAAATCTGGGGTCATGCTTGGTTCAGACTGGGAGTCAGGAGTTAAATTGGAAGCTGACTGGAATCCTTCATCTTCCCACTGATCCACAATCTGTGGGACCTGGAGACCAAAAGGAAGAGTAGTTCATTATCTATCTCTTTGTGTATACATTCATCTAAATGTGGCATAACATTCCAGAACTTTATCCTCATCCATTTATTCCCTAGAGAGACAGACCTAGCAAAATATTTTATTTTTTTTCTCAAGTTTCTATGTACTACACAATGCACCCCTCCACAATGGCATCACAAAAGAATTAAAATAATCCATTATTGACTGGAGAGTTGGCTCAGAGGTTAAGAGCATTGGCTGCTCTTCCAGAGGTCCTGAGTTCAATTCCCAGCAACGACATGGTGGCTCATAACCACCTATAATGAGATCTGGTGACCTCTTCTGGCACACAGGCATAATTGCAGACAGAGCACTGAATACATAATAAACAAACAAATATTTTTTTTTTTTTTTTGGTTTTTCAAGACAGAGTTTCCCTGTAGTTTCTAGAGCCTGTCCTGGAACTGGTCTCGAACTCACAGAGATCCGCCTTCCTCTGCCTCCCGAGTGCTGGGATTAAAGGCGTGCGCCACCACGGCCCAGCTAAACAAATAAATATTTAAAAAAAAATAATCCACTATCAATTTCTGTCAGGTGTGGTGGTGCATGCCTGTAATTCCTGCACTCCCAGGGTTTAAGCAGGATTATCAGTCTGTAACCAGACTGGCTGCATGAAAAGAGTTACCTAAAACAGAAGGTGTTAATTTTTTTTATTTTTTTAAAAATTTCCGCCTCCTCCACGCGGTGTTAATTTTTAATTTCACATAATACATAGCCTCATTTTAAGGAAAAGAGCAAAAAGCCATGTGGAAGTCCCAGTACTCTGTAGAATGAGGCAAAACGATCTCCATGAGTTTGAGGCCAGCTACCCTGAAACCCTGTCTTTATCCACCCCACCCCCTCAGCATTCAGGAGAAAAACAAAACTATACTAAACCTGGAAAAATGTACATACACTGAGCTTTTGCTGTAGCATCATTTAAACTTGAAAACAGCCTACATATTTCATAATAAAAAAAACTGAGTAGTAATAGAGTGTCTTCTTAACAGAATTTACAAAGTAATAAAATACAAGAGACAATGACAATTTACTCAATGACTGGCAGGAATAATCCATGTTACAAGTGGGAAAGTATACCAAAAAGCATGCACACCAGGCAATTTTGAAATGTGGTTTCTGCAACTGAAGAACAGGATTTATTTCATTTTAATTAATTTAATTTAAATTACCAGTAGTAGAGAAGAAAAGTGGCTTAACCTGCGGTAAGAGGTGAACAGTCGTGTGTTATTTTTTTGATGCAAGTATCCCTGTGCAAGACCAAGCCAGCAAGTCCTCTCCAACACCTCTCCCTCATAACAATCCAGTCACCTGATGCTCTGGACACAAGCTTTCCAGCGTTACCATGGCACTGCCCAAACCTCTAGGGATACTGAGGGGAAAGAAATACTACCTTAATGGCCAGTCCAGAAAAGTCCGCGCTGTCCGGCACAGGGGGCAGATCCAGTTTCACATCCATGTCATATGTGCGGCTGTGCACGAGGGCACCAAAGAGTGAGACCCGGGTGTCTCTCTCAAACCTGTCACCACAAGAGTCACCAACAGAGAAGCGCCCAACGGTGGGCAGGCCAGTGCCTGGGGTAGCCTCCATCACCTGAAGGGCTCCCTGGAACATGTTATGACACAAATACTCCTCTCCAGAGATAAGTGACCGGACGTCCATTTCAAACACACTCAGGTCATAGCAATCGTAGCCGCCGTAGGGTACGTTTCTGCCTGCGTGCTTGTTGTTAAAGAAGAAATCCCGTTTCCTCCGCAGCACTTGAGGGGGGCCGCTCCCTGCCAACTGGACCAAGAGGTCCAGCACTGACTCCACCTCCACCAGAGGACAGCCAGGGGTTGCTTCCAACTTCTCCACAAGCTCCTCCAAACGGTCGGCCTCTGGCCCCAAGCCACCCACCCTCAAATCGAAGGACAGCATGAGGACCTTGTTTTTCACGGGGCGCTTCGCCGAGTCAGGCGGCCGCTGATGATTATCCTCTTGAAATAGATTGGCGAAAAGAGCATTGTAGGCTACCCTCTTCAGGCTCAGCTTTGCCCTCTTCCTGTCCACGGGGCGCTGACCCGGGTGAGCCTGGGCGGCCGGTAAGAGAGCCTCGCAGAGGTCATCGAACAACTGGGTGATACTGGCCATAGCTCTTCAGCCCCGGACCCCCGAGTGCTAAACTTTGCACCCGGGTGACACTTCACGCTCCCAAAAACCAGAGCGACCGCCGGTGGGCCGGGGCCGACCGCTCGTCGCTTCACACCTGCGAACCAGGCATCCGCGCCTCGGGTTCTGCAAAGAGAAAGGCCACACGCCGCGTCCTCCCAGCCTTCAGCCGCCACCCGGCGCTCGTCGTCGGGACTCACGGACCCAGACGAGTTTGCCGAGCGAATGCGCGCGTCCCATGGCCGAAGTCGGCTGAACTGGGACTCCCGCCGCTATGGCGCCAAATCCACGCGACCACAGACACCACCAAGAGACGCGCCGGAACTACGTCACCAACACGGTTTTGGGAGGGGCGGGGCTGCAGCCGCGGCTTTCTTTTTTTTTTTTTTTTTAATTTATTTATTCTGTACACAATATTCTGTCTGTGTGTATGCCTGAAGGCCAGAAGAGGGCACCAGACCCCATTACAGATGGTTGTGAGCCACCATGTGGTTGCTGGGAATTGAACTCAGGACCTTTGGAAGAGCAGGCAATGCTCTTAACCTCTGAGCCATCTCTCCAGCCCCCAGCCGCGGCTTTCGATACCAGAAGCTAACGTCAGATACTTGGTGAAACGGACTCAGTAAAAGAAGCAGGGGTGTGCACTCTTTTTTTTTTTAAAAAAACCTTCTTTTTAATATTTATTTATTATGTATACAATATTCTGTCTGTCTGCCTGCAGGCCAGAAGAGGGCACCAGACCCCATTACAGATGGTTGTGAGCCACCATGAGGTTGCTGGGAATTGAACTCAGGACCTTTGGAAGGGCAGGCAATGCTCTCAACCTCTGAGCCATCTCTCCAGCCCGGGTGTGCACTCTTTAGAGCCGATATTTATTGTAATAGAGGTAGGATGCCCGGGCCGCAGATGGGACGTAGGTCTTCGGCCACGGTTCGCTAGGACCTAAACGTGCTCTTCTCCGGATAGGAATCGTCCGCCTTGACCGATTTCAAGCGATTGGAGAGCACGGACCTGGTGGAGGAGCTGAAAAAGCATAATCGGCTCGCGCGGTGAGGCTGGCTCCGCGTAGCTCTAAAATAGGGCGGCGCCTCCCCATGTGCCTCACCAGCCACCTGCAGCAACTTCCACCGAGGTTCCAGCTGAGCTTTTAGTAACCTAAGGGCCCGGATCTCCTCTGGAGAGGCCTTCAAGAAAGGGCCCAGACTGGGAGGTGCTTCTCCATGCAGTACCTGTGCCAGGGTCCTTGCAAGCTGCAGTATGGATTCCTGGTCCAGGGATAGTGGGGGTGGGAGGATCAGTGAGACAATGGTTTCTCTTCACCTTCCACCCATACAGCTTAATCCACCTTGCCCGGTTTACCTCTTCCACTACTGCTAGAATTCGGCCCCCTGCTGGGCCCCGAAGCACTGAAGCCAAGAGAGCAGCTTGGGCGTTCTGCAGGCCATGGGCAGGCCCCAGTGCCAGCAACACCACGTCAGGCTGGAAGCCATAAGCCAGGGGTAGTACCAGACCCAAGATGCAGCTCAGAAACCCCCCAGTCGTCTGTGGGGACAGAGGCAGAGCCTCAGGCTCTGATCTAGACACTGCTACTGGTTCCTGTAACCACCCTCCAAATCTCAGGGATCCTGGATTGTGAGCAGGCACCCCCAGAAAGACCAGGAGACAGGGAGAACCTCTCCAACCCGCAACACGACCCCTCACCTGTGGCAGTGGTGTGGAGATGTGGAACATGGACTCCACGGCTGCCTCCTTGCCCCGGATATTCAGCCATAGAACTCTCCTTTCCAGGAGTGAGCAGCATGAATATGTATACATGTGCATGAGACCCTTTTGTGAACTTAATAACTGGGAGAGATGAGAGCTTGGGGCTCCAACAGGGAGGAGGACATGCGTGACTGCCAACCTGGTATGGCTCTGCTTTCCAGGCACCCACTCTCAAACTGCACCAATGGAAGCCCCCCCCCCCCGCATTCCAATGTTCTCAGTTAAATGCCAGCTGCCTGTTCACACACATGCCCAACCAGAGAGATATGTAAGCTGAGAACCATACCCATCATCTGCAAGGTCCAGGGGTCGATCCAGCTGTCCCAGGGCCACACAAAGCAGCCTAAGAAGTTGACCCAGGTTAGGCTGAGCTCACACTGTCAGTATCCAGCGCCTTCCCCTCGCCATTAGTGGTCATTCCCAGGTCCTTAGAGTCCCAAGTCAACCAAGCAAACTTTACCTCTGAGCTCCATGGGACAGGCATCGCTGAATGATCACTTCTAAAGTTGCTGCTGTGGCAAGGGCGGCTGTGGCAGCTATGCCGTTTCTTACCTATGGAATAAATAATAAGGACTCTAGAGGCTGACACACGCACTCCCTATGAAGCACTTTCAGGAGGCAAGGCCAACTCCCAAACCCCTTTTGTGCTTTGTTTTGGTCCTGTCCAAATGGCTGCTACTGACTGACTTTCCCTACACTTCAATATCAAATCACCCCACTTCTAGAAGCAAGATGCTTAAAACTACACTTCAAATTGTCTACTTCCTCTTTGCCAAAGAGCATTGCCTGGGCTCTGCACAAGGTAACATGTCAGCCCACTGTACGTGCCACCACGCTATCTCCAGCAGCTCCCCTGGCAACCTACCTGCCCATCCAGGATCCCACCTAAGAGACACAGAATCTTCCCCAGTGCGACAAGACTCTCATCCTGGAACAGAGACTTGTGTAGCCTACAATGGGCAAGCCAGAGGGACACATGGAAACCAAGTCTGTATCAGTCGCACCCGTGCAAACATAGACAGTCCCATCCTCAGACTGCTCGCCTCACCTGGCCCAGGCTTCGGTTTCCTCCCTCAAGGCTGACTCTTCCTGAAGAAGCACTCCAGGAGGTAAGGCCAGAGCAGCACCTGGCACAGCCAAGGCGACCGCTGTGCAGATCGGGGGTGTAGGACGGAGATAGAGTTCATCCTGGAGGGGGCTCAGTGCATCTTCTGCTGCTTCACACGTGGGGCTCTCAGCAAGCAGAGGCAGAGACCTCCCTTCAGGAAAGCGGGTGCTGGGACCCAGAACTGGTGCCACATCTAAACGGTTCAAAGTCACAGTCACTGCCTAAGCCTAAGGCGGAGGAGCTGCCAGCCCAGGTCCAGGTCATACTGACTTTGCCGGAGGCTTGTCCAGTGAGGGGCCTGGGCTGTCTGAACACTCTGGATGGACTCCAGGGCGCTATGGAGGAGAAACAGAATTGTAAAGCTGACTCGTGCTTCAGCTCCCCCCCCACCTACTCCAGTCTTCAAACCTCTGACATGGCACCATGAGTCCAAGAAGGGGAGGTGTAGGGTCACCAAGCAGTGTCTGCACCATCATGCACACTGACTGTGCTAGGGATTCCAGGTAGTATCCACCCTAGGGAGAGTGTTGAAACAGGACAGAGCAGGGGGGTCACTAGTGTGAGCGGCTATACCAGGCAGAGCCCCTCACCCTGACTGATCCTCCCCTGGCCGTCGAGCCTCCCCACTGACCCACACTTACCTCTAGCACAGCACAAATCCGGCCACCAGCCAGCACCTGCAGCAGCTGTGTGAGGTGGGCAAAGCACTCGGGTGTGGCTCGCATCTGCCCCTGCAGCACAGTGAATCACGTATGACAGGCGCCTGGACCCAGGACCCTAGGTCACTCCCCAGCCAGGCCGTGCTCTCACCTCAGGGTCCCCGATGGCAGAGTCAAATCCTGCTGAGACCAGCACCAGCTCAGGGTCAAACTACAGAGTCCGGTGGAAAGGAGCAAAAGAGAGCCATAGCCAGGTGAAGGGGAGGCCCCAGTGCTGCCCGTTCACATAACATCAGACTTTCCGAGGCACCTTCCCCACTCCCCAAGGCTCATTCATACTCTGGTGGAATGGCTTACAAAGCTCCTCCTGCCTTCATAGTGGAACTCCAGGTTAGCCTAGGGTTTCCTGCCCTGGGGGACACCCATCACACAATCACCTCAAAGGCCAACGGGAGCAGCACGTGCAGGAAGGCAGCCAAATAGTCAGCATTTCCCATCCCAACCTGCAGCAAGATCGAAGTGGACATCAGAGGACCAGCCCTATGAACAAGGGCTCCAGGGTCTTCACCCCTGGCAACAGAAATCTGGGGAGAATGTTGTGGGATGCCCTGGATGACATTTGCAAACCCAGAGCTGGGGAGCAGGAGAGGAAGGATGGATGGAGCAGGGAGGGAAACTTGGTACCTGATTCCAGGGCAAGTTGACGGTGAAGCCTTGGCCCTGTCCTTGCCCAACAGCATGTGCATCGGACTCTTGAAGGAATGGCCAGAAGCGCCCATGCTCATAGCGGTGCCAGGAGAAATAAAGGACACTATAAACAATTGGCCAGGTCAGAAGTGAGGTCCTTCAGGAGCTCCACAGCTTCTCAAATAACCCTGACTCCTAAAACTTGAATTTTATCCCTAAGTGGTGCATTGTAGAGAAGGGCCGTGTTCACACCCCAGCTCACCTGGGGTCATCATCGAAGATGTACTGGATGCCCTGGCCATGGTGGATATCCCAATCGACAATAAGAATCCTAAATTCAGACAATACTGGAGATCACGTTGCCGCTGTCACACCAGAAGCCCATCCAGGTGTGGAGGGAGCAAGGTAGGAATCTTGGCCACCAGCTCCACCTCAGCCATTTAGCTTGTGTCCCCAACACGTACATACCTCTGCAGCCCATATTTCTGCTTGGCATGTTTGGCTGCTATAGCCACATTGTTGAACACACAGAATCCATTGGCAGCCTCCTTCTGACTGTGGTGCCCTGGAGGCCTGAGATGCAAAATTGGGGTACAGGGAATGTCAGGGTCATGCTGTCCCCTCACAGCATCACACAAGGTCAATTGGGGGGGGCAGTTCTCACCTCACCAGGGCAAGCCCATTGTGCACAGCTCCTGTTAGCACAGCATCCACCAGCTGCAGCGCAGCCCCCACAGCTAGCCTGGCACAGTGAAAAGTGTTCTGTGGGCCAGAGTGCAATTTAGCCTGCTGCCTGACCTACTTGTCCCAAATTGCAGGTCTCCCACTACTGAACAAGACAGGGCTGGGACAATGGCAAGCCAAACACGGCAGGGTACGGTCACAAGCATGAACAAGAAGACATGGTAGATGGGCAAACATGGATATGGATACACATAGGTATGTGGACATAAATCTGGGTGTGTATGCTGGCTCGCACCGGGTGGAAGTAGACAGCATCAAACTGCTTAGACAGTGCCTGGAGCTCCTCCTTGTCCAGGGTCTGTGTCCTCTTCACCAGGGCTACATATTCTGGGCTTCAGGTCAACAGGCGGGCCACCAGTGGGACACAAAGAAAAGGAAGCTGGGATTCCTGGTGGCAACACCCACCCAGCACTCCCCTTATGCCTTTGAGCCCACACCACGGTGAAACTGAGGGGACACTGGTAGGATCCCCAGCCCAGTCATTGTCTGACCTGTGCACCAGGCCCAACTCTTCCTCTGATGCCTCACAAGCTGTCAAACACAGGCACCTTTGTTGCAGGCCACGCTGCCGCAGGCCATCCAGGGCTGCAGTCAGGCGCTCTGGACACTCAATTTCGCACTCGGGGCTGGAGCAGACAAGGATCTCAGTGTTCAGAGTTTCCTCCCGGCCCCCTACTTCTGTCAAGACACACTTACTCATCCCAGAGCAGCCGGGTGGCTGTCATATCCTCGTGGTACACAAGTGCTGTACCCATGGCCACACCGTGGTCTCTTTGATCCACTCTAGCGTATACACGCCCTCTGTTGGCAGGTGACTGCACTGTCTGGTCCCACCTACCGGCGCGCACGTAAACAGCCCCTCGCTTGGGACAGAGCCGGGTAGCAGACCCTGGACCTGAGTAAGAACGCACCACCCAAGGGTCAGACCCTGTTGGTAGTCAGAAGCGAACCGCTAGAAACTGAGATAAGCCGGTCCACAACTGGCTCCCGACACATAACTTCCGGCTTCCTCCTTCGCAAATTTGGTCCCGCCCTCAGGCGCGATTAGGGTGGAGTAGACCAGTTGAACTCCCGTTGGGTTCCGCCAGCATCTCTGGACGTGATCTGGGCCTAGTGCTTCAGCTGCGGTACCACCGCCAACAACGTGTGGCACAGAGCCTGCGCCCAATGTCCCTCTTGAAATGGTTGGAAAGACGGGGCTGCTTTTCCTCAGGCAACCAGTACAGCTGCTGCTATGTTCCCTTCTTTCCCCAACATTCTCCAGCCTAAATTCTCCCTGCTTAGGCCACAGGGTCAGACATGCCAACTGTCCGTCACATCCAATTTACCTGCTCCCTCAGGTGAAAGGGTGGAAAAAAGGGAGGTGAGCAAGGTGTGTACGCATGCCCACACAGGAGCTATGTCATGGCACAGAGTTTCAAAATGGGACTGACAAAAGACCAAAGGTGAGAAAGAGGCCACCAGAATGGAAGGATTATGTCGGAGGCCAGGTCGGGAAGGAATGCTGCAGCACAGTGTAGGGCCAGGAAGGGCAGAGTGTTCTGAGCAAGGAAGGGGACGAAGGGAGGAGACCTTGGACCTTGGGATGTAGGTAAAAGGACCAGCCAAAGGAACCCACCCTGACCCTGAAATCAGAACCAATGAAAGAAATACTTTAGCCTCAAACCCAGAAGTAAAGAAATCCACCCTGACTCTGAAAACAGTGCCAAAGAAACACAGTTTGGCCCTAGAATCAGTCAGTGAAAGAAATAAGAGTTCGTCTTGAAAACAGAGCCAAAAAAAGGCTTTAAAACGTCAGTGAAAGAAACAGTTTGGCCTTGAAATTAGCCATCTACCTCTGTGCCAGACCAACTAAACTAACCAATCCCTGAGCAGGGAAAACTAGTAACCTGTGCACCAGTTCAGTTTGCTGCTGCCCTTTTCCACCCTGGCAGAGGCAGCCACTCTCCGGAATTCTTCCCTCTCGAGAAATCTCATTGAGTGATCTTTGGGTGAGACCTTCTTTCGCTGGAGTTGTAACACTTTCGCTAAGGAAACCTTCCCCCTGTCAATGCCGAGTTGTTACAACTTCACTGGAGAAGTGGAGCAAGTCTGTAACACTTTTGCTGGGAAACCTTCCTCTAGAGTTGTTACATTCTGGGGCACCAGAAACAAACTGTAACAACTTGGCTGCGGAAGTCCTCTCCTGCAGGGGCAGCAATGTTACATTGGGTAAACCTTTCCCTAGAGCTGGGCTGGAAACTGCTACACTTACTGTGACCTTTGTTAGTCCCTGGTTCCTGACTACTAGAATACTCTTCCACCTGAGCTCTAATACCCAGCATTCCCTGGCTTCCGACTGCCAGAATACTTTTCCATTCAAGTCATAATGCTTACAGAAGCATTACAGAACAAAGGAGACCTGAGTTCAAGTCTGAACGATGTTGTCCATGTATGATTTTTGTTTGTATGGTTTGGTTTTTGTAGCCCAGGCCTGTCCCCAGTTCTGAAGTCCTTACCTCAGCCTCTTAAGTGCTGGGATTACAGATGTATCCCATCATGCTTCCCGAAGCAAGATGTCCCAAGATGGAGAGAGGTGCCTGGGCGATGCCAGTAGAGGTAAGTGTGGGTCAGAGAGAAGAAGCCACCTCTCTGAACCTCAGAGAGCCTCTAAGACACCCCCCCCAGGGCAATGGAGGGGAAGGGGGACAAAGCTGCCACTGATGTCTATGGTAGGGATGCACACAACTGTCATGTGCAGGGGGAACCAAGGAGCCCTGGAGCAGTTAGGAGGCGCCCATTGCACACTTGGGTGTTGGAGTGCAGGCCCAGGTTCTGGTTAGTCCCAAGTCCTCTCCAGCTTCTAGAGACCAAAGGCATCAGGCAGAGCCACTCCTCATTGACTTGCCCTGGATTATGTGTCTTGTGGGGCAGAGAGGTGTGAGCCACACCTCCATAATAGAGTAAAATAGTCAAAGTCCTGGTCCATGGTTATCTCAAGGGGTTCGGGCAGAGGAAGGCATGGTCATGGCATCTCCTCTGACCAGATTAGCCTGGGCAAAGTGTATTGCCCAGAACTCCTTGCCAAATGAGGGGAATGCAAGGCTCCACCCTTACATCTTGCTCTAATGTACCTGTCCTTGGGACATGAGGAAGAACATGGACCATCTAACTAGGCAGCTAGGATCTAATAGCCTGCAGATGACAGACACTGCAGGTTCATGGAAGCTGACAGGGTGGTGCCAGGAGAGGTAAGTTGTTGGTCAGAGAAGAGAACCCACCTCTCTGGATCTCAGAGAGCCGCTAAGACCAGAGATCAGAGATAACATTCCTCTCTAGAAGCTTTGACTATAAGAAGACAAATGCAGCTGGGTGGTGGTGGCATGGGCCTATAATCCCAGCACTTGCACTTGGGAGGCAGAGATAAGAGATCTCTGTGAGTTCAAGGCCAGCCTGGTCTATAGAGCTAGGACTATTACACAGAGAAACTCTGTTTTGAAAAACCAATAAAATAAAATAAATAAAATAAAGTTGCACTCTCAGAAAGTCAGAAAGAAAGGACCATCTGTCTTGGTCCTAGCATCATCGTCCCCATTATCTGCCCTTGCACCCTGCATCAGGCTCCATGGAACCCTGCTCAGACTCTAAGCCTTAATTAGAGTATAGTTACTGCAGAAGGGCGGGGAGCAAGCCCTAATGTGATGGCTTAAGGACCACTGGCAAGGACTAGGTGGCACTGGCACGACACTTTGACCTGGGAAGAGCCGGGGCATGGCACCTCTACTAGGTGGAGTGCAAGGAGTTCAGGTTGCCTCTTTTTGTGCACAGACTAGCAGCTCAGAGAAATGGTCGGAGCTCAGACATTGAGCCACACAGTCAGAATGGGAGATCTACAAAAGGGTTTATTTGCTCCCAGCCACTTAAGCACACAAAATGACTGGTTTACATTCCAGGCTAAGGGCATAAGAGAATCCACCCCCATCACAGGAGAGATGATATCCCTGAGTCATTGTCCCCAAAACCTCTATCTCCTTCCTTCTCGGGAGTTGGCCTTCACACTGTCCAGAGCAAGCAGAGCTCAGGGAATAGCACTAAGCTCTGCCATATCTGAGACCTTGTCACTGGTGAAGGGAGCACAACTCCAGAATTCAAAGGCTAGTTCCGTGTTGGGCGGGGGTCTTGGACAAAAAGCTTAGATGTTCTTCCAGGGTCATCCAGGGCACCCAGAAGCAGAGGAGCAGGTTTGGAGAAGATGGAAGGTCCAGGATTCGAGGGTCTACTCAGTCTCTCCAAGTGGATGACTTGGGATACAAGCCCCAGGAACTGTCAGAGTGCTAACCAGGATTCCTCTTCCAGGGAAGGGGAACCAAGGTGCTTGCGAGGCTCCCAGCTGGGCTCCTCAGGATACCCCAAACTATCCAAAGATTCATAGAGCTGTCTCCTTTGGGACTCTGGCTCCTAGCTGCCTGGGAGGCTTGAAGCTGAGCACTTCCTTATAAGTAACACCTGCAGAAAGTGAGGAGAAGAAGATGATAAAGAAGTTAGTCCAAGCCGTGTGGTGGTGGCGCACGCCTTTAATCCCAGCACTTGGGAGGCAGAGGTGGGTGGATCTCTGTGAGTTTGAAGCCAGCCTGGTCTACAAGACCTAGCTCCAGGACAAGTGCCAAAGCTACAGAGAAACCCTGTCTCAAAAAACAAAAACAACCAAAAAGCCAAAAGCCAAGAAGTTCGTCCAACATTCACCTAAGGGGAGAAGCTAGCACCCCATGGATTTTTAATCCTAAATGGGCCAATTCACTTAAAAACACTTAGTGTGAGCTGGGCAGGGGTGGCAGCGCATGTGTTTAATCCCAGCATTCAGGAAGCAGAGGCAGGTGGATCTCTGTGAGGTTAGCCTGGTCTACAGAGAGAGAGAGAGATCCAGAACAATCTGAGGCTGTTACAGAGAAACTCTGGGGGCAGGGGAAGGGGTAAGGTGTGGAGGGGAGGGACACGGAGGGGAGGGGCAGGGAGGGGCATCACTTTGTGTGAAAACTTCTGTAAAGATACATTTCCAGGAAAACAGGTGATGAGAGCTTATGTTCAGAAAAAAAAATGAAGGAAGCTTGTGTTCCTGTCCACAGACTTAGCTGTATGTCCTCTGTGGTCTATGGTAAAAGCAAAAGCGCCCAGGCACAGTGTGTAGGTGGAGACCACAGATCAGATCTGTGGCCTGTGGTTAAGGGAGTTGTTTTGATTAGCAGCAGAAGGGTTTCATCACAAAGAACCAAATGCACAAACACATGACAACACAGAAGGGAAGCATGCCTGCTAGGATTGCAAAAGAACCTTGCAGGGCATGATTTCAGAAACCTTAACCCATCCAGTCTTTCCCGCATCAAGGTGTAAGAACATGGCCTGAAGCTGGGTGATGGTGGCACACACCTTTAATCCCAGCACTCAGGAGGCAGAGGCAGGTGGATCTCTGTGAGTTCAAGGCCAGCCTGGTCTATGGAGTGAATTTCAGGACAGCCACAGCCATGGCTGTTTAAAAAAAAAAAAAAAACCTGTCTCGAAAAACCAAAAAAGAACATGACCTGGGATCTAAAGCAGGCAGGACAAGGGATAGCATGTCCCTATAGACATGTCCTCAGACTGCCAATTTGGAGCAGACACACCAGAGGCTAGTTCCAGCTCATGGACCAGTGGGCAGCCTGAGGCCAGTTCTCAAAGATATAGTAAGGATCCTCAATGTAAGAGGACAGCCTGTTCAGAACCTGGAGGTTCAACACACAGCCATGGATGGATCTGGGGCTGAAGATGTGAGGAAAAGGCTAGGCCTTGGGACTGCATGGAATAGACTGTCCCCCATGGCCAGAATATGATGTAGTTGTTTCAGGAGGAATACTGAAAAGGGGTAAGGAGAAATTCAAAAGGGGTGGGAAGGAAGTCATAAGGATAAGTGGTTGGTAGAGAGGACCCCAGTGTGGTCTAGACTTGAGGATGCTGGGCAATACAGGCAGGGGAGAGGACAGGGAATCAGTAGAGGCCAAGGGTATTGCTGTCCTGAGCACACAGATGCTCCACCGTTCTCGGGACCCATCATGCGCCAGCCTTTGAAGGCGCTGCTGTAAGGGACACTCTTTCCCACTGCCTTCTGCTCTAGCCAGAAGTCAGCCTGGCCAAGTTGTACTCTCCCACGATGCCCTTGAACCTCCCAACCTTTTATCTTATCTGCAATCCAGGGGACAGGGTACACAGGGTCCAAAGCCAGACATTGTGTAGAACCCACACTCACGCTTCCATTCCTCAAGGGTGCGGTCTACGTCATCAAAGGAGTCATCATATTTCTGGGCCTTGCACTCATCCTCAGTATCCTGCAGGGACTCAAAGTATGGATGGGCCAGTGCCTCAGCTGCCGTCACCCGCTGTTCTGAGTCCAGCACCAGCATCTTTTCTAGAAGGTTCACAGCTATGGGGAGAGCAAATGAGGCCAAGCCACGGAACAGGACATACCCGACAGCCTAAGATCTTCACCCCACCCAGCCCTACCCTGAGGGCTTGCGTTGGTCAGGACAGAAGCAAAATCCTTTTTTTCCAGCTCAGGAAGGCCTTCCATGTAGTTCTTGGCCTATGGGGGTGGGGGGAAGAGTGATAGGCCAGCTCCCAAACCCAAGTCCAGCTCACCACCCAGCTTCCCACTGACCTCAGCACTCTGTAACTTCTGTACAAACTCAGGAGGGGGTGTCCCTGTGACCTTCATGATCTCCTTCAGCTGGTCCAGGTCTGTACCACGGTCAGGAACACAGTGAAAGGGCAGAAGGTGGCCCACCCAGCACCCACACCTGGGCTGAAGTCCCATGATGCTCTACATAGAAGGATACGGTCATTGCCTTTGAACAGAATCTTTCCTGTAATCATCTCCGCCATGATGCAGCCGACAGACCAAATGTCCACTGAGATACACGTCAGTGCCCCACAGACAAGCATAGCATTCATATTCATGGGAGTCAAGAGAAGAGGACATGCAAGAGACCATATATGGAAGACAAGTATACATGACCAGGAGGGGTGTACACAGGCACAGAGCACAGGGAGTCACTGAGGAGAGTAGCAGAGTTCCATCCCAGCTCAGGAGCCTCCTGGAGGTAGTGCCTACAAAAAGCTCCCTATCAAGAAATGAGGAAGGGGGCTGGAGAGAGGCTCATCAGTTAAGAGCACTGGCTGCTCTTCCAGAAATCTTTGGTTTGGTTCCAGTAACCCCATGGTAGCTCACAACTATCGGTGACTCCAGTTCTAGAGGATCCAATGCCATCTTCTGGCCTCTGCACTCACCAAGTACACACATGGATAAGTACTTATACACATAAAATAAAATCTTTAAAAATGGAGAAGGGTGAAACATGTCTTTAATTCCAGCACTTGAGGGGCAGAAACCGGTGGATCTCTGTGGATTCAAGGCCAACCTGGTCTACATTGTGAGCTCCAGGAATAGCCAGAGCTATACAGTGAGACTATATCTCAAAATCAAATCAAAACAAAACAACAACAGCAAAAAAACAACCAAAAAGTATAAAGTAATAATGGTGATGATGATGATGAAGGAAGGGCTGAACTGAGGAGTATCGCAATGATAGAGCACTTGCCTAGCATGAATAAGACTCTGTGTTCCATCCCACACACTACAAAAAACAAATAAAATAGAATGGGTAAATGCAGGTGGTGAGTGTGTGCTGGGATCTTCAGATAGCCTCTTTCTTACCTGTCTGTGTGTAGCGCATCCAATTCAAGATGACCTCTGGCGCCCGGTACCACCGGGTCACCACATATCCCGTCATCTCACTGTCTGCCTGTCTGGCTAGGCCAAAGTCTAGGATCTAAAGAAGTATCAGAGGTGGAGCTAAGACACTGAGGACAGGCCAAATGTGGTCCACACTGGAGCTTTTGCCCGCTTTGGTCTTGGTTCTCCCAGGCTTCTCCCTGAGGTCAGTTCACCTGGCCCTACCCACCTCAGGAGCAAGTGCTAAGGATTTTTGTCTACTTTGCCATCCCTTGATCACTTTTAGGAGCCTCCAAACTCCTGCCCTGGGTGACTAGGGACGTTAGCCACTCTTTACCTAAAGCAGGTACCTGACCCCAGGACCCATTAGCTGCTGGGCCTCAGATGCCTGAGGTCTGTCCCTTTTCCTGGGATAAAGGTCAAGAAGGCCAGTAGGGTGACAGAAGGGGCCCCCACCCCCATCTTGGTCACTTTCCCCACCCAGTGACACCTTCAGCTCACAGTCTTCATTCACAGCCAGGTTGCCGGGCTTCAAATCCTGAGGGAAGAAAGATGGCCGCCGTGACTCCTCTGCCAGAGCAAGGCCCAGACAGCACTTCACTGGGGCCACCAAAGCAGGCCTGGCCCTTTGGAGGAAGGGCAGAGGGCTGGGGTCCCCAGAGCAGGCTTTCAACTGGGGATTGAGTATATGCATTCCCACCATACTTCTATTTTGCCTTTTTATGGGTTAGCAATGAAAGCTGAGTTTGCACACTTCTGTTTACACAGGTGGGGAGGAGCAGATGGGTAATCTCCCAGCCCCACCAAGACTCACTCTGTGGATGACACCAGCAGCGTGGATATACTGTGGGAGAGAGGGAGTTTGGCCGTCAGCTCAGCAGGCGCTCCAAGCCTCAGAGCTCAACCCTGCCCAGCCAGGAAGCTCTGCCCACCTCCCTACGGCCACCTCAACTTACCTTCAGCCCCTTCAGCATCTGATACACAAGAAACTGGATTCTGTCCTCACTCAGAGTCTCATGCTTCATCAGCTTGCCCAGATCAGTGCCCATGAACGGCATCACCAGGTAGCTGTGGAAACAAGGGAATGCAGCCAATGCAGGGCTAGTCCCTACACCTAAGCTAACACCCACCGGGCCCAGTTCACATCTTGCCAAACCCCATCCCAGCAGGAGCCACTACAGTATTACTCTGTAGCACCCATTCCTCACTAGCTTTGGGGTCCTACCGTACTGCGATACTTCAATCCCACCATGCCCTGCTAGGCTCCTGCCTTCTGTCCACACCTATCTTGGGCAATTACACCATCTCAACGCATGCTCATATCCCCACTTTCCAAAAGGGCAGGCAGGATTTAAGGGGACTTTGTTTTTGAGGAAAGGTCTCACTTTGCAGTCCTTTCTAGCCCGGAACTCACTGTGCAGACCAGGATGACCTCAAACTCACAGAGAGCTCTGCCCCTGCCCCTGCCTCCTAAGAGCTGGAATTAAAGACTTTCATCCCCACATTTGGTCTCGTTTTCAATTTATTTTTTACATGTCTGGATGTTTTGTCTCCGTGTATATCTATGCACCACGTGTGTGCAGTGCTCATGGAAGCCAAAAGAGGGCATCAACTCTTCTGGGACTGGAATTATAGACAGTTGTGAGCTACCATGCAGGTGCTGGGAATCGATTCCAGGTCCTCTGGAAGAATAGCCAATGTTTTTAACCACTGAGCCATCTCTCCAGCCCTTGGCTCTTGGTTTTATGTTTTTTTGTTTGTTTTGTTTTGTTTTGAGACAGAGTCTCATGCAGCCTAAAATGGCCTCAAACGTCTGGTCCTCCTACCTCCATCTCCCTGGGATTACAAGTGTGTGCCACCACACTCTGCCTCAGGGTTTTTTTTTTTTTTTTTTTGGTTTTTCGAGACAGGGTTTCTCTGTGGCTTTGGAGCCTGTCCTGGAACTAGCTCTTGTAGACCAGGCTGGTCTCGAACTCACAGAGATCCGCCTGCCTCTGCCTCCCGAGTGCTGGGATTAAAGGCGTGCGCCACCATCGCCCGGCTGCCTCAGGGTTTTAATATTCCCGACTGAATAGCATCATATACCAGGTAAGCAGCGAGGACTGTGCCTGAAGCTGGTACCTCAGATCATTTAGTTGTGTCAATACCTCAGGCACTGTGAGGGCCCAAATGCCATGCGTAAAAGGAAGAAAGGGTTTGGTTCTACTAGGGCATGTCAGTATCCAGGGGAACCTATAGTATATGGGAGTGCGGTGAGGAGTCAGTGGGCAGTAGGCATCTCAGCCTTCACTTGGGCCATGGAAAGAAGGCCTCCAGCCTGCTTAGAACCTGAAGCCAGTACCCAAAAGCTGCCCAGGTCCCTCCTGCCACACACAGAGTAACCAGGAATCTGGGGCAGGAGTTGGGGCTGCAAAGTTGGATGTTCAGGTGGCTGGAGGGATAGACAAAGGAGAAAGACATCATCCACCCCAGGGGACAATGGGGCCATAGTCTATCTTGACCTTTGCCAGTCAGCAACAAAGAGCCTGTCACCCACTCCAACCCTCTGGTTGATTACAGTAGGAGTCCAGGGATAACCAACCGTAGGATAGGACAGGCCCTGTCTGCCAGTAAAAGGCAGCAATAGTTCAGATTTGGGGCCACATACTGGGTGCCAAACATCCTATCCAAGGTTCAAAATTGAGGCAATGTGAAGGTCTAAGTACCAAGCTTGGAAGAAGAAAGAGCCATGGCGCTACCAGGGCATGCCAGGGTTCATAGCTCCCAGGAGCATGCAGGATTGTGAAGTGGACTCTGGTAAGAGGATTGGGTGGGCAGTGTGTACCCTATCCCTCACTTGGGCTATGGGAGAAGGCCCCTGACCTGACCCAGAACCTTAAGCTGACACCTAGAAGCCATCTAGGTTCCTCCCACCCTGAGCCAGCCCAGGCCAGCACTCACAAGTCTGTGAAGTCATCCAGAGTCTCATCAGGAGTGAACACATCCAGTAGCCCAATCACCTGGGGAACAAGTGTCAGACAGGATGGAAAGCACATGGCAGATGCAAGGACTCAGTGCACACCCAGGGTGGCACTGTACTCCTGGTAGAAAGCCCTCCTATAACTATCCTCATCTCCTCCACTGTGCCCACTGTCAGCTCAGCCCCCACCCTGGTACATTTGCCCACAGACACAGGCTATTTTTGGAGGCTGACAGCCGGGATACTCTGGGGGGAGGGGCAGTCTCAAGTCTGGGTTGACTCCAGGCTTCTGAGCAATCCAACCCCTTAGTCTTCCCTCCCGGCTTCTTTTCTCCCCCCAATGAAGCAGACCCAAGACCAAAGTGGGGAAAGTCCCTTGAGAGGCACGAACACCTGGTAAGTCCTTCCTGGGGCCATCCCCTGGCTGTCTAGGCCAAGGGGAAGCACCAGTTTAAACACAGCTTCTGGTTGAGGGAGTTGGACAACAGACAGACAGTGTGACATTGGTTTTCCAGGACTTGGTTGGGAAACAGAAGCTCTAGGGTCAAGGGAGGCTTCCCTGAGGAGGGCTGCATATCCATGTATCAGGAGGGATGTGTAAAGGAGCAAAGAGAGGCAGGATGCCCAATGGCCAAAGCAAGAGCGAAACACTTCCAGAGTATGGAACAGAGAGGGAGTCCAAGTGGCTGAAGCCCAGGCCAAAGAGAAACCAAGGAGAGGACAGAGGAAGCCAAAGGAAGGCCTCAAACTCACATCCCAGAGGAAGATTTGGATTTGATCCACAGAGCTGCTGTAGAAGGAAGAATTTAAACAAAGATGTAACACTGAGGCCAGGCGGTGGTCGTGCACACCTGCAATCCCAGCACTTGGGAGGCAGAGGCAAGTGGATCTCTGTGGATTTGAGGCCAGTCTAGTCTACAAAGCAAGTTCCAAGACAGCCAGAGCTGATACACAGAGAAACCCTGTCTCAAAAATCCAAGTGAAAAAAAATAGATATAATGTTGAATATGTCCTCTGAGTTCAATGAAAGGACAGAGAGAATGAGGCAAGAATAGACAGAGAGTAAAGGGCAGATGAGTGAACACTTAGATCATAACCAAAGTTGGGAGGAAGACCAAGGATAGGAAAGGCCTGGGGTCAGACAAACCACAGATGTGACCTGAGAACTTAGCCCATTCTGCAGAACAGATAGTGAATAGTGTCCTACAGGTCAAGGGAAATCCATCAAAGGAATAAAACTTCTTCTGCACTTGTATGGTGTAGAATGTGACCCACAGCCCAGGACCAGAGCTTGAGGGGGAGGGGTTTAGGGCTAGATCTATGGCAGCCTCATCTCCAGTGAGTGGGGCATACAGCCTGTCCAAAGTCAGTTTCCACAAGAAGGTAGCTACAACTGCAGCCTCCCAGAAGGTGCTGGGTCATCCTGAAAGCTAGCACACTGAGGTGAGGGCAGGAGCATAGCTGGGTGGAAGACACCCTTGGCAAGGCGGAATGAAGAAGCCCACAACCCTTGGCTGGAGAAGGGTGAAGGACAGGTAGGTGGATAGGTGGGAGTTGGGGGCTCAGAGGACAGGGGTGGGCTACACCCATGAGAACAAAGCCTTTTACTGTTTTTTGATTGTTTGTTTTACTGTTTACAGGTTTACAGGGAAGTGGGGAAGCAGACAAAGCTGGACTGGCGTTCAGTGTAAGCAGGCTTCACAAAGAAAAGAAATAATAACCCACCGTGTCCGCCAAGAATGCTATTGATGAAGCAGTGGAGGTCAGTTTGCTGTTAGGGAGTTCATTGTTCCATGGGGCTATTGACTGATGACCCAAGAGGTTAAAACAGGGCTAGCACAACAGTTCAGATGGGGAATAGAACTCACAGCCTCAGGAAGATAACAAGAAAAAGCTCCCTGGCTAGGAGAAGGATTCTGATGGTCAGCAATGCCGGTATGAGAGGCACTGGGGCAGCCGCGTGCAGTATCCTACCATGGGCAGGTGGGACTGGAACTGAGATGCTTTGCCTGAGGGAAGAAATACACACCCACAATGGCGGCAGTATCCTTTAAACCCCGTATCTACAGAGACTGAAGGCTTTTGGATGACAGAGCCAGGGTGCATAGTTCTAGCGACCTGCCCGCCTGGAATAGAAGACTCAGGAAGTGGGCAAAAGAAGACCTAGGGTGGGGAAGAGATGTTCTTCCAGGAAAACCCTCCTTCCTACCAGCCTGAGAGGAGACAGGGTTTGGAGTGAGCCCTGAGGAGCCCTTAGGCCTAGAACATACCCTGACCACTGCCTGGGCTGAGAAAGTACATACAGGTGAACCAAAAGTGAAACCAAGTCACTGAAGCGGAGGCTGAAAACTTGTAGTGTCGCCCCGATAGCGGTCTGGGATGCCTCCACTTCCCTCCTCGAAGCTGCTGATAGCTTACTCAAGCTGGAGGCTAAGTAGGAAGGAGGTACCAGGCCCCAGGAAGCAGAGGCGGTGGGCAGGATTTGCAGGGGAGGGCAGGATGAGAGGTGGCCAGTGCACAGTGTCCGCATCTGGGACGGGCGTTGGACTCACGTTCTCGTGGCGCATGTGTTTGAGGAGGCGCAGCTCTCTGTAGGAGCGCTTGGCAAACAGCTCCGACTGGAAGGGTCGGTACAACTTCTTGATGGCCACCTTGTTACCAGTGCGGCTGTCTATTGCAGAGCTGCGGGGCGGACAGCTTGGCTAAAGAACCCGCCCCGTAATCGCCAGCAGCCGCCTGCCCCGCCTGCCACCCCGTCCGGCGAACGCTCACCACACTGCACCATAGGCACCAGAGCCCACGGGCTGCAGGTCCTGGTACACGGCGCGCACCTCCCAGGCCGTTTTGGTCACCTCCTGGCGGTAAAAGCCCTTGCGGGCGGGTGGCGGGGAGCTCATCCCCGGCCGGAGCACTGCGCCCCAGGACCGGACCCGGGATCAGGGGCTCCGCCCGCGCTCCCCGGGTCACTGCGTAGCACAGGGCGGACTCCGCGCCGCTGGCCCGCCTGCCTGTGGGGCTTTCCCTTACAGACCCTTCTCCTGGGGTCGTCACCCTGAACTCTCTGTAACCGCCAGCTCCCACCCGACCCTTGTCTCTGGCCGGCAAAGTGGTCCCTCCCGGCCCACTGACCAACCGGGCCCTCGAGCCCTGAGCACGTGACACCCCCGTCTGCCCTCCGGCCCCTGCGGAAACCCGAGGAGGCCTCTGGGGTTGGGCGGAAGGCTTGGAAAGGGAGGGGGAATTGCCCCACAGCTCACTCCGGACCTGGGGCGGGAGGTGGTGCTGAAACACCCTGGCAGGGATCTATTCTCAATAGACTTGTCGGCCCTGGGGTCTTAGCAGGTGCTTCTCAGAACTCCAACCTTTCCTGATCTTCCAGAACGTTGGGTCCATTCTAGGCAACTTAAGTTCACCAACTTCTACTCCAGCCCCAGGTCAGGTCCACCTGCCCACTTACCAATCACACCCCAACCCAATTGTTTTTCTGTTCCTGGCTCAACTCTTCTTTCCCAAGGATGCCCCGCCCCTGGGGCTGTTCCATTCTTCTTCTCTATGAAGGAGGTATTTGGTTCTGTCTCCCAGACATCTCAGGTTGCATTTCCAACCCCATTGTGAGCACTGGCTCTCCATTTCCTAATCTAGGAACCAGAGGGATTGATCATATAGATCCTTCTAGGGCCCCTTTGCCCCTCTGTTCCCCGCTTTGGCCCTCACCTGGTATGTGGAGTGCCTGCTTTAAGCATTGAATAGGACCGGCCCCTGTATCTACCCCACCTGCTATCCAGTTTGGCCTTCAAATCTCAGAATGAGCTAAAGGTGTGCCTGCCCCTTCAAAAAAAGAGGGGATCCTATGTGGGCTTTCAGCTTGATGCCTCCATGTGAGCTTCCTCTCTGGGATTTGGCCAAGACCTAAACCAGATGAACCCAGAGGATAAAGCAACCATCCTTCCCACAGCCTGGTGACCAGAGTCCATTCCAGGATCCCACTGGGTTGATGAGTAGTAACAAGATCCTGCAGAATTCTCTTCCCCTCCCTCCATGCCTGCCTGCCTGCTGCCGTGAATCAGCAGCTCAAGGCCAGCCAGGGCAGCTTTACACCTGGGCTGCCGCTGGTGATGTGGCACATTCGCAAGCAGACAAGAGCAGGCAGGGAAGCTCTGGGCCACTCAGACCACATCTGCCTGTATCCTGTGCCCTCTGGGAGGCCTCTGACCACCTACCCACATCCTCCAACAAGCTCCCCAGTTTCCCTCTTTATTCTGTAGGTGACCAATTCAGACCAGGCTTGGGAACTAGGACGTTGTATCTGGTTCCACTTCCACGCCTGATCCCCCAACACTGGCCTTGGCTCTGGTCTTATAGGTTTTCTCCTGGACCAGCTGCCAGGCTAAGGCCTCTGGAGGTCCAAGATTCAGGCCTGATACAAGTGCTGGCTGTATCCTGGGCTAAAGTAGAGTAACCTTTTTGCCTTAGCAAGGAAGGAAAAGACAGCTATTTCCCGTATCCTGTCCAATCCCCGAGGAAGAATTGGCCTTTATTCCAGAGACAATCCCACCCCCATCACCTCACCTCAGAGCCAGCCCCATCACTGAGCAAGGAGTCAAGCCTGTCCACTGAATCCCAATGTACATAGAATAGCAGGGACCAATGTGTGATGGCTATCACACCATTTCCCCCTTTTAGCCTGTGGGTCTTATCCTGCGCTGGTCTCCCGGGTTCTTGACCTCTCTACGGAGCTATGATGGTACCAGAAATGGCCACTGCTCTCACTGAGTGGTCAAGGGAGTGCAACACGTGCCAAGTCTGTGGGGTTAGCTGCAAGTGGGCCAAGCACAAGATCCAACCACCTTTCCAGGCAACGGGAATAGTAGAAGCAATGGGGTCTGGAGCCTTCCACACAAATAAGAGCAAGAGGGAATCCCCTTTATTGTGCACTCTTGGTGCAGGCACTTGACATCCAGAGACCCCTGGTCCCTGATAGCAAGAGATCATCGTCTCCTCGGGGAGGAGCCACACCCCAGTGTGTCTTCAAACAGGGTCCTACCTCAAAAATCTCCTGTGCATCTCCTCTCTGGGGAGAGGGCAGATAAGAGATGACTCACAGACCACAGCACCCCAGACCAGCAGTAGAGCTACAAGGGGAGGGGGAGGTAGAATGTGGACAGACGTTCGTCAGCTTTGAATCAAGGTCCAGGGGCAAGAGTGTCCAAGTTCACATCCATGGGTGCTCTCCACCTAGCATCTGTGAGATTACACCCCCTACTTCATCAGATTCCCAGCTGGCAGTGTGTCCTTCTGCCTCTGGATCCTGTAGCAGCTCCTACACTCTAGCCGAAACTCCAGGTTTTTGGATGGATCTTGGCACCTCTCAGGGTTTTAATCTAGTTCACAGCTGACTCTCAAGACCCAGTAGGCATCAGGAACTTGGGGGAGGGGAGGCAAGAGTGTCTCCAGCTTAGGTGCCCTCCCAGAAATGGCTGCTCACCCCTCGGGTGCTCACAGATTCATGCGCACCAGCACACGCCTGCATATGCTCTGATGTGTGCACCGGAAGTGTACACTCATGCCCATCTGCCCACATATCACAGGTAAACACAAAGCTGCAGCCAGCTTTTCCGATTCAGTATCTACAGATGACCTCTGCCTTGCCACCCCCAGAAGGAATGCCACTCAGTTGGGTGGGGCCTCAGCTTTCATCCACTCACTTCCAGGTTGAGCTGCTCCAACCACTGGGACTCCCAGCCCCTCAGAGTCTCCAGGTGCCATGGCCCATTTGCCTTCCTCCCAGTCTAGAGAGTTCTCAAGAGCAGAAGAGATCCAGACAGGGACCCATTAAGATCCCACACACTGAGGTCCCAAGGAGAACCTGGGTGGACCAAGGTAGGCCCAGAAGCACTACTGCCCAGGCTCCAACACATGATGGCAGGCATATGTACACATTCGTGCATCCGTGTGTGTGTATGTATGTAGAGTTCTCTCAAGGCAAGGGGTCCCAGGTTAAGGGTCAGGGCTGCCTGAGAGGCACCTCTTGAGGAAAACTGGAAAGCTGAGGAAAGGGGGCAGGCTCAGGCCTCCCCTCAGGCCTCACTGCTCAATCTCATGGGTGCCAGGTAGCTGTGATGGCTCCAGGGGCTTGAAGCTAAGGACTTCCTGGTAAGTAAGCTCTGAGGGAATGAAAAAAGGGTGAGATTGTGCTGTTGTCCCCGCCCTCCCCCACACAACCCAGTTCCCCACCTGCATGTGTGACATCTGCTTCCCAGCCCACATCTACCACTGCCTAAGCTGAGAACCAGAGCCTGCCCCACTATCCTCCAAGCCGCTCTCTTTCTCTTCCTCTTCCTCTCCCTCTTCCTTTCTCTCTCTCTCTCTCTCTCTCTCTCTCTCTCTCTCTCTCTCTCTCTCTCTCTCTCTCGCACACACACACACACCTCTTTACATGTTTCGCTCTGGAGTGCACTCATGTTGTTCCCCCTCCCAGGTCACTGGGAGAAAGTTCTGGGGGAGTTTCTTGCATGAAACATAAACTCTTGCTCTGAGAAAGTGCAACCCAGAGACTGGTTGGGCTCGCTCCCTCTCCCGTGCCCCTCGCCCTGTGCTCACCCTTCCACTCCTCCAGGGTGCGCTCCTTGGCCTCCACACTTTCATCATAGGGCTCAGCCTCTGGCTCATCGTCAGGGTCATGGTACTGGCTGAAGTACGCATGAGCCAAGGCTTCAGCGGCACTGACCCTTTGGTCACTGTCCAGAACCAGCATCCTTCCAAGGAGGTCTACAGCTAGAGGAGCGAGGGTCAACGCTACATCCAGTCCTGGGTCTGAAACCCAACCAAGACCCAGGACCAGTCCTCACCCAGAGGGTTGGCTCCATGGAAGACAATGCTGAGGTCCTTCTGGGGCATAGGGGGCAGAGACTGGATGTATGTCCGAGCCTGGAGACACATAAGAAGGGCTTGGAGGGCTAACTACCCTCTATTTCCATGGCCCCAAACTGAACAGAAGGCTTCAGGAGACGGCCCTGATGCATTCATTCCAACAGGCCTGGCAGTGCCCCAGCAAGCCAGAGTCTTGCTCTCGAAGTCTGGGGGCTCCCTAGCTGGGTAGTACAGGTACACGCCTTTAATCCCAGCACTCTGGAGGCAGAGGCAGGTAGATCTCTGAGTTCAAGACCAGTCTGGTCTACAGAGCAAGTTCCAAAACACCCAGAGCTACACAGAGAAACCCTGTCTCCCAAAACAAAACAACAAAAATGTCTAGGGACTCCAGACCTCCTTTTTGGCTTCTGATGATGTCTGCAGAAACCAAATATTCTAAGCTTTCTCTGCTCTCACCTGCCTCTACCGTTTACAGCCAGAGGAGTTTTGTCATTGTTGGTCGGTTTGTCTTCACTTGTCTCTCCTACCTGGAATATTCTCCTGATTCTCCTGCTTCACCCTGAAGGGGTTGAGTTTCTAGTACAAGCTCTATCCTGTTCTGTTCATGTCCCCCATATGTTGCCCATTTATCTGTATACCACCCCCTCCCCAACAAGACTGGTGCTTGGTCAGCAGAACAAACGGATGGGTGGATGGCCACTAACTTACATGCTCCGAGGATATCTTTGCCAGGACCTCAGGGCTGGGTGTGCCCACCACCTCCATGATTCGCTTCAGCTGGTCGATGTCTACCTAGCTCAGGAAACACCCGGAGGTCAGCCTTTCCAGCCCCAGCCCCTAGTACACTGTGGCGCCGCGGCTCCGGACAGGGAGCCCCACATGTCATGGCATAAGAAGCAAGACTTCGAGAAAGGGCCAGAGACCACCCCTACCCTGTAGAATGGGACCCCAGCTTGACCCTGCTCCCCAAGGATACAGTTATTTCCAGGAAAGAGGGCCTTCCCTTGGAGCAGCTCAGCCATGATGCAACCCACAGACCAGATGTCCACTGTTGGGGGAGAATAAGAAGACTCTATCAGTATGCCACCCCAAAGCTTTCCTGTAGATCTGGGGAGACGCTTGCCCAGTGATCCCTCATCATAGCCAGGACCAAAGAGGCCAGTGGTGCCCTTATTCTGTACCCTACCCTGAGAAGAGGGGTGAGGACACCCACCAAGCTATAGGCCTTTCTAAAAGCTGGTCCCTCCAAGCCCTTGCCCCTCACTCAGAGTTCCAGGCATGTTCTTCTCCCTTCCAGCCCTTCTTCCTATGGACATCCGTGTGTCACCTTCCGTCAGCATTGGTGTGAGCACTGCCTGCCCACCCTTATAGGACAAGGTGACTGTTGAGGGTCGACAGCACCTGTCTGGTTGTAGTGCATCCAGTTCAGCATGATTTCTGGCGCCCTGTACCAACGTGTGGCTACATATCCAGTCATCTCCTCATCAGCCTGGCGCGCTAGCCCGAAGTCCAGGATCTGGAGGACCACAGGTGTTATGTAACACACGACACCTACTTCTCTCTGCATCCCCACTGTTCACACCCCACCCTCCTTACCCGAAGCTCGCAGTCCTCATTCACCGCTACATTGCTGGGCTTCAGGTCCTGCAGGGTGGACCTGGCGTGAGTGTGGTGGCTATGAGCCCGAGTAGTGTCTGACCCTCGCCCTCTCCCACAGCTGCACCTACCCTGTGGATGATGCCTGCCGAGTGGATATACTGCAGGGGAGGGCAGACTGGTTGAGCCCAGGCTCCAACCCGTTCTGCCCCAACCCAGGGCGTTCGAGGGAACCCCAGAGCCCACGCGCCCCACCTTCAGCCCACGCAGCAGCTGATAGACGAGGAACTGAACATGCTCATCACTCAGTGCCTGACACTTGACGATGTTATTCAGGTCAGCGCCCATCAGGGTGGTCACCAGGTACCTGCGCCGGGGTCAGGAGTTAGGACAGTATCTCGCTACCCCCTTCCCGACTAAGCTCCCAAGGCCACCGCCACGCCTGCCCAGGCCGCTCACACTTCGCTGAAATCCTCGATGGATGTGGCCGGCGTGAAGACATCCAGGAGCCCTATGACCTGGTCAGGGACCCAAGAGAACGGACCACAACACAGCTGTAGGCAACGCCCGACAGGTAAGGGCCCTGCCCATATGGGGGCGTACCTCCCAAAGGCCCCGCCCAACTCGCTCCCGCCCCCACCGGGCGGTGTCCGCTGTTCAATCCCTACACCACTGGCCCGCCCTCTCACGTTCTCGTGCTTCAAGTGTTTGAGTAGGCGCAGCTCCCTGTAGGTCCTTCTCGCGTGGATCAGCGATTGGAAAGGCCGAGACAGCTTCTTCACAGCCACCTTCTGTCGCAGACGCGCGTCGTAGGCCGAGCTGCAAGGTGGGCGAGTGCGAGCGCCTGGCCTGAGTCCACCCTGCGCCGGAGTGCAGGAGAGCAAGCCTCCGCTGCTGGTCCCAAGACTAGGAAGCCTGTCCCTGCCTGCTCTCCCCGCCGCCCCTCTTGGACCTCCCTTAGGAGACCCCCCTTTTTTTTCAATTTTTTCTCTCGTGATTCTAGCCCAAACCTAAGCCTCCACTCAGAACGAGGCCACTGCATGGAAAAGACGCTACAACTATGCCCACGGACACTCCCTCAGCAAGCAGCTCTCCTTCCTCACTGACGCCATGAACAAGGGAGGCTTTACCTTCCAAGCCATGACTCCCCCCCACCCCCATGCCTCTGCACATCAGATTGCGGAAGGAAGAGATGTTTATTGCATCCTAATTTATAAGTGAAGTTGGACTCGGTGGTTCATGCCTGTAATCCCAGTTCTTGGGGAGACTGAAGCAAGAGATTTGAGATGTGTTCAAGACTAGCTTGTGAAATACTGTCCCACACAAAAAAGCCCCCCCTTAGCCGGGCGGTGGTGGCGCACACCTTTAATCCCAGCACTCGGGAGGCAGAGGCAGGCGGATCTCTGTGAGTTCGAGACCAGCCTGGTCTACAAGAGCTAGTTCCAGGACAGGCTCTAAAGCTGCAGAGAAACCCTGTCTCGAAAAACCAAAAAAAAAACAAACAAAAACAAACAAACAAAAAAAAAAACAAAAACAAAAAACAAAAAAGCCCCCCCCCTATTTATAACTGGACAACTGGGTAGAAGGGAATGTTCATCCCGAGTGGGTTGGGGGAGGGGTCCCTGGTCCACTACCACTCCCTAGAGACTGGAGAACCCTCCACCTCTGTACCCTTTTATGTTAGTTTGTTTTGGTTTTGGTTTCTGGAGATAGGATTTCTCTATGTAGCCCTGGCTGCTCTGGCTCTCTGTAGACCAGGCTGACTCTGAACTCACAGAGATCTGCCTGCCTCTGCCTCCTGAGTGCTGGGATTAAAAGCCTGCACCACCACCCGGCTCCTCGTCATCCTTTTGTCCTTCACTGGAGAGCCTCAGATGAGCACATGAGGACATGTCCTCTAGACTGGTGGGACCTAGACCAGCATGATCACCAGCTGTGGTCATAGGGCTTTCTTTCCCCCAAGTTCTGGTCCCACTGCCCTCAAGACTGGAGCAGCTGTGAACCCACTGAAGGAGCCCAGCTGGCTACAGTCTCTTGCTCTTGAGTCTCTTCATCCCAGAGTGTACCCTTCCCTGTGGTGAGTGAAGACAGGATTCCACCCATTCCACAAGATGAGGGAAGGCAAGCATAGGAGGACATGGTGGGTCTGGGATGTTCGTGGGACTAAAAAGTAGCAGAGAGTAGCTGGTTCCCTGGGATAAGCAAAATGTCTAAATAACTCCTGGGATGAGGTGCGAAGGGAGTGGCCACTAGAGCAACAGATCCTCTTGCTCCACTGCATCTGAACAATTGAGTTACAAGGAGTTGGCATCCTACCACCAACCTCAGTAGTGCAACTGAACAAACCCAGGTCACAGATCAGTGGAGCTCGACCTGGGACTCACTTGGGAAAGTTGGCTATCTCCCAGTAACTCCTAAACAGCCAGTCCCCGACGACTCCATCTGAGTCAGTGTCCAAGCCCTCTGCAAACAGACTTCACCACCTTTCTCCCCACTCACCCAATCTTCTCCGTCTCTCCCCTTCCCTCCCTCCCTCCAATTTATTGTATTATTTTTAACGGGATTTTGTGTAACCTCATCCTCTATTTGCTGAGCCCATAAGCATCCCAGATAACCTGACTTATCTTTTCCTCTGTTCTGCTCCTTGATTATTTTGGGAGGGTATCCTGTTTCTACTCACCGTGGAGGGGGGTACACTCGGGAGAAAGAGAAGCAAGAAGAAGATAAAGTGTTAATGGAGAACAAGCGTATCCATCTCAGAGTGCTGGGATTACAGGCTACAGACATGGGTGCAATCCCGCGACCCAGCTCATTATGGGCCCGGTAAAGCAGGACTGGTTTCCTTTATATTAAAGAGTCTATAAGATTTCATCAGCAGCCCTGCCGTGAGAGATGTGACACAGGCTTCTGGTGACAGGCCAATGACAGCACAAAATCCAAGATTTGAAGCCTCAGCCCCCATTTCCTGTGCTGGGGTGTGGGGCACATATCGGTGTCCACACCCTTTGACCAGCCTGTCAACATGGACTATCTACACCCACTCTTCAGTCCCGGGTGCCAGGGATCTGGCTGGCTTCAGCCAACCCGAACTCTGCCCCATCAAGACTCTAACCCCTGGTCCTCAAGCCCTAGATGCGGGGCTATATCCCGAGATCCTTTGTTGGGTAAACTGGGGTAGGGCGTAGACAAGAGGGTAGATGTCTGATTTCTGCTCAAGCCGCCGTCTGAGACTCCTAGGATACTGGAGGAGGGGGTAGGATCTACGGGACAGTTTGATGCCTTCCGAAGAGGAGAGGTCTCCTCACCGCGCTGGGTGCCCCCTTTTCAAATACTCGGGTCTGGGGGCATGTTAGATCCTGAAACTACTTAGACTCTGCCCCAAATAACCCTGATGGCTGCTCCATTTACCGGCCCCCAGAGACTTGCTCTCCCTCCAGCTGTGACGCCGCGGGATTCGGCCTTACTGGGGGGAACTAGGAATCAGAGATGGGGGCACGTTAGAGGACCCCCCTCCCTGCCAACGAGTGGAATCTAGTAGGAAAGTTTCCTCCGTGTCCCCTCCCCCCCCATTCATTCTTCGGAAGCGTGCCGGCCGGGGGCGGAGGCAGGGCGAGGCCCCTCCCCACGCCGGGAACCCCACGTCGCGCTGGAGGGTCGCGCACATTTTCCCGCCCAGCTCCCACCAGATCCTTGCCGGCCCCTACCAGACCGAGCCGTAGGCGCCGGAGCCCACCGGGCGTAGGCCCTGCAGCCGCTGCGGCACTTCCCATACTGTTTTGTTCAGCTCCTGCCGGTAGAATCCCGCGCGCGGACCCGACATATCCGCAGCGGCAGCAGGAGCGAGTTGCCCCGGAACCCCGCGCAGCACCCGGCCTGCGCCCCACGCCCAGCAGGCGTGAGCTCCGCTGAGCAAAGCCGGGTGGGGGGTGGGGGGCTGCGGCGCAGCAGGGCGGGGCGGGGCGGGGCCGAGGCCGGGCGGATTTCCCCAGCCTGGCGACCGGAGGCCGGGTAGCGGGGTGGGGGTGGGGGGAAGGATGGGAGGGGAAGGTGGAGGGGGGTTTTTCCAGAGACAGACACACACGTCTTCCTGCCCCTCGGAGACGGCGACAAAGGAGAAAGCCGTCTTCCCTCCCGTGGGGTTGACGAGCAAGACCCTTTGCTTGTATTTCCCACCTTCACCTTCTGCCACGCGCTCTCCCTGCCCTTCCCCAGGTCCCAGCTCAGACTCCTTACTCAGAAATGAGGGGAAATTGTCAAAAGCGAGCTACAGCACATGGCAAGAATACTTTCAGAACAAAAAACACTAACCACGTAAAAACTAAAGGCTCTAGGTTAAAGAACAGCGCCGTGGCGCTAACCCAGGTCCCCACTGTGGGAGACGCGTTGTGGCCTGGGCGAGGAGGACGCCTCCGTTTAGCATTACTGGTTCACCTCCTAGTAGACTTACCTTGGCGACAGCCTTCAGGAGACATATCTACCCCGTATCTTGCCCTAACCTAGGTCTAGAAGTTCCTGGAAGAGGTGAGCTCCGGGCGGGCAGTCAGGACCAGGGACAGCAGCAGCACCATGGTTGTGGCCACAAGGTTTGGTCCCCAAATGGATACTTTTTGATACTGGGTATTTTTTTCTTTGTATGAAGCACCCACCTCACTTGACACCCGCGAAAGGCACCCAGTCCTGACTTTCTCAGACCACTAGCACAAGATGTCTCCGCAAATCTGCCACCCAGGCAGGTGCAGTTCAGTTTGTCACCAAACACAGAAAACTCCCTTTTCCTGAGGTCCAAGGTGGATGCTCTCATGTGCAGTAAGGCCTCATCATTGTGGGTCACTCAAGGATAGCGGTTCTCAATATGTGGGTCTCGACCCCTTAGGGGTCACCTAAGACCATCAGAAAACACAGATATTTACATTACAATTCATAACAGTGGCAAAATTAGTTATGAAGTAGCAACGAAAATAATTTTGTGTTGGGTGGTCGCCATAGCATGAGAAACTCTTGAGTCTCTTGAGCATTAGGAAGGTTGAGAAACATTACTCTAGGTCCTACTTTTATTCACATTTAGAAGTGAACATGGAGCCAGATGTCATGGTGCATGCCTTTAATCCCAGCACTCAAGAGGCAGAGGCAGGTGGATCTCCATGAGTTCAAGGCCATCTTCATCTACATTGTGAGTTCAAAATAACCAGAGCTATATAATAGAGACCCTGTCACACACACACAACCTTGCTTCCCCCCAATAAAGAAAGTGAACATGGACCTAGTATGGTGGCTTCTGTCTGTAATTCAAATACTCACGAAGCTGAATCTAGAGGACCATAGCAAGTTCAAGGCTTTTCTGGGCTGCACAGTGAATTTGAAGCCACCTGAGCTACAGAGTAGCATCCTGTCTCAAGGTAAAAAGAGAAAGAAAGAAAAGCCAGGTATGGTGGTGCATGCCTTTAATCCCAAAGAGAGAGGCAGGCAGGTGGCTCTCTGTGAGTTCAAGGCCACCCTGGTCTACAGAGTGAGCTCCAGGACTGATAGGGCAACACAGAGAAACCTGTCTCAAAAATGAATAAATAATAAACATGTAAAATATAAATTAAAATTTGTCAACAAAGATGGGCCATGGACAGTCAGTGGTGGCACACACCTTTAATCTCAGCACTTGTGAGGCAGAAGCAGTCGGATCTGTGAGTTCGAGGCCAGCCTAGTCTACAAGAGCTAGTTCTAGGACAGGCCCCAAAGCTACAGAAAAACCCTGTCTTGAAATAAAAAAGCCTCCAAAAACAAACAAAACAAGATGGGCAGTGGTGGCACACGCCTTTAATTCCAGCACTCGGGAAGCAGAGGCAGGTGGATCTCTTGAGTTAGAGGCCAGCCTGATCTACAGAGTTCCAGGACAGCCAGGGCTACACAGAGAAACCCTGTGAAGAAACAACAAAACAAAAATTGTCAGCCAACCTAAAACAAGTTAATGAAGTACAAACTACTAGAAGTATCTACTGTGTATCCTGGGACACAGTTGGTGGCCAAAAAAACAG
This sequence comes from Arvicola amphibius, assembly GCF_903992535.2. Taxonomy (NCBI): domain Eukaryota; kingdom Metazoa; phylum Chordata; class Mammalia; order Rodentia; family Cricetidae; genus Arvicola; species Arvicola amphibius. The sequence goes on from NC_052055.2 coordinate 47,489,795, forward strand.
CTCCAAGCTTAGGTCTCTAGTCCCTCTCCCAAGACTTCGCCCAAGCCCCAGGCCATCCTTGGCACCAATTTCCCCTCTGGGAGCCATTCTCAATTCTGGAGCCTAGCCAGAGAACCTGAGGGTGGCCCCAGCCTCCACTGCTCTGGACAAAGCAGTGCTCGGAAAGTACCTTTCCCAGGGGTGGGTTGAGGTTTTGTGCAAAGCTAATGGAGCTTCAGCTAAAGGCGGGGGAGGGTACTGAGCCTGGGTGATGATGGGGGGTTGGGAAACTTGCCTACACAGTGGCCAGGGGGGAGGGTAGTGGCCTTTGTCTGTACAGCAGTAGGGCAGGGCCAGGCAGTTACCAGGGTAACCTGCCTTGTCTCCTCTGCATTTCCAAAGATGCCCAGTTTGGCTCAACTGGAAAAGTGGGGAAGGGGGCAGGATGAAGGCTTAGGCGGATAGCGGCTACCTAACCAGGAAAGCCTCTGATCAATTTTCCTGACTTCTGTCCAGGTGGTCAGAGCTGTTAGCCAGGGGTTAGGCCTAGCCAGGCTTAGCTCTCATATAATGGTGATTCTCTCATCCTCAGCGATGGGCTCTGGACACCCCTTACCACCTGCTATGTCAACCCACAGATATCAAGTACCTTCTGAGGATTGTGTGGGATAAAAACAAACACTACGGGGAGTAACCACTCGAGTTTGAGCTGGTAGTGAGGGTAACCGTGAAGCAGGAACAAGGTAGCATAGCAATAGAGGGCAGGTGGGGGGGGGGGAAGAAGGGATGCAACCTAAAAAACCCAGGACCCTGTCTCCATCCTCTGGTATGACTTTAGTGCCTCCCCTAAATATCAACCCCATCTTCTATTGCCTCCCTATGCTCAGCTTGCCCCCTCAGATCCCACAGATTCTGTCAGTGGGTCAGAGTGCACTTTGTAAAAGATAACTCTGGAAGGTGCTGGTTTAGGGACTAGAGGCTGCGGACCACAGCCTCTTCTCACCCTCCTCCTGTCTCTGGTACCATGGAAAGAAGATGAGGACCTATAGGCAAGCTCCTCCCTGGATTTGTTGGTGATGCCGCTACACCTCAAGGGTGGTCTCATGCCCCTCCCCATCCCTAAGCACTCCAACCCAGAGGCCAAGTTTTTACCCCTTGCTTATTCCCAGTGCAGGACAAGCCCTGAATCTCTACATACACTTGTCTACCCTTGAAGGAATGTGAGGAGAAAGGACGGACACCCCACCTGGAACCAAGCACCCTCAAGCTTAGCAGTGTGTATGCTTCTGCCAAATGAGAAGATGGTTTTCAGGGGTCCATTCTGGATGCCAGGCCCCAAGGTTCCCAGTTCTTTTATCCCAGCTCTGCATTCCAAAACCATGACCCCTTCACCCCTGCTGGCTTAGTGATACTTAGTTCAGATTTCCTGGCCAGCCATCTCTGCAGGAGAGTCTTGTATTGGACGCAGAAGCAGCATCACTTCAGAGGGATGTTGGCTGTTGGCCTTGCAGCTCCTCAAGATCAGGACTAACCAGACATAGGATGTGCCAGTGCATTGTGGGAATAGTTCAGAAGGATGGGATCCACAGACAGCATTTGGATCCAGCCAAAATTAAATAGCCACTTCACTTCCTATTGTGGAACAGTGACTTGAGTAGGTCTCTGGAGGCTCCCCGAGGACACACCCATGGTCCAGCTTGTTCCTGGGCTCTGTCTAGTACAGTGCCCACACCAGAAGTGTTTGTGGAGCAGGGTGTGGTGGCACACACCTTTAATCTCAGAGATCTGAGTTCAAGGCCACTGCTGGTCTAAAAAGCAAGTTCTAGGCGTGCTGATAAGCTTGTCCTTGTGGAACGGAATGAGGTCCTCTCCTCAGTTTAACTCATACTAGCCCTGGTACTTTTTTTGTTTTTTTTTTTTTTTAAACTTTATTTCATGTACACTGGAGTTACAGACAACTGCTGCGAGCTGCTATGTGGGTGCTGGGAATTGAACCTGGGTCCTCTGGAAAAGCAGTCAGTGCTCTTAACCACTGAGCCATGTCACCAGCCCCGCCGATACTTTTTGGTTTTTCAAGACAGGGTTTCTCTGGAGCTATGGGGCCTACCCTGGAACTCCCTCTGTAGACCAGGCTGGCCCAGTCAGAGAGCTAGTCTAGCTCTGTATGCAGTGGTTTGAGTGAGAACAGACCCAAAGGCTCATGTCTGAATGCTTGATCCCCAGTTGGGACTGTTTAGGATTAGGAGATGTGGTCTTGTTGGAGGAGGTTTGTCACTGGGAGGTGGGCTTTGAGGTTTCAAAGGCCCATGTCAGTTGCGGTCTGTCTCTCTCTGCAACTTTCAGACCAGATGTGAGCTCTCCACTACTGCTCAACAGTGCTACATGTGCCTGCCGCCATGGTCCCCACCATGATGGTCAGGTACTAACTCTCTGAAACTGTAAGCAAGCTCCCAAATAAGTGATTTCTGTTGTAAGTTGCCTTGGTCATGGATCTCCTCACAGCAACAGCACTAAGGAGCTAAGACACACACTGACAGATTCCTGGAATTCGTGCACCACTGGCTCTTTGGCCATGGACTTTGTGTCCCTCAACATCTTGTGGCATCTTGTGGTACTGAGTGGAAGCTGATCTCAAGGCCCCCCTGAAACTCTGTGCACACACAGTCTTCATACATATGTGCCTAGAAAACATGTGCTCTAAGTGCCACCACACCTTACAAACAGGTACAGAGGGCCAGCCAGCCAGCTCCGAGGTTCAAGGAGCTTGCCCGGCCACCAAGCCTGACGGCCTGTGTTTGATCCCCAGCACCCACAAGGTGGAAAGAAGCAACTCCTGCAGAAACAAGCATGAAATGCAAGGTTAGGAAAGGACATACGCTCCTCCCCCTCCTGCCGTGAGGAAAGCACAGCAGAGAAAAGGTGGAGGAAAGTCAGCAGAGGGTGTGGGAGCTGAAGGCGGCTGAAGCTCAAGATGCTGAGCTAGCCTAATCCCTGTGGCCAGAGAGATCCCTGATTGGCCCACACAAGGGCTGATTCTGTATCCAGAAAAAGGCTGTGAGTAGCACAGGCCCAAGGGATGGGGCAAGGTGCATAGGGACAGATGGGCAGCCCAAAGAGAAACCAGTCAACCAGAGTGAAAAAGACGACTGTATTGGATTTACAATAAAGATTTACAAAAGGGGGTGGGTGATACTGGGGGAGATGCTGTTCCAGCATCCCCAGATCCAGGCAGGGCCTCCAGGACAGCCTGTTTGACAGCTGAGACTAGGACCTCAGTTTTCTGGGTCCCTCTGGCCACCTGGGCCCCGACGTCTGACGTCCAGCTTGACCTTAGAGGTGGAGCCAGTGATGGCCCTCAAAGTCTTCCTGGAGTGCCTGCGGCCCTTGGGGAGGCTCAGGTGAGGTCAGGAAGGCATCGTACCGCTTTTTCTTCTCCTTCCATCTGGCAGACAGATACAGTCCAGGAACCGGCCATGGGAGCTACAGGCCAAACCCAGGTTATCTGAGGCTAGGCTGCTGGTGCATGGGAAGTGGAGGCCAAGGCCCCACTGCCCCCAGTGGCCCAGTGTGGCTTTGTAAGGCACATTTGCGAATTACTCAGGAGACAACACGGAGAACACCCGATGCTGGTGCCATTGGAAGGAGCTGGTGCTGACTCGGGCGCCCGGGCAGTATTGCTCAGGAGAAAGACGCTATAGTCTACAGGAGGTGGGCCCACTACGCCCACTCCAGACGCCTTGGGTGCATCCTCTACTGGAGAGAGAGAACTCAGCTACAGCAGTGAAATCTCACGCCAAGGGGCTGCCCAGTGCCGTGGCACCACACACCTGCATCCTGAGGCAGCACTGATAGGTCAGAGGTCTGTAACCTTGTTCTCAAGCGCAGCAGCAATCTGCTGCAGGCGGAAGGCCAATTGCATCTTTTGGGCTGCGGGGTCCTCCTCCAAAGCATTGATGATCTAGTGGGGTAGGAGTGGGGACGGAAATGAACACAGAGGAGACCCGTCAGATCACGGGCTGGGGGTGGACGGGGGCAGGCTGTCCTTGCATTTCACCACAGAGACCCAGACCATACCTCATCATAGTATTTTTGTGTGTACTGGTACAGCTGGTGCAGTGCCACAAGTGTGTTCAAGGAGTCTGTGTGTGCCTGAGGATGACAGTATTGTACCCAGTATGAGATGGGGCTGTGGGAGCCCCAAGACCAGTCCCACAGAACAGCAGGCTATAATGCGTTGGCTGTATGGCAACATCACAGATACACCAGTAAATGGGCTGCACCCTGGTAAGGCCACATGCAAAGCCCATGAACATAGGAGAAGCTTGCTCAGCCATAGCCAGTATAGTAAGTAGGTCAGGGTTCTGAGCGACTCATTGCCTACACATCAGCTTCTACACACACATTTGTTCACCTGTCCCAGGACTCAGCTACACTTAAGGCAGCTTGCCTGGCCAACAAGCCCACTCGGCCACCCTCTGCTGCTCTCATCCCAGCAGTCTCAACCTGCTCTGCAGTTCAGCGCCTGGCTCAGTAGTGGGCAGCAGAGAGCACCCTTGCTCTCACAGAGCTCAGTGGCCCTTACCCGGGAGATCTCTGCCAAGTGTGTGTTCATGTCTTGGTCGCTGACCTGCACCATCTGGCGGATGCTCTTATAGTAGCTACGGGAGAAGAAGGATTATAGATGAGGGCAGGGAGTGAGTGGAAGGGAAAAGGGGGGTGACAGACCCTGGGGTCTCTCAGGGATTCCCAGTTGTTCCTCAGCCCTCCTCCACGTCACTCACTCCTCCACCATCTTCTTGTAGGTAGAGATCTCCTTTGCATACAGCAGCTTGTTGCTGGGAGAGTCCTGTGGAAGACAAAAGCCTTGACACCGGGCTAGGCTCCTGCTCAGACTCTGAGTCAGAAAGCACTGGAGGCTGGGGTGGGGATGAATAAAAAGGAACAGAAGTCCCACGGGAGGTAAAGGAAAGGAGGTGGTCATCTTCCACCTGCTTCTGTCCCAAACTTTAGCCCAAAACATACAAAACCACATTAAGACAAGCTTTTGGCATAATCCAAACTCACCCCATCTCAGTCACCGCTTTCTCGCCATGGGTGCAGTCCAGACCAGGCCCGCCACCCCACCCGCGCAGCTGACCCACAAGCCCCACTCACTCGGCTCAGCTTGTGCTCCGTGCGAGTACAGGCGTCCATGAAGGTCTGTGCAATGACCGACAGGGAGGCGTCTACCACCTCATGGACGTGAACATCAAAGATGAAGTGAGGGTTCTTCAGGATGTTCACCCAGAACCGGAGCGGTAAACTGTAGCAGACAACAGAGAGTGAGGGGCTGTGCCGGGTGACCGGCAGGGGGCAGAGAGGGCAGGGCCTCACCTATTGGTCTTCCAGATGTGGATGGTATCCTCATCCCGGATGTCATGCTTCTCTGCCTGCTCATCCAAGAAATCAAAGAAATACTTGACTGCGGGTGGCACGGCATTCCCAGGTGCCAGCACACTTTGGAAAAAGTTGTCCACAAACTGCTGCAGTGTGCCCTGTGGAGGAGAGTGGCTGGGTGTGACCTCCTGGGACACAGCCCTAGGCACCAGTGTGTGGGGATGTGTACCTGTGCGTGAGTGTCATCACCTTGACTGAGAGCAGCCGTGTCAGGTAGATCTCTGTGATGGCCTTGGTTCTCTCTTTCTCCTTCATGCTGCCACGCTTGGACTTGCCTTCATCTACCTCATCTGTTGGCCGCACCAAGTGCCACACGCGGTTTTCCTCTTCCAGAAGGGCATGGCCTGTGGGGAGCAAGGAGCTGAGGGACCCAGCTCCAGTTCAGACATGGCCTGAAGCTTGGTAGGTAGGGTCCTAGGGTCCACTAGGTGGCAGCAAAGGGAGGATGTGGTTTTCACAGACGGTAGGGACTAGGACAAGAAAGACAGCATAGACTCACGCTCCCCAGGCAGATCCTGTTGGCTGTCCTCTGGCTGTTGGGAGACTCCCACCTTAGACAGGATGAGGGTGGCTCCATCCCGGACCTGGGGATAGAGTTATGAGGGAAGGCTATGCTTTCTACTGTGGGATTCAGTACTATTCCCCTGCCTGGGTATCTCCACACTCACGTTGTAGTGCATAAGGGTGTTGATTCGTTTCCACCGGCCTTCCCGCTGAGAGGTAAGGTCCAAGTCAGACAGAATCTGGGCTGTGGACCCAGGACGCCATTCTGCAGAAGGATATAGCTAAGTTTCTGGAACCTAGGGCTGGATGGCTGCCCAGTCCCAGAAAGCGCTGGGCACATGGGCCTCAGAACAGGCAGTACTCACCGAGGACCACGCTGTCAGGCTTGGGCCAGCAAGAGCAGGGTTGAGTACGGTACACCTGATCAATGATCTTCTCTTTGACCTGAGATATGGTGTCGCAGTTGAGGACCTTAACTGGGATGGCCTCAATGCCTTCATCCTGAACGATCACACTCACCGTCTGCCAGGAAACACAGGATTAAGACCCAGGTAAGGGAGGACCCCATAACTGCACCTCTGCATCAGAGAGACTCCACCCAAGAAAACTTGGCTTTGTTCTGCTGAGTTCAGAAATGGGGTCCAAGCTCCTGGCTCAGCTTCCCTTCTGCAGCTCATGGCTCTGGGGAACTCACCAGAGGGGCATATTCGACATCATCCCCAAGCAGCCCTGTGTCATTTAGGGTGTACTTGGCCTTCTTCTGCACGGCGTCCACTGGCCCCTTTTCCACCTGGTGTTTGATGGCCTTGAAGAGCTTGTACAGGGGCTCACCTGCGCTATCCTGGAGCAAGGGGGCTGTGTGAGTGGGAGGCATAGGGCTGGTACGCATGGTGGGGCAGGTCCTCCTTCAAGGAACCGGAGAGGCAGGTGCTGGGAGGGACAGTACCCATTCACCCACCCTTGATCCTAGGGTTGGAGCTCACCTTGAGGTACTGGTACAGACAGATGGACATCCAATTGGACAGCATCCTCTCCACCACTGTCTCAGACCTGAGGGTACACAGAGGCTTCATATTACCAAGGCCCAGCCGGCTCCAGGACCCCACCACAAGGCACATGTGAGCAGAAAGGCAATGTGGTCCCCGTGGAGGGGGCGTAACCATCCGGAAGGGCTATGTAGCAGACCAAGGGCAGTACCGAGTGGGGTCTGGTTTTGTGTCTGTCCACGTGAGCCCCGCCCCACCCCACCTGTCACTCACACAGGCTCTGTCACCCACAGACCTTCGCAGCATCAGCTTGGGGTTCTTGGCCACCACATACTGCTCCATGAGCTCCAGGAAGAGTGTGCGCATGATGTCCGTGTAGTACTCCAGCTTCCCGTGCAGGGCCACCGTCAGCAGCGATGCGAAGTAGACCTTGGCCCGCGCTGAGAACTCACGCTGGTTCTCTAGGGTGTGGATGAACTGCAGGGCAGCCGGAGAGGGGACCCTTGAGCGCCTGTGCTACAGCCTTGCCCCAGTCTGACTCTCTGAGCCCCGTCACGGCCCAGCCCCCCTCTGCTCACATTGATGAGGAAGGACTTGCTGTTAAGCAGGTTGGAGAACTGGTAGAGGGCCTGCTCCACAACGGGCCGCCGTGACTCAGGGATGTCTAGCTTGCCAGTGATCATGACATCCTTGTCCCCGTCCTTGGAGGGCAGGAAGAAGACGCGGTCGGTGTAGGTCTTGTAGTCGAGCGTGGGGATGCCCGCCTCATGCACATCATTTGTCTGGTCCTCCATCTCAATCATCAGGTCTGAGAAAGGAAGGGAAACGGAGTGAGGCATCCCTGGCCACCTACTCCTACCCTCCTGCAGTTTCGAGCCCTCAGAGGTGGCCTAAAAGATCCAGGGATTCTGACACGAGCAACCTGAGGATCGAACTGCTGGAGGCAGCCCCCACCTGTGAACTCCTTCTTGCAGCGGTCACGCACGCTCTCCTCCAAGCCTTCCAGCTGGGATTTAATCTTCTCATACTCACGCTCAGCCTGCTGGCTCTTCCTCCTGTTGAGCACAGAACAGCTCTCAGCTATGGGTCAGCTGCTATGGTCGGAAGGGCTGGTGTAGGAGGGATGAGGGGACGGCCACCCAGGGCCGGACTCACCAGTAGCAGTAGATGGATACAGCAATGATAAACACCATGGGCACCATGACCAGAGGCAGGATGAGACTAAGCGGCACGTCACTCACACGTGTGTCATACTCCACCCGGCCTAGCACCCACTCTCGAGAGCCAAACTTCACCTGTGTGGAAGCTAGGGCTCAGCGCAGGCAGGTGTAGGCAGCGGTGGCTTCTCCTGAGGGTCCCCAGGCCCTCCACAGCCCCCCCCGCTCTCACGCACAATGAACTCGGGCAGGTTGTGTGTGGTGTCTCGCTTCTGCCGCCGCTTGGGTGGGGGCTGCACCTCTGGGGGTTCACAGTACAGGTCAGTCTCAGTCAGCGTCTTCATAACGCAACGCTCCGCACCCACAAATGCCTCAGCCTCCTCCAGCGTCATGGCCTTGTTCAGATTGGTTCCCTAAAGAGGGTCGAGTGGCAGAGGTCAGGACGATCAGCGAGACTCCCTGTCCTTTACTGGGTCTCCGTGCTGCAGGGCTCCTTACCCGGGCGTGGATGAGCTTGTTGACCTGCTTCTTGACACCACCTGTGAAGTTCTCAAAGGTAGGATCAGCCACATACTCGAAGGCACCAGCTTCCGTCCTGAGCAGGGCACGATGACCATCCATCTGTATCAGTGCAGTGAGGTTGTAAGCCTCAGGTTCTTCAGGGACAGCAGGTGACAGGAAGACGACCTTGGTGTCATTGTAGAACACGTACTCAGTGCCCATGACCTGTGGAATGGGCCCAAAAACTTCAGGCCACTTGATGGAGACCTTGCCCCCACTGGTCCCCAGTTGCCCATGTTCCCATTAGAACCCAGCCCATGGCAAGACAGGAGGACTGACCGTCATGGGCTCCAGGGATCCAGCCTCCCGCCGCCGCCGCCGCCAGGATCTCAAGGGCTCAGCAATGACAACCATGGCAAACTTCTGGATGAGGCTGAAGCCCTGGCCAGTAACACTGATGCTTCGGCCACCACTGGGGGTTGGGGAGAAGCGGTGGTTGAGTGAGTTCAGCTAGGCATGGAGACGCTCACACAGCTTCCAGGCTCCATTCCACCAATTCATACCCCCAGTGGGAAGTGGCACAGTAAAAATGTGAGCAGTCAGAGGCAGGGGAAGGGGAGAAGTTGCCCTGCTCTGACCCTGCTATCTGGGTTCTGAGGAGAAAGCCCATTAGGGTGCAGTGGGGTTTTCTAGAGGATTCCTTCTCCTGCCCTGCCCAGCCCAGTTCTGCCACATTCCTCAGGTCAGCAGGCGGGGGTGGAAAGACATTAGCCAGGAAGGGGAGAGGCCACACCTGACAAAGCTTCTCAGTGGCTCAAAGGCTCGTAACACGGGGTTCTCACAGTAGGTGAAAGAGACGCCAGAGCTGGGCACTCGGGAGCCCCCGTAGGAAATTTCTAGTACTGCCTGGCCTGGAGCCAACTGTGGACCCGTGATGCACTGCAGCTGAGCCCCAAACTTCGTCCTAGGGAAGGAGGTGCTTGTCAGTAGGTCAGGCCCCCTCCGTGGGAGTCTCAGGCATTCCCACCCTTCCCCCAGAGCCAGGAAGGCTCAGCGGCCACGGCAACACATACACTTCACAAGGGACATCATTGAGGGTCACCCGCACATCCTCCTTGGAGCCTGTGTCCAGGTCAGTGCCATTGATGGTCAATGTGGTACCACCTGCCTGTGGCCCCTGTCGTGGCTCCACACTGAGAGGTTGGGGTTGCTGAGAATCACAGACACAGTTAGTGCCAAGGACTCAGGGGTCACCGGATAGTGGTTACTGTTAGAAGCCAATTGCTATGGGGTCAGTAGCAGAGGCTGGACGCACAGCTTGGTCAGGCGCTTACTTGGTAAGTGAACTGGACGTGTGGTGGTGAGTGGCCGAGCTTTCCATTAACATCCACCTCAATCCCTCCTGTGAAAGGCATCTCCGCAGCCTCGACTGCACACACGATCCTGTGGGTACACAGAGCCCAGTTAGCTCTTTACTTACCGCTGTACGATCAGCACAGCTGCTGGGAGCTCAGGCCGGCGACAGTTCACTCACCGGGTAGATACAGAGTACCACTTGGGTTCAAAGGCACAGTTTTGGCCAGCCACAGTGATCTTCTTGACATCATCTGCTGTGATACCCAAATTGGACCCATGGATAGTGACGCGGATGCCCCCACCCAGCGGGCCTGTCTCAGGCTGGATCTGAAATTGGCAGAGCTCAGTGAGGGAAGGGCTTGGGGAGATGAAGACGTGGGGATAGGATACACACCAAGCTGTGACAAAACTCACCCTGGTAATGACTGGTGGTGGGCATTCAGAAGTAACATTGTTGCACAGAGCCTCATACACACACCTGTTCTGCCCACCGCACCACACACACCTGTAGGCAGGATCGGCAGCCAGACACAGGCTACAGTCACTGCGGCCGAAGGAGCAGTTGTAGAGAGTCACTGTGGAGGAGAATGGACAGTTAGTGGTCGTTCTGGTCCCTACCCCACCTTCCCCAGATTCCACCTACCTTGTAGCTTGCTGTCAATTTTCTTGTCAAAGGACTTAACATACAGGTGAAGAGGCAGTGTCTCATTAGCGTCATGGGATAGCTGCATGGGACACACAGGGACAAATGTACTTTCCTGCCCCTCAAAAGCCACAGGAATCTTGCTACTGCCAAAGGTCAGTGAAGTCTGCTAGGCAGACGGGAATCGGTGCCCTTCAGACACACATACCCTGAACGTGAGAATGCTCAGGAACATAGGCAGAGGTGCTCGGAGACCACAAGGCACAGAGCAGGAGAGACAAGACTCTGAGTAGGCTCCAGTCATAGAGGTAATAACCACCCTCCAGCCCTGAGACCAGTAGTCGTACCTTTGGGGTCTTAAAAGAGAAGTCCCCTGACTTCTGTATAGTCACAGTCGCCTCGAACTTCAGAAGATCACTGCCCACACAGAGGGAAGAGACCTAAAGAGAGTCCAGTCAGCATCCTCTAGGCAAGCCGATCAACTGTCCTGCCCCCCAGAGGCAGAGAATCTGTGTCTGCAAAAGCGCCCGAAGAAGCCCACCACTGGGTCTGCTCCATGCTCAGGTACCTCTGAAGACCCTCTGCCTCCCTCCCTATCTCTAATGTCTCCCGAGTGCTCTCAGTACTGAGTGGAGACCCAGGCATCCCAACCTCAGGAGAATGACTCTCAGACTTCACCCCAGGCCTCTCTACCTTCTCAGGATCCAAGTTCTTGCCCTGGAAGGTCACTTCTGTCTCATGGTTCATGGGGATGACCGAAGGGCTAGGGGCCAGGAACTGGGGGCAGTTGTCCTCCTGCGAGAGAGCAAAGCTGGTTAGATGGAGCGTCTCTTACCAACTGTGGTCCTAACCACAGTTACATCTGAGTCGCTGGCTCACCATGTGGGCACGTATGATTCCATCTTCTGGGTTGGGTGAGGCCTCCCGACACTCATGATACATCAGGTCCCACTGGCACATCCAGCGGTTGCTAGCACAAGAGATGCACCTGGAGAGAGGATCGTAAGAGTATAAGGGGTTCGGGGTATGAGAGGAGCCTAGGGGTGGGGTGGGGGCCTCAAAAGGCAGCCAGGACTCACGGCAGGTTCTCCACCAGGCTCATAGCCTCTCTGCAGTCATAGAAAGGATACTGGTGGGAGGTGAGGAAGACATTGTCACGTTTGAAGAGCAGCTGGATGCTCACAGCCACATGGTCTGCAGAATGTAGGTGGGAACAGGATCAGGCGTAGCAGAAGGTGTAGCAGAAGGTGCAGCTGGCCCTCCCCCAATGCCCAGCTGAAAGCAGGCCTGTGCTGGGCCCATAGGATACAATATGGATACCCCAGTCTGTAGGCTCAGCTGGCCTGCTGATGCTGTCAAATCTGGGCTCTGGTGTCAGCTCCCAGGCCTAGGCTCATCTTTCTCCCCTGGGCTTGGCTGCTTTCCTACCCTCCCTCTGTTCCTACAAGTGCTGAGGGCAGTGGCTCCTCCGAGTCTGGGCGGGAGGGCCTCCCAGGTCCCTGTCCCTATCACTCTGTGGCCTCATGGCCTTGTTACCCCCAACGCTCAAGGATTGGACAGCTATAGCACCTGTCTTAGCCCAGACTGAGGCCTTCAGCCCCAGGAGACAGCTCCAGCAGCATCGGGCTGGACACAGCAATGAGTGGACATCTGTGCGAATAACTTGTGGGGGATCTTGATCTTGGTTTCCCCAGAACAGAGCACTCAGCTCTCAGCCAAGACCAAGGTACTCTCAAAATTGGAAAATGTTTCCCCCACCCCAATAATAGCGACCCGCACCCAGGATTGGTTCGTGCTCAATGAACTAAAATGTGATAGAAGATAGAGGAAAAGATGTGTGCAGGGAAAAGGAAGCCGTGTAAGTCCAGGGGCTAAAGGCTATGAGATTCTCACCTTGGCCGGGTGGTGTGCTAGGGATGCTGCTTGGGGGGTCACAGGTAATGGCATCCCCCTCTACCTTGGCAGGGCGTGGTGGTGATTCACCAAAGAGGCAGAGCAACTCGTCCTCCTCAGTCAGGGTGGGTAGGGGGTTGACAGACAGCTGTACCTGCAGGAGGAGACACAATCCCTAGAACATGTTTCTCTGTCTAGGGTTCATGTGGTCCTGGGTACAAGGCATCTTGTGGTTTCCTTGTTTCTCTGATAGCTCCCAGCCAGCAGCTGTGTAAGGAAAGCCCCACCTGGCCCTGCACAACACTACTTGCCACCTGTCACATACCTTTCCTGGGGCCCGCCGGCTCATGTTCTGTGGGTTAGCATCAGTGATGGCCACACAGGACTTGTCCCGGCTCCACAGCCAGTGGCCAGTTTCCTCTGCCCGCGAGCACTCGGCCTTCCTGGTGCATCTGCAAGGACAGAGAATCATCTCAGCTCCAGTACTCTCTGGCCTCCAGGCCATCGGGGCAAGGGCAAACTGCTCACCGTCCCTCGACGACACACCAGCCACAGTAGGGATCTTGGGAGTCACGACACTGAGCACAGGTTTGATGGCTTTGACATTCTTGCACTGGGAGCCGGAACACCTAGGCGTGAAAGAACAGGACTCTGGGCAAACGTGACTTACAGACACCATGCTCTTCTGGGACTACTGACAGGGAATCCCCTGGGCCAGCTTGACTTATAACCACCTACAAGCTCAGGGCAGGATCAGAAAAGGAAACCTTGTGGAGAAAAGGAAGATTGGAGCTATAGCTTAGTGATGAAGCACTTGCCTCGCAAGCAAGCATAAGACCCTAGTTCTAAACTGGACTGGTGCACGCCTTTAATACCAGCACTCGGGAGGTAGAGGCAGGTGGATCTCTGTGAGCTTGAGGCCAGTCTGGTCTACAAAAGCTAGTTCCAGGACAGGCTCCAAAGCTACAGAGAAACCTTGTCTGAAAAAGCCAAAAAAAAAAAAAAAAAGACCCTAGTTTGTAGAAGGAACGGCGGGGCTGTGCGTCCCACCACCCAGCTAGCTTTATACCCGAAATAATTACACAGAAACTGTATTTTTTTTTTTTTTTTTGGTTTTTCGAGACAGGGTTTCTCTGCAGCTTTAGAGCCTGTCCTGGAGTGTGTTCTTTTAAACACTGTCTGGCCCATTAGTTTCAGCCTCTTGTTGGCTAATTAACCCATATTTAGTAATCCGTGTAGCACCACAAGGTGGTCGCTTACCAGGAGAGATCTTAACCTGCGTCCATCTTGGAGAGGAGAGGCATGGCGACTAACTATGGTGACTGCCTTAAACGTCTCCTCAATTCTGCTTCCTTTCTCCCACAATTCTGTTTTGTCTACTCCGCCTACCTAATTTTCTGTCCTCTTAAAGGGCCAAGGCAGTTTCTTTATTAATTAACCAATGAAAGTCCTCCATCACTAGTTCTAACTCCTAGTGCTCAAAAGGAAACTTCAGATAACAACGGTGCTGCCGAAGACTCAGAGACAAGAGCCCAGACTCTGCCCAACTAACTGTTCAAGGCAAGGCCCAGCACATCCTCTAAGCCTGTTTCAAAATGGCCCTCTGGGGCCATCTTTAGGCTGACCTTGTCCTGGGTCATAGCATACAGACTGGACAGGTTTCCAGACAGCGCCAGGTCCTGCTTGATTTTCTTGTTGATGTCTACCGGGATAGAGCCGTACTCTGCAGAAGTGCCATCTGGGGCAAGGTACACCTGTAAACACCAAGGCGGTCCATGAGAATGGGGGGGGTATCGTGTCCACTGGCCCCCCTAGGAACCTTGCTGCCTGGGGCAGTACCTTAAGGATCCGGCCATCTGAGGTGCCCAGGAAGGCGACAATATGGCCATTCTCGGCAGTTACCGTCACTGCTGTCAGATTCAGGCCCCCACGGTACAGCAGGGCTGTGGTGACGAGTCCATTACGACTGCCCAGTGGGTAGGGCAGATGCTCCGAGCCACACTGGAAGCTCTTGCTGGCACCCTGTGGATCACAGCATTAGGAGGGGTCCTTGTCTCCCAGACTTTTCCCTACTAGGGTTCCAAGCTCTAGGAGTCAGACCCTATCCTCCACAACACAAAGATACTCTGACACTCGGGGGGAAACATACACCTATGAACAGGTAAGACACGTACTGCCACATGGCCACCACACTGGATGTCTCCGTGGAAGGGTTTGTAGAAGGCATCATCACGGCTTGTGTCTCGGGTGCCTGTGTAGCAGGCATCACGGTTGTTTTCCATCTTCTCATTGATGTTATCTAGTGGAAAAACACAGAGGCCTGCACCAGGCCCCCCACTGCTCCGGCCATCTCTGCTGAAGACAGCATAGAGTACTCTGCCAGCTACAGAAGCTGCTAGGCAGCTCCCAAAGAAAGAGCCTTCGGAGTCACTGGGGTCCTGACACTGCAGGTCCATCTCTACGTAGGAATAGTAAGAGGGGTCATCTTTGCACATGCGTGCCAGCAGTGTGCGGTTCCTGGCAGGGTGCTTGTCTTGCTGGTTGAAGATGAAGAAAACATAGATGCCGTCCTCAAACGCTGCAACAAACTGCTGAGTGTTAGTAGACAGGTAGCCAGCCTTGAAGGTGGTATGGTCTGAGTAGGCCTCAAAGGCCTCCCGGCCCTCAACCCTGTCCAGCAGGCGGGTGCTCACGATGATGCCGTTGTCATGGGGCCCATTGCCTTTGCCCACAAACAGCACTCGATCACCATCAGGGTTTGTGGAGCTCACCAGCCCCACTGTGGCCACTCTCTCATCATTGCTGGCTACAAAGGACTTCTCACCGCTGCCATCCTCATAGAAGAGGCGCACTGAGATATTGCTCAGGGCACGCAGAGCACAGATGCCCTTGAACAGGCTGCCACACTCGACCAGGCGTTTCCCAGGTGGGTCGAGCAGCAGCAACTGGTTGACGTTGTCAGTGAGCACTGCTTCATGGCACTGGCTAGCCTCAATGGGAGGTGTGCACTTCTTGTTATCCATGGCGGGGCCTGTGACCACATGCTGCTGGAGATGCAGGTCAGCACTCAGCTGGTAGAGTGCATTCACCGCCCCAACATATACCACACCTGAGGCCTCATCCACAACCAGGTGGTTCAGCTCTGTGTCACTGCGGAAACTCTCCGGCTTGCGGGACCGTAGGCTCAACCCTTGGCCCATCAGACCCAGGAAGGTCAGGGCCCAGAGTGACATAGCCATCGCCCCCAGAACTCTGTGGGGAGAGACAGTAAGGGTCAGACAAGCCCAGGCCTCTCCTCATTCAGGTTCTACCCTGAATATCCAGAATATAGGCCATAGAGGGACATAATCCCCTGAGGAGCACCCAAGGGAGAGCTCTGGGAAAATCCCTAGCTATTTATACATGTTCCTCTCAAGGAGCTAAAGGTGGTCTCGGGGGTAAAAGCCCCAGACTTGTGGACGTGCAGACCCATACTGCTTGAGACCAGGGCTGCAACTAATGGCCATGCACACGACCCAGGCAAACACAGTCTATTTATATCCACTTCCAAAGCTCCCTGGCTCAGGATGGCCCCAACTCCATTCGCTGCCTCCTGGGGAGGAATAAGCAGCATTAAATCTACCAGGTTAGAGGTGTGTGTATGGAGGGGGCTCTGTGTGGGTCTGTCTCTGTAAATGTGTGTGCACGCGCGTATGTGTGTTGTGACGTGGATGCATGCATCATTCAGGATCCTGGGTTAAGAGTCCAGTTGGAGGAAAATCTAGGGTCCTACGGATAGACCCTGTGGACAAACTCAGCTTTGTCTCCTAGATGCCTGAAAACACTCTCAACTTCAGAATTTACTGAGTGTGCCTGAAACAGTATGACTACCCTGGGGCACAATGGCAAGGATGCCTCCAGAGGATGTAATACCCCCCTATTTTTAAGACCACTCTAGGGTCTGGTGGTGGTGGTGCACACCTTTAATCCCAGCACTTGGGAGGCAGAGGCAGGAAGATCTCTATGAGTTCAAGGTCAGCCTGGACTACAGAGAGAGTTTCAGGACAGGCTCCAAAGCTACACAGAGAAACCCTGTCTTGCAAAATCAGGGGGAAAAAAAGACTGCTCTAGGGCTGTAATAGACTTATGAGCACTGGCTGCTCTTCCAGAAGACCCAAGTTCAATTCCTAGCTACGAAACGGCAGTTCATAACCATCTGTAACTCTAGTCCCAGTGAATCAGTGAATCTAACATCCTTTTTTTTTTCTTTTGGCCTCTATAGGTACCAGGCACACAGGCTGACATGCTGACATACACAGATAGACATGCAGACAAAATACCCATAAAATAAATTTAAATTTAAAAAGTACCTTAAACATCACCTCTTACATATTCTTATTCCCCATAAAAAAATTAAAATTTAAACATAAAACAATCTAGGTCATACTACCCAGGCTCTGTAACTTTCCAGTTACAGATGAGGGAACAGAGAGGAAGTAACTTGCCTAAAGGCAGCCTGGACGAGGTGGGTGGGCCAGGAGGCTGACCTACCTCCAAGAGAACCCCTAGCTGGTATCCCTCTCCTCCCTCTCCTCGGAGAGGCCCCTGCTCTGCCTGTGGCCAAAGACATCTCTGAACCGTGGCTTTTGTCACAAGCGCTGCAGCTCTGCCAGCTGCCCTCCGTTTCTATTCTGTCCCACCCCCCACCCCCCAAGCTCCTCCGACCTGGGAGGTATAACCCACGGAGGAAGAAGCTCGTGTCCAGTAGAAAGTGTGGCGCGGGAAACAAAGTGCAAGGCAAGCCAGGCCTCATAAGAGACTAGGTTAGGGAGGTGTCAGTGGCTTCAGTCAAAGACAGGCAGACGTCACAAGTCCCTCAAGACCTCGACTTAGCCCAGTCTAAGATTCCAAGGCTTGGCTCAGAACCTGGAGCAGCATCCAGACTCAGACCCATGGGGACAGTCCTGTGGTTCACTAACCAATTTCAAGTCCAGGTTTCTCCATGCAAGTCCACTCCCCATAGGCCACCACACCGAGGCCTGATCTCTAGGGCCTGCTTGTTTGGGCTTATAGAAGTAGCTCACCGGCTCTCTAACTCACCAAATCACAGCAGCTAGTCAGCTCCCAAGAGCAGAGAATGAATGGAATGTTCCCAGCCAGGAGGGGGTGGAGGGGGGGGGGGGGATGAGGCGTGGGCGTGGGAGGAGCCATAGTCTCAGCACAGCTGAAACCTAACCACCCTCTTTGAAATGTGGTTGTGCCAGTCTCCGCCCCTGACCTCTGCTGGTAAACTCAAGGCTTGGACCTGGAGCTAACTAGCTAGGAAACCCTCTACTCTTATCTGGACCCATAACAGCACCTTCTCCAACGGCCCTCCACACGCCTCCCTAGGAGACCTGCCAGGTGGGCTTCTCTCCATTAATCTCAGGCAGCGGACTGGCCACCTCCTCCCTATGCTTGGAGCTCATACTCTGGGAAGCATACATACAGGGCTGTAGGGTCACTGGAGGAAAACTACTCCCGGACATCTGGTCACCAGTAACTAGATTGGGCCCCAGGCCTGCACAACACAGGGGAAACCTGATTACATATGAAGCTGTACCAGAAGGCAGGGGCTGAAACTTGCCTAGCATATATAAGGTTGTAGCTTCCATCTTCAGCAATCCTACACACCCAGACACCAAGGTAGTCGGCTAAGGAAGCGCCAGGCCCAGTGTCTTCTGGGTGGTTAAAGGGACCTGGATTGTAGTCTATACAGAGCAGCTCCCTTCTACTTCCTGGACAAACAAGGCCGTGAGTGACCTGCCTGGCCAGGCCCAGGAGCAAAGAGCACCTGACCTTGATGGCACTCTGGCAGAGGCGCCAGGCACAGCCAGCTAAAGCTTCCTGCCGCCGCTGATGTTCCTGGAATGGGAGGGCAAGTGCAGGAACTTCCTGTTTTGGATTAGATCCAGGACCCCTGTTTGCCTGGCTAGTGGGGATTTCCTCAGGGGTACCAGTTAGCCTTCCTCCTCCTGAAGTTTGGAGGTACACTTCCAAGAAGCCACATATACAAAGGTACAGCCCAGCCCAGCCCCCCCCCCCCCCGTTTTGGGGCCCCGTGTGATTTTCAGCACTTTTGGGCTTACTGCACTCACTCACCAAGGCTCCAGTGGTCTCAGTCTCTGTTGTAGGCTGGCATCAGGACTCTGTAGGAGGCAAAGAGAGAAGTTAGCAGTCACTCTGGTGACTGATGCCACCTATCTCCTCCGTCTTCTCACTCCCGGTAAGGCCCTCCTTGAGACACGCCCAGGCATCGTGCCCAGCTTCTAAAGCAAGCACGTTCACCTGGTCTTTGCAAAACATAAGCAAGTCGTGCTACTTTGTCTTCTGCTCAGAAGCAGGCAGCTTCTTTTCAGTAAGTCTGCGGTTCTATCTGTTCTTTAAAACTACATGCATAACCAGGCAGTGGTGGTACATGCCTTTAATCCCAGCATTCGGGGATTAAGGGCAGAGGCAGGTGGATCTCTGAGTTGGAGGCCAGCCTGGTCTACAAAATTGAGTTCCAGGGCTGCCACAGCTATACAGAGAAACCCTGTCTCAAAAAAACCAAAACCAAACAAACAACAAACAAACAAAACCCCCAAAACATAATGTGCATAGCTGCTTTCTGAAAACCATGTAGACCCACAACAGGGCAAATCTACTTACTAGCTGTGTGACTTTGGGCAAGTTAACTTCTCTGTGCCTCATTTCCCCATCTGCAAAATGTACACAGTAATAGTAAATTAACCCTAGGCATTATAAAGATTAAATGAATTCATCTGTGAAAAGCCTGAGAGTGTTACACTGTAGCTCTCAACGGCTCTTCTATTGTATTTCTTCCCCTGGAAAGAGTCCCTGAAGGCCTAAAGGGAAGTACAGACCAAGGGTACTTACCTCTTAGCAGGTTTATTGGAGGGAACAATTTGGCAACTTACCCAGCTGCCAGCCAGAGGATACTCCAGAGAAAAGGCATGGCAAAGGGTCTACGCCAACCTACCAAGATCCCATATCACCCAATTCTCCAGTGTGCTAGCTCCTGGGTTCTCAAAGCCCTCAACCCAACCTGCAACTTTAGGGGCAAGGAGAAAGATACAAGCAACCCCAGTTCAGACCCTACAAGTCTGTCCTTAGCCTTGCTGGCCCAACTGGCTACACTTCTAGGCAAGGTCCACCTCCAATCCCACCAAGACTCTCACCTGCCCTGTGTAGCAGTTTTCCAGGATTCCCCTAGCCCATACCCTCAGACACTTGGCCCAGGCCTGGATCTACAGTGAGTCCAAGTAGGACATCATGTCCCCCACATGGCAGTGTCCTCAGCCCATAACCTGGTCAAGGGGCAGAGGGCATCTTTTTGTCCTCAGTACTCAACACAGCCTTTGTGACAAGAACCAACAGGCTGCTCTTCAACACAGCAGACAAACCACAGGACAGCATCAGACCCAGGAGAATTCTGGGACCCAGCAGGCATTGACAGCAGCTAGAAGCCTTGTGCCACTCCTACATGTAGACATGCCACCTGCAGCCTCTCTGTGCCTGGGGGCAGCTCTAGTTTTCTTTGGCTCTTGCCTGTCGGCCTCCTCTAGCTTTAGAATTCTCACGGCAGACCACTTAGGTTCCAGCTCTCCATTTGGGGTGGGGAGTGTCTCCGAAAGGGAAAGCCAAGGGAAGATGACCTCTTCTAAGCAACCCTGTCATACATACTTCAGTAGGGTCAGATGAACCACACACTGACCGATCAGGGCCCCCACACAGACTCCACTGAAGGCAGACCAGCTATCTCCTCCTGTATCAGGACCCTCTGAGCTAACACTTCTTAGATATAAAACTAACATCGCTAATACCCTCTAGGTCACCAAGTCCTGGGCTGATGCTCCCAACAGTCACCTCTGTCTCCCAGGATTGCTCTCTCCCCAACAGCTGAGACAAAGCACTCCGCCACAGCACTGTGGGACTTCAAGATCACTCTGGTTCAGATCTAGCACTGCCTCCTTCTGGCATAGGTACACAGACATTACAAAGCTGCTCTGTGCAGTTTCTCCGTATGTAGGTTGGGTATAATAATAATATCCACTTCAGAGAGCTGGCCAACTATTTATCCTCCAGCACCTTGACAACAGTCATCCTCTAGGATCTTACCAGGGAGCCCTCTGTAGGCCAGGTCTGACACAGGGATGAGGTGGGAGGCGGGGAGAACCAGTTGGAATACAGTATTGAGGGATAAGAGCACAAGCAGCCAGTGCCAGCTCCCAGGTCTGGAACTTAACAGCCTCTCCTCAGCCAGAATTCTGAGGGCGAGCACATCCTGGACTGTTTGGGAAGCAACAAAAGCCCCTCGTCAGCTGGATGCTCTGAGCCTTCCCTCTTTGGGTTCCTCTTCTCAAGGCCTCTCTTGATGCCAATTCCATGGCGCGCGGGGAGGGGGGGGCGGGCACAACACAACCAGTTGAGTTCCCTTACTCTAGAACAGCCTCGCACAGCAGGGTTAGATAGAAGATCAAATCAACGTTGTGGAAGTGTGGCCCAACCGAAGAGCAGAGCTTGGATCTCCCCCCAGAGACCAAGACAGCAAACCAGGGACATCAGGGACTGGTAGGGAGACGGGAACGATCCCACTAAAGCCAGGATTCTAACAAGGAGAGTCGGAACTGCCCCACCCCCAGGACAGAATAGGGACGCCTAAACAGCGGACTACACTCTAGGGGCGCAGGGCCACAGAGAAACCGAAGCTGCCCTTCCCCCGCCGCAGCTGGCAGCCATGAGGCGGGGCGTCCGCTCTCAGAAAGCTACGAAAATCTGCAATTAGCTGCGAGCGTTAAACAAATCAGGAGAGACAAAACAGGCCGCGGCGCCCGCAAATCCAAGCCTCCGCTGTTTTCAAAACAAGCCTGAGGGAGGGGCTGCGACAAGGGTCTGCGCGGAGCTCGACGCCTCCGGGAGCAGCGCAGCCACAGACTTGGTATTGCACCCGAAACCGACAACAGAATTGCGTAGAAGACCCCGGAGGGGGGTGGCGCGGTTTGTGCCCGAGTACCCGGCTCCACCCACCTGACAACCTGGTCAGAGTACAGTCCGAGAGGTTGAGTCGATCCCTGCACCCCGGAGCCAGCCCTGGCCTCATTCCTCATAGGCAGGCCCAGGTGTCAGGGCCCCTCCCCCAGCGCCGTTTCCGCCAGACTCCTCGGGGATCACAAGACGGTTACCTGGGAACTGCACTGGAGGCGGACCCCAGATGTGGGCGAGGACGCGCGGCCAAAGCTCCCCAAGGGACCTGGCCACGCCCACGGTCCTAGAACCCAGCGATCAGACCCCCACGCTCTAATCAGGATCGTTTCCAAATTTTGGCCCCGCACCCCAGCGCACATCTAGAGGGAACACGTGGACTGCGCTTTTGGCGCCAGCCTCACCAGGTCGGGGAAACTCACAAGGCGATGGGCAGGTGGGAGCCAAACCTCGGGTGACAATGGCAGCAGAGGCAATCATCAAAAGTCAAGAGCCATATCCTTGCAGTGCTAATCTGGTGTCAGAAACAGCCGAAAGCAGAACCGGCCATTACCTACCTAAGCCCTCCCCAGCCTTGGAAGGAAAGCAAAGCGCGGCTCCGCCCCACTGTCTGTAGCTCCGCCCCCTCCCAGGGTCAGTTCCCGGGCTCGGCCCCCTTACCGGGGGTCAGCTAACCAAGCGCGACCTTGCCTTCCAGCAGCCTCAGGCCAGACCACGGGATATCCGCCCAGACTCCTTAGGGGAAAAGCCAGCCCTAAGGAAACTATGCCACCTGACCTGGAGCAGGGGTGGGGCTCCAGGGAAAGGCAGATACTCTAACCTGAGTCAGGGCTCAGAACCTCTCAGGGCTCAGAGTAAGAACGCCTCCCAAGCAGAGGGTGTCTTTGGCCTTTCCTCATAAATCCGAGCCTCTAGATTAGGTTCCAGGTTTATGTCCCCCCCCATTACAGGCTCTAGGCCAACACAGCCCATATTGTTCACTTGCTTTCCCTCTCCCCTTGAGTGACTCCAACCAAGTCATCCTTCTGTCTGAGGCTTCATCTCCCAGGATCTCCACTACTGGGCCTGGCTAACCTGTCAAAACCCAAGGGCTTCCTCAGGCCTCCCCTTCTCTCCCTCAGAGCCAGCTGCAGTCTCTGTATATTGTGGGGGAACTTAGACTGGCCATCTTTCCCCCCATCCCTCAACTTAAAACCCCTGCCACCACAGTGTCTTGCTTGGGCATGGGAGATCCACTCTAGGATCTCCTGGCTCCAGCATACCCCTCTCTTTACCTATCTACACAGCCAGCTTCCAGACTCATCACTCTGCCGCGAGTCGCCCTCTGTGTACGTACTGTGCTCCCGGAGGAACCCCCCCCCCCAACTCGGCAAACTGAGGGAGGTCACAAATGGTTCCTGTTGTCACCACCACCTTCAGTCAAGTCATCAGAACTGGGAAAGTCCAGACAGATGCCAGTCATAGGAAGGCGGGAATGGGGACCTGAGGACCCTGCACTGCTGGTGACAACGTTTACTTCCTATTCCACTTCTCTCCACTCCTGCCCTACCTAAGCCTCTTCTCCCCGCCCCCTTTCCCAGCTCGCCCAAGTACTGGCTAGATGCTGCTCACCAGGGCAGCCTGAAGCTCATGGAGGCTGCAGTTTGCTCAGAACCAGTTCCACAGTACCTCCAGGGATTCAGCAGGGGTGGGGGTTGGGGGGTACAATTCAGTGGCATGGGGGCGGATGGGTGAGGGCCTGAGTGAGCGAGGAGCCAACCAGGCCTGTAATCTCCTTGTCAGCCTGTCAGTGTCTCATCGGTCACCCTAGCCCCTCCTCCCCCATCACTGTTGAACCCTACAATTAGCTTAGGGCACCTCGCCAAGCCTGGGTGCCAGCCACCACTCATGACCACACATGTGCACACATGTCCATGATGTTACCAGAGTCTTACCAGCAGGAAGGTCTTGCCCCAACACCTAGAATCAATTCCCAGGCATGACCTAAGGGGCTTTGCAAATGTGAGATATCCTTAGGTCCCCATACTGGGTCCATCCCAGGATGCCCTAGAGATTTGCTGGAGCTGGGAGGCAGGGGCTGGCCTTAAGGCAGGAAGTTGCTCATTGGATTCTCTCACCTGTATTAAGTCAGGGGGCCTGGTAGGCACATGGTACTTTAAGGAGTGCTGAAAGAGTCTGTGGGTCAGACAGTGAGCTGGGCTCCATGTACCA
The DNA here is from genome assembly GCF_903992535.2 of Arvicola amphibius. Lineage (NCBI taxonomy): Eukaryota > Metazoa > Chordata > Mammalia > Rodentia > Cricetidae > Arvicola > Arvicola amphibius. The sequence goes on from NC_052055.2 coordinate 47,513,464, forward strand.
GTGACACAATGGGTTGAGCACTCCAGGCTTAGGGGAAGAGGGCCTGGGATTTTCCAATGAGGAAATGCCCAGCTCGGAATGGGAGGTGATACTGGTGTGTACATGGGGTTGGGAATTTGGAGCCCCTAGTTCCAGTTCTTTCCTCTGGTGAGAAGCATGATACACCAGGCCCCTCTGGAATCTTCTTTTAAGTCTACATGGTACACCTGAAAGAGGTGAAGAGATGTGTTCTAGGGAGTACTCCTGGACAAGGGAGGGGCTGCCTAGATCCCTCCTCCTCCTGACAAAGGTTTTGTGGCAGAGGCATCCCAGGGTAATATTCCAAATCAGGCCTGATGGTAAGGAGGAGGTGGGGAGGCTGAACTTTCTGTTCCTAAGGTGAGTATAGGGAAATATTTCTGAGGCTGGAGTAGTAAGTGGGTCATTCTAGAGCCCTTCCTTTCCCTCTGTCATGGACCGCTCATCCCTGGCATCTTACCCAGATCAATTAAAAATAGCTTTTCATTCTTGCTGGGCAGGGAAGAGGTGCCCTAAGCATCAAACACATGATGATGGGGCAGTGTGACCCACAGCAGGGTTCTTCTGTGTCCCAGGGTATCTGCTATCTTTGTATCACAAAGAGGACAGAAAGCCCTCAGCCTCTGAACCACACAAGACAGACCCACACTCTTGTGGAGCTATCCTAAGACCCAGCAATTGCCTAGCTTACAAAAGGGTTAGGGCTCTTGAGAATGGAGTGACATTCAGAGGCTATGTGTCAATCACAGAACACCCTCTTAACCACAGTCACCAATGCTGCCTACCACATATCCTACCGTTGATTGAGGAACTCCAAGATCAAGACGGCCTGCGACTTCCGCACACAAATAGAAAGTGTTATTCCTCCGCAAAGACAGTTCCTAGTGCATCCCCAGGTATATCCCGACATTTGGCACAAGCCCATCAACAGTTCTACAGGTGGACCAATGCAGGACAAGAGCATGCTGGTTCAGAGGCCACAGATCAGAGCAGCTCGTGGAAAAAGCTCTAGCCCTGTACACAGCTGACCCTCTTACACTGCCTCTGAAGGGCTCCCAAGAGCTGTCTTGACACAGGTAACCATCTGAAAGACCAACATTAATGCGTTTTCCTTCCTTTTTCACCCAGGGACCCCATGAGAACTACTGAACAGCTGTGCCGGGGAAACCCTGCCTCCAAGTACCTGATCCCTGTGTCCAGACAGGACACGCCCCCAGGCCAGGCTGCTGGGCTGCTGGCAGAGCTGGAGTTAGAACTAAGGCTACACCTGTAGGACCTCCCCCTCCCCCCTTCCTCTCCTCAAGGCCTGGAGCCAGGACCCAGCTGACACCAGAATGGGGAACTGCTGGGTTCCTCAAGTCCGGAGACCTCAGGGATCTGAGGAAGAAAGAGGGTGTGGGCACCAAGCCCAGCCCTGGCCCCAGGCAGTGTCCCAATCCGGGTGGAGCCCCTTCTGTGTGTAGTCCACTGGGACCCCAGGAAGCTCAGGTGTGAACTCAGCAGTCCATGGGGACACCCCAGGGAAGGCTGCCAGGCATGAGGGAGGCAAGCAGCCAGACTGGGGGAGGGGACACTGAGCTGCAGAGGCAGGACCAGAGAGTGACAAAAGACAGGAAATAGTGCTACCACCTCCAAGTCTGGAAGAGCTTGAGATCTTCCCAGAGACAAGACTGTCACTGTGAAGTGGTTCAGATCCCCTCCAAGAGGAGTTCACCAACCTCGACCACTGAGGAGCTGAGTCCAGTCACAGGTTGATGAGCTTCAGAGTAAGGAAGGGCCCTCTAGGGTGGGGACACAGGAAAGACAGCAGGGGACTTTCCTATCCTTTCAGATGCTCTAATGGGGTGGAAGGGTCAGTGGGGTGTTCCAGAGGCAGCACCCACAGTCAGAGAGCTCAGGACAGGGCAGAGTCTTTGCTATGTTAACTGAGAGGAGCAGGAGCTGTCTGGGGATGTGAAACTGAGCAAAGGAAGAAAGGAGTCACATGCGGTCTGGGAAGAGATGAGCTGGGGCAGCTGCCCCTAATACCCTATTTGGAACCCCGCCCCCCCATCACACACACACACACACACACACACACACACACACACACACACCAGCCCTTCCCAGACTATAATTAGTCAGAACCCAGCCCCACCCCACCCACAACCCCACCCTAAACACAAACAGCCATTAACCCTAGGGGAGGGGCTCTACCCAGCCCCTACCCCTATCTAATCACCCAATGGCTTGGCACAGAAGGGTGGTGAGGCTTGTAGGGGCAGCCTCAGCCACCTCCGCAGGCTCTCCAGAGCCTCGACTACCGCGGGCTTTGGTTAAGAGTTTTAACCAACTTACCTCCTTTCCCTCACCAAGCCAGTCCTTTAACAAGAGGCACACAACAGGGACCAAAAGCTTACTCCCTGAAAATCAAGACCAAAGCAGGGAGCAGGAGACAGCAAAAGGGACAGAAGAGGACATAAGCAAGGAGTGGCAGATTGCAGGGTGACAGTCCTCTGTGGCAGACCGGTATGCAAATAGTCTTGTCTAGGCGACAATCAAGGGATAGTGCTAGGAGGTCCTTCCACCAGTGACTCTTGCCTGTGTGTCCATCCAACATCCCCGAGGAACTATTAGCACTAACCGCCAGGAGAGGTACCAGGCAGAGGACAGGACATGGAGATGTTCTACAATAGCTAGAGATCAGGTAGGGGGGACATGAGCCATATGGGCGCCTCTGCAGGCTGTCAGCCCAGCCCAGCCCAATCCCTTCCAATCCAATTCCTTCTGCTCGACTAGCAGGGGCTAGGGCCAAGTCCCTGGGCTTCATGCCCTTGGGCATCAGCTGCTGGCTCTACCTCCCAATGTGGTTGGTCTCCATGTAGGCTCCTGGGCACTCATGAGTCCTAGGAGCCAACTCAGGAACATCCAATGGCTTCTTGTGGGGATCTTTATCTGCTCACCTGTGGGATGTCCTGACCAGTATCACATCCCAATGTTGTGGGGGCAGCCTTTCAGGGAGCGGCTGGCCAGTGAAAAGACAGGAAGGTAGCCTTGAGGTTTAGCTCCAGGAAGACCCCAGGGATCTGTTTCCTGATCTACGCCATTGTCAGAAGTGGGACCCGTCCAAGGTGTCCTTAATCAGTGTTCATGGTTTTGGGGAGTGAACCAGGTCTTCCACAGGCGTCTGAAGTACTTCCTGCCCCATGGGCTCTTTCAGAGGAGCCTAGGCATATTCCAGGCTAGCAAGGCCTACAAAGGAGCCGACCTTGAGTACCTATTCCCAACCCAAGGTGACACATGCCCTCCTACCCCGCCCTCCTACCCGCCCCTGACTGGTGGGAGCAGCCCTGGGAGGGAGGTGAAGGAGCTGCCCGGACTTGCCAGTCCCGCCCTCCTGGGGTTCTCAACCCCGCCCTCCTGGGGTTCTCAACTAGCGGCCCGGAAGTGGGTCCCTTCAGCCTCTCCTCAGCTTCAGCCTCCTCTTAGGGTAGCTGGAATCGCTGGACTCGGCTGGATAATCCAAAATAATTCCTCCTTGGCAGGCAGCCCGTGGGGGAGGGGGGAACTCACATTCCAAACTCTTGTTTTTCTAAGTAACTTCCCTGAGTTCTTGGGGCTAGGAACCTCTGGCCAGTCCTCGGTCCTTCCCCAACTCCAAGGCAGGCTGTGAGACTAGGTGCCCAGGGCTCCGTAGTCTACCTGCTTATTTCGGTCTTCTCTGGAAATTTCGATACAACACAATAAGGCTTGGCACATTCCACAAAACACCTCACATGCTCGCCCTGCTTTCGTAGGAACGTCCACCTCCTGACCAAAGAGCAAGAACCCTTCCCACTGGCAGTCCAACCTTCTGATGGCATTCTCTACAAACCAGGGACGTATCGGGGTGTGGAATCAGGCTGACAGCTCCCACCCTCAAGGTGTGTGTGGGCAGTTTGAGGAGTTCAGCTTTAAAGCCATTAATACAGGCCGAAGAATAGACATTAGATGGGGCACACCCCAAGGGAAATGAGGGCCCTGAGAGCCTCCGTTCCTCAGAACATTACACTGGCTTTGGGGCCTGACTTCAGCTCCAGTTCTTACCACCACCACCATGGTGGCCACTGGCAGACCTCCCTTCCTGCCTATCTCCAAGGAGTTAGAAAAAGGGAGTTAAGTGACGTGGCCAGAAACTCTAGTAGGATTCTTAGGCTCAGAAACCCCCACATAGGGAGAAAGGACCCCCCCCCCCCACACACACACAAATCTGTCACACAGCCTGACCAGAGGAATACAGGAAAAGCACATGCATGAGAGCTCCCTGCAGAAGGTACATGGAACTGTGAAAGCACCTTCCAAGTTCTAAGCTCTCTGTCCTAGGTGTCCCTCCAAACACCACACCAAGGAACTACACTTAGAAGCTGCGAAGATCTTGCCGGGAGGCGTGGGGCCTCACCAGGTACTAATAGGTGTTGGTTCTCTCTGTCCCTTGTTCCCTGTCCCAAAAGGTGTGAGGACTGCTGTGGTTGTGCGCCTCTGGAAAAAAGTCCCAACAGAGCCCGGCGTCCGCGCAGGTTTAGCTTGAGAACTGGGGCCTGGAGGTCCGGCACAACAGGGATGACTCGCTCTGGTCCATCGATTCGGCGGCGAAGAGGTAGGGACGCCGGCCGCGAGGGAGGGTTTGAAACTACACCGGATAGAGCGCAGCCCCACTGGGTCGATGGGACCCGGCCTGCCAGGTCAGTCTCCCAACATCCTGGCACGGAGGGCCTCGTCGCCAACCGGTGGGGCAGGAGCAGCCAGGCCCAGCCGGTTGGACAGACAGACACAGGGCAAAGACGCAGGCCCCCGTCGCCCTCCGCGCAGCGGCACTGCCCTAGCACCCCCGCGTCCGGGTGCGCAAGCCGAGGCCGAGCGGCGTGGACGGCGAAGCCTGGGCCTGTGCGACGCCCCCCGCAGTTCCCGTCCCCAAGTGCGGTACCTGCTCCTCCGCAGCCGTCGCTCGATGGCGCCGGGGCCGCGCTCTGCGTTGCGCTCCGGCCCGCGCGGCTGCCATGGAGACGGGCCTTTGTGTGGCCGAGGAGGGGCCGGAGCGCGCGGGAGCTGCCGGCCCCGCCCCCGCCAGGGGAGAAGGAGGGCGGGGAGGACGGGGGCGGGCGAGAGGGAGGGACGAGACTAAGGGATACAGGATAGCCGAGGGAGGTTAGGAGGGGCGGCTGGCGTCCCTAGTGTACCCCGCGTTTCCCCCGGCTCAGAGCCACTAAAGCGCAATGCTTTGCTTGGTGGTTCGCGCCCGGTAGTAATCCGCGCGCCTCGCTTGCTGCAGTTGCTTGCGTCCCCCACCCCACCCCCACCGCCCCGTCATCAGAGGAGTTTGCTGAGGCTGGGCACCACCCCGGGAGTGCCTTAGGCCGAACCGACTGGCGCACGCGGCCCGGCATTAGTGGGTGGCTTCGGCTGGGCCAGACCGAGGCCTCAAGTGTTCCTCTTTTGAGATGGGCGGGGCGCAAGGAACCTCACCACCAGATTGGCAACAGGCGGACCACGTTCCTGCCGTTCTTGATGGTGAGGGCTGCTGGACCTTGATTATTTCTTCAGGATTCTAGCCGCTCAGTCTCCTACAGAATAGCTGGAACTCTGCCCTTATTGCTCTCCTTCCTAGTCCCCCGGCCCGGCATATCTGGGCCTTACCGACCCCCAAGCCTTCATCTATAAGGTGGGACCGGACCACTCCGTAGGATTCCTACTTCTGGTCTCCAAGTCACCCATGCTGAGGTCCCATGGATTTGTAACATGGCAATGATCCCACTGTCTCAGAACAGGGTTTGGGACTAGTCCCCAAATCTCAGCTCGCGTCTACCCTGGATATCTATCCTCTCCACCAAAACTAGCCTTCCCTGAAGACTGCCTACTTCCTCCTATTTCCTCAGACATCTCCTCCCTAAACTTGGGAGATATGCCCTAATTCTTAAGCCTTCCCCAACCAAAAGACTTTACAAATCTGAGGTCTTCACGGGTTCTCTCTGAGAAGACGGATTGGCTCCATTGCCAAGCAGCCAGGCTTTATTCACGTTATCTTTTCTCCACCACCACCCCCCCATGCACACCAAGGGACTCCAAAACACCCAGCGATTCACAGGGCTGCAAACTCTGTATCAAAAAATTAAGACAAGTATTGTATGACAAAAAGATATTTTAATACCAAAGTTGTGGGAAGGCCAGTCAGTATTCCAAACTGAGTAGGGCTCAAAATAGAAGGCAGGAAGCAGGAGGGTAAAAGAACCCTCCTGTCCTTCCGGTCTGTCCCTGGGGCTGGATGCCTCATGACCTCCACCCAGCCCTCCTAGATCCCCTGAATGCTCACTCACAGATCTCTCCTACTTGCCACAAAAGGGAGCCCTGGGGACCACAGCCTCTTGGGTTAGTTTTTCACTATCCAGGCATCCAGGCATCTTAACCATGAGGGACCCTGGGCTTGGGGGAAGGGGGAGGGGAGCGCCTGCTTGCAGCCATATCTGTCTTCTTCCCTCCAGGCCGTCCTTGGCAGGGACGGGAAGGTTTAAGCCTACTCTGGACAGAAGCCCCTCTAACTCAGAGTTGATCCCATCCTGGGAGAGCAAGAGTAGAAGAGGATGTAGCTGGTAGGAGGCCCCAGGCTGTAAACTACCCAGTAGCCAGGACAAGCCCCTAAAAGGGACTGGAACTTTCCTTGTCCTATACGTGTCAGCCTTGGGTCTATGCCCTAGGCAGTGCTGTTGTGTCCACACCCTCCCACCTCCCCTAGTCTGTTTCCCAAGTCCCAAGTCCAGTGTTTTGGGCATCACCGACTGCCAGGGCAGAAGCTAGTTACAGTCCTAGGTGGATGGTGGCTGAGGTCCATGGGAGCCACTCTGAAGCTTACTGTATAACAGCCCTCAGAAAGTGAAAGGAAAACATGAGAAACACACATTGCAGTGGCATTTGAGATAGGCTCTTTAGGGTGGGACCACTAAGACCTGAGGGCCTCAGAACTGGCCACTGTATACTTGGGTAGGAGGCTGGGTATACCAAAGGCACAGTTTCGCAGACTCCAAATGGCTAGCACTCTGCTGTCCCCATAGCCTGGGAGCTCCATCTGTCACAGTGAAAGATGCCATATTTCTGAAGATCCCTTAGAGACCAGGATTTTGGTGGTGAGGCTGGCACCCCTGTTTCAGCGGGCACTCAGGGTCACTCTTCCTAATGCCAAGGTCTCCACCTCCACCTGCCTCTGCTCAGTTTTCTAACTGGACACTGAGTTAGACTGATCTAGCTCACTGTACACCATCGTATCTATCTTGTCTGTTTCCTCGTCTGTAAAATGGATACAATGTGACAAGCTATAGGCTGAGGTCAGGGGGTAAACGAGAGAACTCGTACAAAGATCTAGAAATAGGGCTGGCACTGTTTACAATGGATCGACTGCCTTTGTTACGCCTGGACTTAGCCAGGATCAGTGCAGAAGGGCAAGGCAATACATACTTGAGGGTTTGATCAAAGTAGTCCAAAGAACCCAGAACGGGTTGCAGTCACGCTACATGGGAGCTCTAGAAAAAAAGCAAAAGCTCATTGTACAGCTCTGCATCAGCTTGCTTTGCCAACACCCCTTAAAGCATTACAGCGTATACAGCCTACTCTTTTTAATGCCTGTCTTTCTCTGCTACTGCCTGACACTGCCCAGTGACGTGGCCTATCTTGCAGATTTAGTCTGAGTGGTCAGGAGACCCTCCTACAGGTTTCTGATACTCAGCAGGGTTTGGCTGCAACTCTGGTTCCTCTTTACTCTGCACCATCCCAAGAGCCCTAATTTTGTGCTGGGTTGCAACATTGTAGCTCATTGTACCAAGATCGGGCTTGCACAACGGTATCCAATCCAGGAAGGGGCGAGACAGGGCCAGCAAAGACTCCTCCAACATTAAGGGACCAAGCTGTGCTTCCAAATGCCATTTTTACTGTTGGACCAAAGTAGTTCTAGAAGAGGTGCTGAAACCAGGATACACCCTTAAGGGGGAGGGGGAGGCTTGGCAGCCTTAGGTCCCTGGGATCACACAGGTTACCCTTTCCTAAGAAGACCACAGAACAGTACCTCCAAGAGACACCTCGGCCTATGAGACCAACTGTACCCTAAGGACAAGACAGCAGAGAATGCAACATTAGGCTAGAGCCCAAAGCTTTCGGCTTCAAGGGGAGGGGCAGACATGAGGGGAAAGCTGGAGTCTCCCTTGGCAGCCTGGGTGAAACGCATGGAGCAGGTGTCCAGGGGGGAGTGTTCCAAGAAAGGGAACAAGGACTGTGGTGAGGATCTAAAAAAAACCAGCCTGACTTTGCTTTCTGAGAGGGTGCCCAGTCCTATAGCCATTCCTCACTCCCTCATGCTGACCAGTCACAGCAAGAAGGAGATTTAGGTCCTCACAGGACAAAGAGCTTCTGCCCGCTCAAGGAACAGCCTAGGCAAAGTACCCATTACTCCCCAGAAGACAGAATGAGTGGAGTGTAAAGAAGAGGGGCTGGCCCTGGCAGCTGCCTCCCTCTGCTCTGAGCTGGGAAGCCTGCTGGGCTAAAGGACCCACAACACAAGGCATCCTGAAGTGTGGACAGATGGGCGCCAAGAGGGGGCAGGTGGTGAAGGCACCTACATCAGTGAGGGTTACTAGCCCACTCCCACCTCCAGCTGCAGAGGACAGGTGGGGTCCAGGAAGGAACGAGGCGGTGTCAGCACAGAATCCCCCCATAGTCAGGGACCAGACTGTCATTCCAAATGTCATTTTTACTGCTGGGACAGAGGTGGTTCCGGGAGGGGGCTGAAGCTGAGGTAGGAGCCCAAGGCTGGGAGCCCCCAGCTTGGTGGAGGCCTGCCTTCATAGGAGGGAACTTGGCAGACTTAGGCCTCCAGGACCACACAAGTTGGCTCTGTCCTAGGGAGGGCACAGGACTGCTTGTAGGTCCTTGGGCAGGGAGCCAATAACTGTATCGATGTACAGCTGAGCCCGCTGCAGTGTCACCTCCTTCACAGGGAGCTGGTGGCCCTGTGCCCGCACCTGGAGGGACAGTGGTAGTAAGGGGTGGGCATACTTTTGGCCTGGCAGGTGGAGGCTGGGTAGTAAAGGAGGTTTCTCACCAGCTTTTCTCGAAGTTTCAGGACTAGGTCCACCACTTCCACCTCCGACTTGTCCTTCATCCAGGCCTCAATGTTCTGCTAGGGACATTTCCAGTTCTTCTCACCAGGCTTCCCACCTCCCCTGGGCCTGTACCTTCCCCTCCCTCTGCCTTCCCTCACCGCCTCACAAATAGCTTCCAGGTGTAGAGCCTCCAGCTTCTGGGCCATCTCTTTATGCCGCTGCCGATACCAGCCATCAAAATGGGGGGACTTGAAAAAACGCCTGTGATGGGCAAGGGGCAGCTGAGGAACTGGCCTATATGTTTGGGGCACCCACAGCAGCCTGTGCCCGATGTTTTCCCACCTGTAGAGGCCCAACCAGTCGCCCTTGAGGATGCAGGTGAGCTGGGGTCCCGCGTGTTCCAGGCTACGCAGGAAATCATCCTGGCGGAAGGGGCAGATCTGGGGGGGGCTCTGAGACAAAGTTAACATGAGCTGGGTGTTAAAGAGTACAGGCAGACAGGTCCTACCTTTCAGCGGGATGGAACCCTCCCTCCAGGATGTATCTGAAGATCTTCACCCTATCCTGCTTGGGGCAGATCCCTGGACCACCCTTCAGGAGTTCTGTCAGTATCCCTCCTTGCAGTCCTCATTTCTCTGCCCTGTGCGGGATGCCTGGCAGGCACAAGGTCAACTTCTTGCCCTGGTGACTTTCTGCATCACGGCCACCTTCTCTGTTCCACGCAGACATTCGTCATGGGCCTTCCCTGCTTGGTTTGGGGATTGAAATGGCCCTCCCCAGAACTCCCTTGACTCTACCTTCCAGGGTGTGATGCTCTTCTGCAGTGGCATGAGGCTGGCCATGTAGTGCTCCTGGAGGGTAAGGGACAAGGACAATGTGAGCCACGAGCCCTGCTGTCACAGCCTCTGCTCTCACCGCCCCTCCTATTTCCCCTCACGCCTACTGCTGGCACACCCTGCCCATCTCACCAGGGGAATGATGAAACTCTGTGTGAGTTCTAGGAGGTGCCGCCTCAGCAGGGCACTTTGTGCGTCCCATGGCCTCTTCTTCTGGACGCCCTGCAACAGGAAGCAGGGAACTGAGTCTCAGCGTTGGCTGGTATCAGGCATCCTTCACACCACACCGAGGACCCACGTCCAGGCCCTACCCTATACCTTGAGCAGCCGTTTAAGCAGTGCTTTGTCCCGGTGGAGATGGGCAGTGTATGAGGTGTAGAGGCCTGACAGGAGGTCAGAGCTGTGGCTGTCCATTCAGCCTCCCTTCCACATTCCCACAGCTCTACTGATGATGAAGATGGTTGTCTGATCTGCCTACAGCCCCATTCCCTCGACAGAACCTGCACATCTCTCACCCATCCGTCCTGAGACTCAAGAGACCTGCTAAAGAAGACAATGTCCCCCCACCTGCCACCACGGGGCCTGAGTAGAAAGAAAAAGAGTCAGAAGGCCTGGCCATCCCAACTGGAGGAATCTACCAAGTCCAGGACAGGCTTTACCAGAGTAGACCGGGCTGCAGCCCAAGGGGGAAGCACAGACCTGGCTTGGTGTCGAGGGTCTTCAGCCGCGAGGGTTTTTTAAGCTTGACTTGCTTAGGAAGGTCCCCTGTGAAATACACAGAGTAGCCAAGGTTTGGACCCACAACTCTGCCAATGCCTATGGCCTCAGCAGTATTAGATGTAGAACCTCACCTTAAGTCCCAAGCCAGTGAGGCTTATAGCCCCTGGTCTTCTCACCTGACATCTTGGGCTCCCCAATTCGGAGGACATGAGGCCAGTGCTGGAGTGTTTTGATAAAGAAAGGGTTTGTGACTCCTAGGACCACGTTTGGTCTAGAGAGAGAAAGAGAAAAGAGGCAGAGGCAGGCCTAGGGGAGGTAGTGTGTGAGGCTGGGAAGGGAGGACATGTACTTACGGAGCCTGTGTTCGTGTTGTGAGCTCCTTGAACTCACTGTCGTGAATGGTGAAGTAGGGGCGGAAGTCACAGCAGAACTTCAGGGGCTGTAGGCAGCTGTGGGGTACGGCAACAAAGAATGTGTACGGCTGGGTAACCAAGTACAGCCATGACAGTCTAGTAGGTAAAGTTTGTACCTGGTCAGGGCTAGCACCAGTTCTGAAGACACATCAGGCGAGGGTGCCAGGACCACTAGGGGCTCCCCAAGGAGCATGAGCTCCCACAGGGTTTGCACATGAGTGAGCACTGGCCGGAAGCACCTGGTTCAGGAGAGCAATTGAGTCAGTCAGATAGCTCTGTTACAAAGGAGCTGTGGTGCGCACAGGGTACTATCTCTCCCAAAGACAGTAGTAAGGATGGTCCAAGAGCAAGAGATGTCTCAAGTCATCAAAGTTACCCCATGTTCTGACAGACCACCTGAGCTAGTGCTGGCTTAGGGGGCTTGACCTGGACCCTGCCTGTGAGGGGCTGCAGATCCAGAGCCCCAGGGAATCTACCAATCAAGGGCTCTGTTATTCCTATTTCCTCTTATGCCTCCAGACTAAAGTCCTGGTTCCTACTGGGCCCAGAATGGAACAAGATAATCTCAAAGTCCAGGATCCCTTAAAGATCCCTAGAAAGGCACAAACGGCAGCCTTAGAGAGCAAACGTCTCCCTAGCAAGCTCTCTGGGCACAAAACCTTCCTGTCCACTGTGTCCATTTTCCCTAAGTCAGACACTTGGGTAAGAGGGCTCCTCAAGAATCACTTGGATGAGCAGCCTTTCTTGGCAAGTTGTGCCCTGCATGACATACACACTCGTGTGTGTATGACTATGGGTAGGCTCCCTCAGAGTAGCCTACGGTACCCTACGGGGCTCACCTAAACAGATCCAGTTCATGGACACTAGTGAGGACGACTGGAGCTGGCAGCAGGTTCTGAGAAGTGAAGGGAGTATAGGTCAGGCCAAGGTGAATGTTCTATCTGGTGACAATCCTGCAGCCCCTGCCCCATGCCATTCCCCTCCCCCCAGCACAGGCTCTATACAGAAAATGCTGGTCACCACCATGGCTTTGCCTAGGTTTGGCCACCCACAAAGTAGGCTGGTGAGGCAGAGGTAATAATCACCCAAGCCCAGGGACAAGGCTCAAGCTAAAGCCCAGCTCCTTCTACCCCATCCCCCACCTCTTGGTCACACTGCTGCTTCGGTGGACTGGATTCCAGCTTGTCCACCCTGGATGGGATGCGCACCTAGGGAGGAAGGAAGCAGCTGCCAGAAAGGGAGTAGAGTGTCACCACCACCAACACCAGCATGGCTTACTCTTCAGCTGGTCCTCACCTGAATGACGACTCCCATGATAGGTAGGTTCAGGGTCTGCCCAGGCACGGGGGCTGGCCATTGGTCAATTTCATTACAAACTGTGGACACAGGTGGCCGATGTCAGAAGCCCTTCCAAGGGACTGAGGTGAGACAATGTTGACCATGTCTGATGACCATTTACCTGCTTCCAGGCAGGGTGCCAGCTTCTCAAAGTATTCAGGGGCGATCAGGCTTAGGAGTGACTGAAACAGCCGGACAAATGGCAGGCGGGACACCAGCACTAAAGACTGTGATGATGCAGGGCCAATCAGAGGGCATTCAGCTACAGGCATTGCTCCTGTAACTCAGTAGCTCATGGCAGCCCTGAAGCCATGCCTACCCAGAGCTGATCAGGGCAGCACATCCCCACCATCCCATGGGACAGCTCGACAGAACAGCCTAACTTGTGTATCAGGGTTGGACAAGAGAAAGCCTGATGTCTCTACCTAAGTTAGTATAGATAACCATAGGGTAGATAACCCCTGGCGACAAGCAGGCTTAGGACTGGGCCTAGGGCCTACAGAGGCAAATGTGAGCTGGCTAAATTGTCCTCACCCTGGCAGTATGAAGACATCAGCAAGACTTAAGAAGCTGGGATATTCTGACCCCAAGGACAGAAAGGCCTCAAGTGCCATACTAGGCCAAGAAAGGCTTCAGGAAAGAACTGGGCCCCATAGTGGCTCCTCCTTGGTTTTGCTACCCAGGCGGGCTGCAGATGGGTAGGCACCCTGGAGGCTCAGAGCTCCTCACTAGCTGTCCCCCAACTGTCCACCATTTGCTACCTTCCAGCGGCAGGTAGCTCACCTTCTGGAAGTAGCCCCTCTTCATAGAGCTGTCCTTCACCTGTCTGAAGTACACATAGCCCAGGTAGTGCGCTGGCTCTCTCTGTAAGGAGTGCAGTGTTAAGCCATGCCCTACACAGGCCATTAACAAGATCCAGGGTGACATACACAGGGGCTGTTAAGGAGGAAACTAAAGGCTGGGCATGGTGGTACGTGCCTTTAGTCCAGGCACTCAGGGTTAGGGTTGGGAGGCAGAGGCAGGTGGATCTCTATGAGTTCAAGGCCAGCCTGGTTTAAGTAGTGAATTACAGGACAGGCAGGGCTACGTAGAGAGACCCTGTCTTAAAAAAATTATATATATATATATATATATATATATATATATATATATATGCCGGGTGGTGGCTCATGCCTTTATTCCTTAGCACTTGGGAGGCAGAGGCAGGTGGATCTCCATGAGTTCAAGGTCAGCCTGGTCTATAGAACTAGTTCCAAGACAGCCAGGGCTATCCAAAGAAACCCTGTCTTGGACACACACACCCTTGCAAAAAAAAAGAAAGCAAACCTAAGAATCCAGGAGATTTAGGAGGCAGCTGTCCAAGACTAGCTCCTGCCCTTTCCCTACCACAGCGGGACCCAGGGTTCTCTGGTTCAGAAGGTCTCGGGGACGTCTGCTGACACAGAAAGGACTTAGCCAACAAGAGAGTGCCTAAGGTCTCAGAAGTCCCTGCAGGCCTCTGCTCACTGAGCCAGGGCTTATTTAATCACACAGGTGCCCAGCAAGGGCAACATGATCAACAGAATCAACTTTACTGATCCTAGTGAACCGCGTAAGAGCTGGCCCAGGTGGAGACCTCAGCGCATGATCATCAGAGCAGGGCTCCCAGGGTGGGGCCGGGAGCACTTCTACTCCACAAGCCCAGGGGCTTTAAAGAAGATATCCAGAGCCAGGAGCCTCTGGTAAAAGGAAAGAAGACAGACGAGACATCCCATTACTCACCTGCAGTGCCAAGGGGGCCTTGCTGTTATAAGGTCTGTCGTCACCATGCCAGAGGCTCTTCTGACCTCCACATTGACGCATGCGGAAACTGAACTGAGTGTCTCCAAGGCATCCTGAAAAGAGGCAGCCCCACCACACATTCGTGAATGGGAGACTCTCCTCCCATTGTCGGGGTGAGGACTGTTGCACAAGGGTAAATGCCCACTCAAGGGAAAACTGACCATCTGTTTCCCAACAGACTCCTATCCTGATCCTATACACCACATAAGGGTCTTGGGATGAATCCACACAGAGAACCATCTTCAGTTTCCCTGCAGGAGCCTGGCTCAGTCGGCCTGGGACAGGAAAATCTACTGCACAATTGCCCAGATCTACGGCCGTCTATGGGTTTTAGAGAACCTGGTATCTTGCTGCAGCTGGGGTCTGGCGAGGGTCCATCCTCACAGTGCCTCACCTACTGCTAGCAGCCTACATACCACTGGCCCCATCACTCCACCTTTTGCCCATGACCTTCCAGCCCCAGAGCCAGTGTTCAGGGAGTGTGGGATTATCTACCTGAGTGGGAGTCTGGAAAGGACAGGTAGCAGATGCTGCTTTTCTGAAACAAACAGAGCCCAGTGAAGGTTGGCTCATTCCTGGGGACACCCCTTCCCAAGAAGTCCAGAACCTACCTCCTTATCTGTGAGCCGGAAGTCACTCGGATAGACTAGCTGTAGGAAAAGACAGAGCACTTGGTGAATCTGTATCTGCCTGCGGTAACACCGTCCACTAGCTAGAACAGCTCAGCGGATGCCACAAGCATGTGTTTGCAAGGGCAGGCTGTCTATCTGGTCCACTTTCTGGCCTCCTGTGACCTCCTTCCGTACACGCTGTCTTACATCAGAACCTTCTCCTCGAGTCCGATTCCCCCCCTCTCTATGACCTTCAGCCCTAGTGTATACCGGGTGTTGCTGGCTAGTTTTCTGTCAACTTGACACTAGCTAGAGTCATTTGGGAAGAGTGACTCTCAATGGAGAAAATTCCTCCATAAGACTGGCCTGTGGGGTTTTTTTCTGGGTAGCTTTGGAGCCTGTCCTGGAACTCGCTCTGTAGAACAGGCTGGTCTCGAACTTATAGAGATCCGCCCAGCTGAAGTACATTTTCTTAATTAGTGAATGATGCAGGAAGGCCCAGCCTGTTGTTGGTGCTGCCACCCCTTGACTGGTGGTCCTGTGTGATATAAGAAACCTAACTGAGAGCCAAGCATGGTGGTGCATGCCTTTGATCCCAGGAGTCAGAGGCCGAGGCACTGAGCCTGAAGAAGGTCTGTTTCAGGGGACTCATCCCTCAAAATGCCAACATAAGTGAATGCAAAGCCAGATTGGTCAACATAGTTAGTTTTAGGATAGCCCTGGCTACAAAGACTCTCAAAAAACAAAAAAGTATATGTGAAGCCGGCTGGTGGTGGCGCACACCTTTAATCCCAGCACTTGGGAAGCAGAGGCAGGCGGATCTCTGTGAATTCGAGGCCAGCCTGGTCTACAAGAGCTAGTTGCAGAACAGGCACCAAAAGCTACAGAGAAACCGTGTCTCGGGGAAAAAAACGTATGTGTGGCTGGTTTGGGGTAGCGTACACCTTTATTTAATCCCAGCACCTGCTCAGGAGGCAGAGGCAGGTGGATCTCTGTGAGTTTGTAGCCAGCCTGGTCTACAGAGTGAGTTCCAGGACAGCCAAAGCTACACAGAAGAATCCGTCTTAAAACATACACTCCCCCACAACAAAAAAGAATTATACTTTTCTGTTTAGAAGATTTTAGACTTCTAGCCTCTCAGATCATCTGGGCCATAGCATTTCCCAACTACAAAGGTCCCTTGCAGCAGCTGTCTCAAGGGTCATTTTTCAGCCTTACCTCAGCCACGCTCACCACTTCTCAGGCTCTCACAGGTCCCTTTGACATCAGGATCTGCCTCTGAGACACCTCCACCTACAGCAGACCTGCTGTGATGGTCAGTTGCCTTTAGAACACAGACATTATCTTGGCTGGACCTGCCCTGCCAAGGGCTCACTGACTGAGCCTGAGTCACTGAGCCGGAAACATTTTCTTCTTCCTCCTCTTCTCCTATCTTTCTGGTGGTTTTTGTTTTGTTTTTGTTTTTTGTTGAGACAATGTCTCACTGTGCAGCCCTGGATGTAACTCATTAAGTTGACTAGGCTGATCTTGAACTCATAGAGTTCAGCCTGCCTCTGCCTCCAGAGTACTGAGATTCAAGACACTTGCCACTATCTTCTCTCTCTCTCTCCCTCTCCCTCTCTCTCTCTCTCCTCTCTCTCTCCTCTCTCTCCTCTCTCCTCTCTCTCTCTCTCTCTCTCTCTCTCTCTCTCTCTCTTCAGATACAAGTCTGATTCTTCTGTAGCTCAGGCTACTCTGGAACTCACTATATAAACCATACTGGCTTCAAACTCACGATCCTGCCTCAGCTTCCTGAACGCTGGGGTTTGCATACACCACTATGTCTGGCTGATATTTTCATTTTATCTAGAAGAGAGGCTGCCTTTATGTGTAGGTGGGATGGAGGCCCTCATGCCGGAAGACTACATCAAAAGCCCAAGGCCCTGCCCAGCTGCACACAGCTGGTGACCAGATGCCAAAGGTTGTGAAGAGCTCAAAACAGAGGGGCCAAGCAGGGCCTCACAGGGTCTGGATCTGATTCTAAATGAAAGGATTTTTTTTTTTTTTTTTTTTTTTTTTTTTGGTTTTTCGAGACAGGGTTTCCCTGTAGTTTCTAGAGCCTGTCCTGGAACTAGCTCTTGTAGACCAGGCTGGCCTCGAACTCAGAGATCCGCCTGCCTCTGCCTCCCGAGTGCTAGGATTAAAGGCGTGCGCCACCACCGCCCGGCAAGTGAAAGGATTTTTAGCAGGAGATTCAGACATGAACTGTGGACGACATTGGAGACTGCGGCAAACACAATGTGAAACCTGGGGGGAGACGAACCCTAGGATTCTGGCTTGAGCAACTGAGGGCAGGAGATATTTTTGCCTCTTTGGGGAAAGGGCCACGAAAAATGTTGCAGAAGATATTTTGATGGGTAGGCAGTCAGGCCTTGGAGACCGTCTCTTTCTTGGTCAGGGAAGCGCTCTTAGAACTCTAAAGAGGCTCCTCTTGGAGAGGTGGCAGTCAATAAGAAAGAGGAGGTGGCTAAGCTAGTCACTAGACCAAAGAAGTGGGGGAAAGGTCAGCCTGAGGATACAGAGTATTCAGAGAGGCGCCTAAGAGGACCCTACACCAAGCAGGAAGACTACAGGCCAGGAGGCCATAGGATGTGCTTCCTGGAGGGTGGGCGCGAGGCTTTGAGGAATGACTGGGAGGAAAGGAGCAGCTGGGGTGCAGGCGAGGGAAGGGAGGAGCATGGGGGGGAGGGACATCGGGAGAGGAGGGACGTCCGGAGAGGAGGGGCGACGGGAGAGGTTCAGGTCGCCGAAGAAGAGGCACGGGGACAGTTCTGGAGGGTTGACCAGCCCATAGCTTACCTCCAGCGCCTGGCCCAGCTCCAGATCGAAGGTGACCACGCACACACACTCCAGCCAAGCAGAGAAGCGCGCCCAGGGTATCGCCGAGGCCTGCGCTGCACGGCCGGAGGACGTGGACCTAGTCACGCCTAGACCTCCGCCAGCTTGCCGAGGCCCGGTATCCACCGGCACCTCCATAGTAGTAGCTCAAGCGATACCAACCAGCACGTTGCGGGGGAAACGCAGGGGTTCACCTGGCCCGCCTAGGAGCAGTCGAGCTGCCGCCGCCGCAGGCCAGATGGTCCCCTGAGCAGCCGCGCGCCCCCTGGCGCCAGAGGAGCGCCCGCCCTGGGGCGTCGGCTAATGTACCAGCGAGAAAGGCCCCAGCCGGTTAGAGGGGTCTAGAGCTGGTGGCACTTCCCTACAGTGGAGGATGCGTGACCCGGGTCCGCCCGTGGAGGGTGGTGGGATAGTGCGGCTGTCAGTCTGACCGGCGAGCAATGCTGGTTCTGATATCCCTGGCCCGCATCTGATTCGATGGGACTTTGGGCGTGTAGTGGTGCCTACCAGGGGGCGTCAGACGTTTTCGCTTTTTCGAACAACGTAGAATTGTATTGGACCACCTAGGGGTATCCGCCCCGGCCGAGGGTTGTGAGCTTAATGTTCATTTTGCGTGTCATCGCTACAGGAATTCGTCATCTATAGCATTCACACCGGTACTGACCAATCTAGTTATAGACAAACCTCAAAATGAGCTCAATCTTTTAAAAGTGTGAAAACCACTTCCGGGCGGTGGTGGCGCAGGCCTTTAAGGGGAGGTAGAGGCAAGCGGATCTCTTGAGTTTCGACCTGCGTGGTCTGCAGAGGAGTTCCAGGACAGCCAGGGCTGCACAGAGAAACCCTGTCTCAGCAAAACAAAACAAAACAAACAGGTGTGAGAAATGTTTGGGCCTGAAGAGAATAAGCGAATAAGAATGCAGGCTGCTTTTCCTGAAAAGTTGGACTTGAGTCTCAGCACCCGCATGGCATCTCACACCTGTAACTGCACTTCCTGAGAATCCAATGCCCTCTTATGACCACCATGGGCGCCATGAACGCACAGGGTGCACAGGCAAACACTCTAAAAACAAATTTTTAAAAAACACCTCAATGTTTTAAGTTCAAAAGTTTTAATTTTGTGTCTGAATGTGTAGCCCTTTTTGTACTTCCTTGGGGTTCCCTGTCCAGGGTTGGCACCATTGATAGACCATGTCTCCACCCACCAACTCTTTACAAAGCTAGCCAAATTGGCATGTCTGCCCCAGACCCACTCCCACTCCAGGCTGGTGTGCCCACTTTCACTAGCAAAGAGGCAGCCTGGTGACCTAATGCTGCTGCCTCTAGGAGTAAAGAAGTTTGCAATCCCTAACTCGGAGGCCAGGTATATAGAAGGGTGAATTTAGAACAAGAAGAGGCAATGAAGCAGGCGAGAAAGGCAGGGAAATTGGGGGGGGGGGGGGGGGGGCGTGAGAAGAGAAATGGAGAGCCTTCCTCCTCCCCACTCCCAGCCTTTTGCCAGTAGAGAAGCAAGAAATCTAGCACAATTAACAACTGCTTAAGGTCTTCCTCTTCCAAGCTATAAACCTGCAATTTTCCAGAAATCTCATCAGAAACCTGGTTACAGTGAAGGGACGTAAACTAAATCTCTTGTGCAACCTTAGTAATTTCTGGTTTTGCTTTACCAGATTGCCATCCAAGGCATTCCCAGAGCTCCCTCACCCATCCTACGTATGGGAAGGTCACATTAGTAATCTTTTGAGACACAACCTAAGAGCCATCAAGATGGGATATATGATCAATGCTAAATAATTATATCGCTGCTCCCTTCCAGAGCCCATAACTATGGATTTATCTTACTGACTCCTCAAGAAGCCTACACCTATATTCTTGGATGTCATACTTACTTCAACACACACCCTCATTTGAGACAGGGTCTCCCTATGTAGTCCTGACCTGGGCGGAATTTGATATGTAGACCAGGCGCATCTTGAATTCACAGAGCTCTGCCTGCATCTCTTGGGATTAAAGGCAGCCATTATCACACTTGCGTTGTCTCTCTTAACCACTGTGCTTAAGTCTATACTAATTTTTTTTTATTAAGTCCCTGTTGGAAGTTGAAGCAAAGTGCTGATGGCGATAATGAGAGTGGAAAGTATTTAGCCCAGTTTTACTCTTCATTGTCTTAGAGTCATCTTTTTGTCATGGAAATGCCTGTCATAATCCTTTGTTTCCATTGAAAAATAAAAAAGAATACCACAAAGACATGTGCTCAACTATGTTCACAACAGCATTATTTGTCATAGTCAGAACCTGGAAACAACCTAAATGCCCCTCGACCGAAGAATGAATAAGGAAAATGTGGTACATTTACATAATGGAGTACTACACAACAGAAAAAAATAATGACATCTTAAAATTTGCAGGCAAATGGATGGATCTAGAAAACATCATACTGAGTGAGGTAACCCAGACCCAGAAAGATAATTATCATATGTACTCACTCATAAGTGGTTTTTAAACATAAAGCAAAGAAAACCAGCCTATAATTCACAATCCCAGAGAACCTAGACAACAAAGAGGACCCTAAGAGAGAGACACATGGATCTAATCTACATGGGAAGTAGAAAAAGACAAGATCTGAGTAAATTGGAAGCATGGGGATCATGAGAGAGGTTTGAAGGAGAGGGGAGAGGAAGGGAGGAGAGCAGAGAAAAATGTATAGCTCAATAAAATCAATAAAAAATTAAATAAGAATTCTGCTTCATAAAATGGCTAGTCTCAAAATGTCATTCTTTGTCAAAGCCACAAATTCAAGTCTGGTTTTAGCTGAGATCCCTAAAGGTCTAGAACTTAGGCTACTGAGCATGGCAGTATAACAATACTCTATCTATATCTATAGATTATACTATATATTTTAGGTGTTTTTATTTTTTAAGCTTTTAAGCCTTTCTTTCAAAATTACTGTCTTAGACTAGGCTTCAGCAACAATCTCCAAGTCTTTTTGTTGGGGGGGGGGGCTTCAGGGGGTTGAAGACAGGGTTTCTCTGTGTTAACCCTAGTTGTCTTGGAACTTGCTTGTAGACCAGGCCAGCCTTGAACTCAGAAATCCACCTGCCTCTGCCTCCCAAGTGCTGGGATTAAAGGTGTCCCAGCTTTAATCTCCAAGTCTTAAATGGTTTTTCCATTCACATGAACTCCTGGGAAGGCCAAGTGGACCATTGGAGCACATATCACAGTGGAAAAGAATAGAAAGGTCTCCCCCACACCTTCTTGTCACCATTGCTGGCCATTGCCTTTTAACTGCCTAAAAACCATGCGCTTGCAGTCCATCTGCCGAGTAGTCATGAGGTTCCAAGCAGGATGGGAGTGGATGGTTATTTATGAGCTACAAAATCATTACCTTTTTAAATTACTACATTGTGTTGAGCTGAAGACAATTATTTTACAAATAAGAAAATTGCTACCAACTGCACAGTCATTCAAAGCCCATTTTGCCCACCTGCAGTATGCCGGAAAGGACTAACTTTGCAAGTGGAGATGAGAGTCAGTCTCAACTCTGACCCCCTGGGAGAGAGTTTGGTAAGTATCTTTATTGGTGGAAATTGGGGGAAATAGAAGTGAGGTGATTCATGCTTGTGTAGTTAGTTAAACATCAAGTCACTCTCGGGATTCACAGGTCAGAGGTGTTATCTGTACCTTTGAAGTTGGTGGCTATCTTCTAAGTTTTAAAAAATACTATCTCTTAATCCCAGCACTCGGGAGGCAGAGGCAGGCGGATCTCTGAGTTCGAGGCCAGCCTGGTCTACAAGAGCTAGTTCCAGGACAGGCTCTAGAAACTACAGGGAAACCCTGTCTCGAAAAAAAAAAAAAAACCAACAAAATAAATAAATAAATAAATAAAAATACTATCTCATTTTATGTGTACACGTGTTTGGTCCACATGTATGTGTATCATGTATGTGCCTGGTGTTTGCAGAGGCAAGAAGAAGGTGTCAGATCTCCTCAGACTGAACTTACAGAACCCATGGCCTCTCTGCAAGAATAGTGAATGCTCTTAACCACTGAGCCATTTCTCCAACCCCTCCTACTAATTTTTTATTCTGTTTTGTTTTATTTTTTGAGGCAGAGTTTCTCTGTGGGTAGTCTTGTTGTCCTGGAACTCACTCTGTAGATCAGGCTGGCCTCGAGCTCACAGGGTTTCACTTGCCTCTGCCTCCCAAGTGCTGGGATTAAAGAGGTGCACCACCAAGCCTAGGAAATTTTAATTACCTTCATGTGTTTATTCTTATTTTTATTTATTTGACTTTTCAAGACAGGGTTTCTCTGTGTAACCGTCCTAACTATCCTGAAACTCACTTTGTAGACCAGGCTGCCCTTGAACTCACTAAGGCCTGCCTGCCTCTGCCTCCCAAGTGCTAGGATTAAAGACATGCGCCACCACTACCTGGCAAGTGTCATTCATTTTTATTTTTGACATAAGATCTTGCTACATAGTCCAAACTAACCTCAAGTTCACAATCTTCTTGTCTGCATCTCCTGAGTGCTGGGATTACAGACATATACCATGATGCCTGGAGATCCACTAAGATGAACTTAAAAGACAGCTGTCAGCACTGACACACTCATCCTAAGAACTGTATTATTGGTGAGGTGTGGGGGCACACGTTTATAGTAATACTAGCACTTGGGAGGCTGAGACAGGATTAACTAGAGTTCAGGACCATCCTAAACTACAATGATACCATTTCTAAAAGCATTAACAACAAACAACTACAGTGCTCATGGGTTTACCCTTAATTAGTATTTGTTTTCAAGATTTTTTCCTTGTAAGTAAAATGAATATATATATTTAGTTTTTTGAGAGAGGGTTTCTCTGTGTTGCCCTGCTGTCCTGGAAGGCTGGCCTCGAACTCACAGAGCTCTTCCTGTCTCTGCCTCCCGAGTGCTGGGATGAAAGGTGTATGGGCCACTACTGCCTGACATGAATATATATTAAAATGCATGAAGCTTCATTGAATTTGACAGATGAACCAAATCAGTCAAACTGTGTAACCCAAGCACCAGTAAGATATAAAAAGCTGCCAGCTGGTTTGAGGCCAGGCTGGTTTAGAGAGTGAGTTCTAAGACAGCCAAGACTTACACAGAGAAACCCTGACTAAAAAAACAAACAAACAAAAAAAGCCTTATGAATTTTGTATGCTAGACAAGTAATGGGATAAAGCCCGTTATTCTTGGTACACAACCCTTTTTATATGTTACTGAATTTTACTCTGGGACACTTCGTTAAAAGACCTCTGGCTTATGTACCATTTGAACTGTGCTATAATGCAGTCTTTATAAACATGTATTAATTGTACAAAGTAATTTTTTTTCTTGATTCAGGGCGTCATGTGGGCAAGGGTGGCCTTTACCTAGGTATGCTGCTGAGAATGACTTTGAACTCCTGATCCTCCTGCCTGTACTTATCAACTGTTGAGATTATAGGTATGCACCATTTCACCATCCCTGCCAAATTAGGGGTTTGGCCATGATATTTTCATATATCTATATGTCATGTTAGCTCACACTTAACTCCTCTCCATCTGTTCTCCCCCTGGCATCCTTCCCAGTCTCCAATAGTCTCTCTTCTGCATTCAGATCATCATTTTAAAAATTTCTGCCTATGAAAGAATGCATATAGCCAGACACATACCTTTAATACCAGCACTTGAGAGGCACAGGCAGGTGGATCTCATTGAGTTCTGGGTCAGCCTGGTCTACAAAGTGAGTTCCAAGACAACACAGTGACAAAAAAAAAATGCAGATGATACTTGTCTTTTAGGGTCCAAATGAGTTTGTATATATTCTTTAGTTCTTCTTTTATTCATTATGGATAATGGTCCATTGTGTGCTTTTATTTATAATTTTTATTTTATCATTAATTACATATGTGTGTGTGTGTACATCTGAATAGAGTGTCCATGAATGCCAGAAAAAGTCCCTAGATCCTAAAACACTGGAGTTATAGGCAGTTGTGAGCTACCCTGTGTAGATACTGAGAATCAAACTGTAGTTCTCTGCGTGAGCAGCATACATTCTTTTAAATTATTTTTTTTAAAGACTTATTTTATAGAGCTGGATGTGGCAGTGCACACCTTTGATCCCACTACTGGGGAGACAGAGGCAAGTGGATCTCTCTCTATAAGTTCAAGACGAGCCTGGTCTACAGAGTGAGTTCCAGGACAACCAAGATAGAAAAAACTCTGTCTTGAAAAGTCAAAAAAGAAGAAGGCATCAGATCTCTTGGAACTTGAATTAAGTGTTGTTGTTGTTTGTGGGTTTTTTTTTTTTTGGTGGCAGTGCTCTTAAACTGTACCTGACCTGTAGCAAGTGCTCTTAAATACTGAGCCCTCTCCCAAGCCCCAACCCATATATTCTTTGCTCGTTCATCTGTCAATGGGGATTTAGCTGATTTTATATTTTGGAAGCTCTGAAGAGTTCCACAATGAATGTGGGAGTGCAAGCAATATTATGGTGACTCTACACCTCCCGCCTATACCCAGGAAGAGTATAGGTGTACCTGTAATATGTTTTCTCTTTGATGTGCCTGGGAATGTTTTTAGCTCACCCTCATTTTTTTCCAAAATGAGACAGGGTTTCTTCAGGTAGCCCTGGCTGTCCTGGAACTTGTTCTGTAAATCATGCTGGCCTCAAACTCACAGAGATGCATCTGCTTTTGCCTCCCTGGTACTGGGATTAAAGATGTACACCACTGCCACATACTAGCTCATCATCATTAAAAAAATTGTGTGTGCGTGTATGCGTGTGTGTGCACGCGTGTGTGCATGCACGCATGTGCAGAAGCCAGCAGTCAAGCTTGAATTCTGTCCTCTCTCTTTCTTCCTTTCTTTATAAAGATTTATTTATATGTATGTATGTATCTGTGTGAGTATATGCCACAAGGATGTGAGTATGGCTGGTGTTGAATCCTTGGAACTGGAGTTACAGATGGTTGTGAGCTGACATGTGGAGCTGTGGATCAAACCCAGGTCCTCTGGAAGAGCAGCCAGTGCTGTTAATCACTGAGTCATTTATCCCGTCCCTTGGCCTGGTTTTTTTATGTAGGTTTTGGGGTTCGAACCCAGGACCTCATGCTCACACATGAGTCGGTAATCATTTACTGACTGAGCTATCCCGCCAGCTTTTCACGTTCAATTTTTGAAGGATAGTTTTGCCGGACATAGGGTTTTTCGCTGACAGGTTTTATTTTTCCTTCACCCTCTGGACGTTATTTTATCACTTCCTCGATCTTTTATGAGCCCTCAGCTATAAACTTTATTGTTGTTCCCTTAATGTTGGTGAGTCATTTTTTTCTTTCTGCTTTCATGGTTTTTCTGTCTTTGGCCCCCAGCAATTTGATAATGGTGTATATAGGCATGGTTCTGCTTATATTCGTCCTTTCTAGAGATTCTGGTTTCCGGGTCTGTCTTGGCACAGGAACGCAGGGGCTCTCAAGGGAAGGACAACGCAGGCCACCACTAGTCCTGTTCTGAGGTGCTCTGAGGCAGGGCTCATTTTATATCTAGCTTTTATCCCCCTCCATTTTATTGTTGAACAACTTTTTTTATTTAGTGCTCTTAGGGATAGAGCTTACTCTATTTTGGTTCCTTTGTGTCAGAAATACTTGCCTTTGTTCTAGGTATTTTGTGTACATCATAAATGGTTAAAGACAATTCATGCGGGTTATATACTGCACCAATTACGGAAATAAGGAATGTAGTAGCTTTGCATATTTTTCATCATTTGTTATATATTTGTACATACTTTTTTCTCTTAAAAATATAAGATTTTTAGATGGTAACATCACTATTTAGTGTTAGCATAAGAAACTTTTCAGTGGGTTAGCAACTACACTTGAAGAATAATCAAATAGACAGTGATAGATATAATGACTCCTGGAAGTGTACATAATCTCATTTTTAGGGAAAGAACAGATATTACACTACAGAACAAATTTTCAAAGTTACATTTATTTACTATTTGTGAGTGTGTTTGTGCTTGCTACTGAGCTCATGTGGATGTCAGAGGACAACTTGTAGCAGTCAATTCTCTCTCTCTCTCTCTCTCTCTTTCTTTTTCTTTCTTTCTTTCTTTCTTTTTTTTTTTTTTTTTTTTTTTTTTGGTTTTTCGAGACAGAGTTTCTCTGTGGCTTTGGAGCCTGTCCTAGAACTAGCTCTTGTAGACCAGGCTGGCCTCGAACTCACAGAGATCCGTCTGCCTCTGCCTCCCGAGTGTCTTTCTTTTTTTGGGGGGGGGGGTTTCTATGTATAACAGTTCTGGCTGTCCTGGAACTCCCTTTGTAGATCAAGCTGGTCTTGAACTCACAGAGATCCACCTGCATCTGCCTCCCAAGATCTGGGATTAAAGGCATGCACAACCATGCCTGGCTAGTTCTCTCTCTACCACGTGGGCTCTAGGGATCAAATTCAGATGGTCAGTTTGGGAGTGATTGACTTTACCCACTGATCCATCTAGCCAAGAGCAAGAGCAATATCGCTAGCTGGAAATGTAGTTGTTCTGTTGTTGTACAGAAGGATGGCCACAGAGTTGACTGTCCAGTTTTCATCAGCTCCAGGTCCACTGTCATCCAGCACACTAACTTCCCACAGGAGAAACTGGCTTTCCATGTGCACTCTCTACCTTGCTCCTGTTGCCAGGGGTATGGGAAGGACATGCACTATTCTCATTCCCATCAGGTACTGGTACTTCCCTCTGACTGCTACCCCTATGAGTAATTCCCAGTGATGCTCACAGGCACCTCAGGGGTTAGTTTGCATCTGTGCTTGCTCTCTGGAAGACGTATTTCTTTATAAGCTCTATTCTGCAGTGTGTGGCAGTTGGTTCTACCCAGGAAGCTCAGGACAGCCCAGGGAATGTCTCTGTCTTCAGCAGGGATGCCGCTGCCAAACTTCTCTAAGAAAGAATGAATTCCCACTGGGAGAATAAACTCTCTAAGATTTTCCTTTCTTGACTATACTTTTCTTTCTTCATAATAATCCTATAACTGATAATTTTATAATGAACCCCCCCATTGAAATCATTGTGTGGTTTCAGGTCTCTTTAGTGGGTATGAGTGGTGAGTGACACCCCTGGGAAGGAGGAAAGGCCAAACAGGAGAGGAGGCTGTGAAGTTAGTGCCATAGAAGCTTGAGGCTTTAAACAGAGCAGTCGGGAAGGCCCTCTCAGAGGTGGAGGAGGCCATGAGCAGGTCTGAGGCAAGACAGCAAGCATAGCAATAACAAGAAGAGATGCCTGAAAAGATAGAGACAGTGTGAGCAATTGACCCGGGGCAGGAGGTTATCATGACTGAAGCGAAATGAAATGAGTAGATAAAGTGAGATCACATCACAAATAGCTTTGTGGGCAACAGCAAGGATTCTTGCTTTCATCTTGGGTGAGACAGCAAGCCCTGAGGTCATAGATCTGATCTGACTTCTTTTAATAGGATCCCTTTGAATCCCGTGCTGAATGGCCTACAGCAAGTCCTCCAGGAAAAAGTAGGGGGCCCATCTAAACTGTTTTGTGTCAGACAAGAGAAACTGGCCTTACAGGTTAGATATTGAAGTGAAAGGTACAGTAGGTTTGCTGATGAATTCTGTGTGGGTTTGAAAGGAGCAGGGCAATGCCACAAGTTCAAGGCCAGCCAGGGCAACTTCTCAAAACTTTAAGCCCAAAATAAATAAACAAAAGTCTCTCGTGGTCTAGGCTGCCCTTGAACTCCACTTGTAGCCCAAACCAGTCTTGAACTACTGATCCTCCTGCCTCAATCTCCCAAATGTTGGGACTAAATGCCTAGCTCAAAATTAGAAAAAGGAAAGAAAAAAAGAAAAAAAAAAAGAAGTAAGGGCTGGACATGCAGCTCAGCAGCACTGTGCTTGCTTAGCACAGCAAAAATGGTGTGTGTGTGTGTGTGTGTGTGTGTGTGTGTGTGTGTGTGTGCGCGCGGGTGCATGGAGCTGTTGCTGAATCGCTGAATCACGAACTCTGGCCTGGGCACAAAAATAGTGCAGGGTTGCACCTGCTCACTGCTGCGGTTTTTAAGACTATAGCTCATCTCCTGTATTTGGTACCCCCGTACAAGTACCGGTTCTGTAGCACCTTTAGTTTCTGTGTTCAGGGTAAATCTTACCAAAGTCACTTTCAGTCAGTGTGGTCTGGGAAAAGCTGTGCTGCGGAACACCGCAAGAGACCTAGGCGTGAACCCAGGTGCTCCAAATTTGCTTTCTAGACCAGGGAACGAAAACACTTTCCTTTTCCCCAAACAGTGTCTCTTTGGCGCCCTCTGCTGAAGAAGCACAGCAGTACCACCTCAAAGGCAAACTACTTGAAGGGCCCAGAAGCCCTCACCCCAACCCTCTTCAGACGTTGTTCACTAAGCAGTCCTAACTGATCTGGAACTCGCTGAGTTGACCAGGCGGGCCTCGAACTGACAGAGATTTCCCCCTACCTCTGGAGTGCTGAGACTAAAGACGTGTGCCACTACGTCCGGAGCGATAATGTTTTGCTTGCCCTCCTGCTTTGGTCTCCCAAGTGCACCACCCACCCAGGGTTGTATTTTTGCACAGCACTGGTGAACTTGCAGCTGAAAGGCAGTGAGTTCATAACTAGCATGTGCTGACATTCCTTACAAGTTTCGTCTCTATTTTTAATATTTTCCCACGGCTTACCCTGCCACCGGAAATCAGTCTAATTTTCATTTGAACTAATTCCAACCCATGTTAGATGAACACGTATGCAACGTGCAGAACCACTGTGCAACATGTACGGGGAACTCAAAAAAAGAAAAAGTGGGGCTGTTCGCTGCCCAGTTCAGAAACAGGGCGGAGAGGAGACCCGCGCACCCACCCGAGCAGGCCACAGCGCGCCGCTGCTCTTGGGTGACTGAAGATGCCCAGGGAACTTAGCACAGCCAGCTCGATCGTGGAGACATTTTCAAGACAGATAGCCCCAGAGGCCGCGACGTTCCAGAGCCTTCGGCCAGACCCCAGCCGCGAGCCGTGACTCGGCCCCGCCCCCGATGGCCCCGTCCCCGGGGCGCGCTCGCGCCCGCGCCCCGACCCCGTCCGCGCGCGCAGCCCTGCGCGGAAGCGGGTCCCCGGAGCGCGCGCGCTCTCGCCGCCGCCATTTTGGAGCGATCTCGCCCGCGGCCCCGAGCCGGTCCCGAGCGGGTCCCGAGCCTCCCGCCGGCTGCGCCCGAGTCCGAAGGCGCCGCGCCGCGGGGCCGGGCCCATGTGCGTGCGGCCCTCTCCAGGCCGTCCGCACTTCACCTCTGCGAGCGTCCTGGCCTGCCTCCATCGGGCCTTGGAGGAGCCGCCGCGACCCCCAGGCTGCGGGGCAGGTGAGTGCGGCCGCGCGCCCGCTGCTTCCTCGGGCCCGGGGAGAGGAGGGGACCCCTCCCCCTCCTCCGTCAGTCCGCGTCCTGCTGTCACTCAGCACCTGCAGTCGGCGCCCAGTCAGTGGATCGGCGCCTTTGTCACCCTGCGCTTCGTCGGGGTGGGGGGGGGGTCAGCGCCTCCGCCAGTCTGGTCGCTTGTCAGCCAGTCAGCCAGCACTCTCCACTCCCGTCATTCATTCATTCATTCATTCCTCCCTCCCTCCCTATTCCCTCAGCTAACCCTTCCTGTACTCTCTAGTGCCTGTCAGTGGTCGGCCAGTTTCCCCACTTTCAGAACCGGTCTTAGCCTGTCAGGGGCCTCCTCGTCCACCTCCCAGCTGTCCCCCTCGTCCCTGTCAAGGCCCCTCCCCTCTGTTGACGCCTGTAAAGGTGTGACTGAGCTTGGACATAGGGTGGGGGGAGTCGTCAGTGTTCCCTCTCATTTAGACTCCTTCCTTCTCATTGGCCTGCCGCTAGTGACCTTTCCACCAGTGTCCCCCCACCCCCGCTGCCAGTCTCCTCCCCGACAGTGCCCACCGCCAAGCCCTGACTTTGTTTTCGTCACCTATTTCCGTCTCACTCTTCTTCCAGTCGTTCCCCAGTTGTCACCCACTGCCATTCTGTCACTTTCCCCATCTCCTCCCATCACCTCTTCCTTCTCCCATACTCTTCTCTAAGCTCCTTCCATTAGGGAACCTCTTTACCCGCTCGCTACTTAGGATCCTAGTGGCTGACAACCCGGTTAAGGACTGATTCCAATTTATTACTGATCTCTTTCCATTCACCTCTGTCACTTTCTCTAGTTCTCGCCTTGCTCCGTAGTCCCTCCCCTCAGTTTGTCTCCATTCTCATCCACCTTGTCCAGGCCATCTTTCAGACTCTTGGACTTTGACTCATGGTCAACTATGTCCTACTTGACAATGCTGATGGCTTCTTAATATTTCATCCCCACTCCCCTTTTTCTTTTTTTCTTTTTCCCGAGTCAGGGTTTCTCTGTGTAGCCCTGGCTGCCCTAGAACTTGCTCGATAGATCAGGCTGGCCTCGAACTCAGAAATCCGCCTGCCTCTGCCTCCCAAGGGCTGGGATTAAAGGTGTGTGCCACCACTGGCTTCATTGCCCATTCTTATCTGTTCAAGTTGTTTCCTCTTTCTCTGTTTTATTTGAAACAAGGTCTTGCTATATACCCTTGGCTATGTAGACCAGGCTGGCCTCAAACTCACAGAGATTTACCTGCCTCTGCCTGGGATTAAGTTTTTTTTTTTTCCACCAAGTCTGTTAATCTCTTGATGTCTTTTCCTTTCTGGGTCTTCCCATTGACATCTCTAATTCTCATGTAATCTAAGATCTTGAAGACCTAGGAGCTGGAGAGATGGTTCAGGGGTTAAGAGCACTGACTGCTCTTCCAAAGGACCCAGGTTCAATTCCCAGCTCCCACATGGCAGCTCACAACTGTCTATAACTTCAGTTCCAGGGGATCCAACACCTTCACACAGACATACATGCAGTTAAAACACCAGTCAGTGTTCATAACTTTAAGAAAAAAAAGAAGCTAACCATAATGAAGAGGTGGAGTGGGAGGGCAGGACAGAGCAGAGCCTTCCTGGGTGAGAGAGCCCAGATGGGAAAGGCCCAGATCTCTTGCAGGAACTAGATAATACTGATGTGTCTGGGTTAAGGAGGCGCTTGGTTTAGAAAGCTGGTCTTCTGGTCAGCCTTACGGACACTGGTGTAGTGCTGGGTCTTGAGGTTTTATGAATTTTGTCACATGAGTAGGGAGTGGAGTGTTGTGGTTTAAACCTCAGCAGTTGACTTAGAGCGGTATTTTGGAAGTAGAGCTGTTGGCACATAACAATTGATAAGTGTGAGGGAATGGGAGGGCTCAGAGTGACTTCAAGGCTTCTTGATTGAACAAATGGTTGGGCAGTGGCATTGTTTAATTAAATGGGGAAGCTGGGTTGAGGTAGTGGTAGATGTTAGAGAAGGCAAGGCTTTGGCTGAAAGTAGTGAGAGACATCTAAGAAGTCCAGGAAGAACATATCTTATGGAAAAATTTGGAGCCCAAAGGAGAACATACAATTTTGAGCAGGGAGATAGTGTTTAAAACTTTGGAAATAACCATTTACTTAGAGCATACAGCATAATGTTTGGGTATTTATACTGTTCTATCACATTTAATTTTTTTTTTTTTGAGACAAGGTTTTTCTGTATAGCCTCAGCTGTTCTGGAACTTGCTATATAGAAATAGAACTAGCAGAGATGTACTTACTTCTGCCTCCCAAGTGCTAGGATTAAAGGCATACACCACCATGCCTAGCTCAACATTTAATTCATATGGGAATTTTTCATCTAGTCCTCAGGGTAACCATAGACTATAGGGGCTATAATTTCCCTGCTTCAGAGATAAAGAGACTGAGGCAAGAGCATCAGGTTTTGTACTGTAGGCAGTTTGGCTTTGCATCCCTTCTCTCTCTCTCTACACAAAGGGTAATGTTTACAGTGTTTAAACTAATAACAATGATGACCAATTGCAGTTATGTTCTACTATGCTTGGCAGGTCCAGACACTTTTTAAAGTATGTTATTCATATCCTCTCATTTAATCTTTACAGTAATTGTTCTTTTTTCAGCTCTTTTCTTTCTTTCTTTTTTAATTTTTTTTTTTTAAAGACAGGATCTAATTTTGCTCGGTGTGACCTCAGATGTTGCTGTGTAGATTGAGGGTGACCTTAAACTTCTGTTCCCCTTCCTCTACTTCCCAAGTGCTAGGATTGCAGGCTGTACCACCTTGGCTAATTCATATAGTGCTTGGGATTAACCCAAGGCTTCATGTATGCTGTCAAGCATTCTGCCAACTGAGCCATATCTCAGTCCCCCCCCCCTTTTTTTTTTTAAAAGAAGGATTTCATATAGTCCAGGCTGGCCTTGAATTTCTGATCCTCTGGCTTCACCCTCCTGTACTGGGATTACAGGCATATGCTACCATCTCTGGTCAGTAGTTAACTTTTACTATTCCTGTCAATAGATGAGGGCTATAGCGATGGCCAGTGAGTAAGAACACTGTTGTTAAGATGAGGACCCTAGTTCAGATCCCCAGCATCCACATAAAAGCTGAGCTTAGCTTTGTGTTCCTGTAAACCAAAGGGTGCAGGTTGGAGGTAGGTGGATCCCAGGGGTCCTGTGACCAGCCAGCTTCATCAGAACCTGAACCCAAAATCCATTGATAGGCCAGTTGTGGTGTCATGCCGGTAGGATTTGCTGAAGGAGGCAGAGACAGGAGGATCATAAGTTTATGGCCAGCCTGGGCTACACATTTAAAAATAAAATCCAGTGATAAGCTTCTGGTTCAGTGAGATACCCTATCTAAAAAAAAAAAAGGAGAATGATAGAAGACACCTAATATTCTCTTCTGGCCTCTGCACACTCCCATACATGCAGATTCATATCACGTACAAAGTAATCACATGAGAGTACTGAGACACAAAGTAAGTAACGTATCTGAGGTCAAAACAAATAAACCAGAGAGTGCAGGTTCAGCCCAAACCCCAGAGCTGTGCCTTTCACTGTTTCATCCTAGGCAGCTCATACGAATGGATAATACGACCTCTCAGGGTGTGGTATCCTCTCTCAAGGCTGTGTGTGTGTGTGTGTGTGTGTGTGTGTGTGTGTGTGTGTGTGTGTGTGTATGTGTGTGTGTGTGTGTGTGTGTGTGTGTGTTTATTAACAGATAATTCGGGGACTGGAAAGATGGCTCAGAGTTTAAGAGCACTGGCTGCTCTTCCAAAGGTTCCAGAGGTCCTGAGTTCAATTCCCAGCAACCACATGGTGGCTCACAACCATCTGTAATGAGATCTAGTTCCCTCTTCTGATTTACAGGCATACATGCAGGCAGAACACTGTATATATATAATAAATCCTAAAAAAACAGATAATTTGGTACATAAATAATGTTTGATAGAAAGAGATGTACATTTTATAGAAATGAGTTGCATAATACGGTGTGACACTGTCCCAGCACCCAGAGGTAGAGGTAGGTAGATCTGAGAGTTCAAGGAGCCTGGTCTAGATAGCAAGTTCCAGGATAGCCCTGAGTTACATTGAGTCAGCCTTAGTTACTGTGGTAGTTTGTAATTGACTTAGCCCCTATGATCCTATAATCTCATAGGGAGTGGCACTCTTAGGAGGTGTGGCTTTCATAGAGTGGGTATGGTCTTTTTTAAAATTTATTATGTATACAGTGTTCTGTCTGCATATATGCCTACTAACTGGAAGAGGGCACCAGATCTCATTACAGATGGTTGTGAGCCACCATGTGGTTGCTGGGAATTGAACTCAGGACCTCAGGAAGAGCGGGCAGTGTTCTTAACCTCTGAGCCATCTCTCCAGCCCGTGGGTATGGTCTTGTTGGAGGAAGTATGTGATTGTGGGGGCAGACTTTGAGGTTTCCTATGCTTAGAATACTGCCCAGTGTGTCAGTAGACTTCCTGTTGCCTCTGAGTCAAAATGTAGAACTCTCAGCTCCAGCACCACGTCTGCCTGCATGCTGCCATGCTCCCATTCATGATCATAGAAGAGCTGCTGTGGTCATGGTGTCTTTTCACAGCAATTTAAACCTTTACTAAAGACAGTTACTTTCTGTTGCTGTGACAAAACACCATGACTAATTTATAAAGGAAACATTTAATTTGGGACTCCCAGTTGCAGTAGATTAGGGTCCATGTCTGCCATGGCATGGAACATGGCAGCAGGTAGGCAAACATGGCACTGGAGGAGTAGCTGAGAGCTGGTGTCATATAGGTATGTGAGCATAAGGTAGAGAGAGCTAACTGAGGATGCTTTGGGGTTTTGAAACCTCAAAGCCCAAAGCCGGGCGGTGCTGGCGCACGCCTTTTAATCCCAACAGGCAGAGGCAGGCTGATCTCTGTGAGTTCAATGCCAGCCTGGTCTGTAAGAGCTAGTTCCAGGACAGGCTCCAAAGCTACAGAGAAACCCAGTCTGGGGGACAGGGAAAGGAAACCCTGTCTTGAAAAACAAAACAAAAGGATACTTCACACATTGTCCTTTATCTTATTATTTACATTTACTTATTTGTGTGGAGGTCAAAGGACAAGTTGCTGGAGTTGGTTCTTTTCATCATGTGGGTTTCTGGAGTCAAACTCAGATCCTAAGCTATCTTGTTGGCTCCCTGTGTCTTGTTTTTTCTTTTTTTTTTAAATTTTTTTTAATTTAAAAATTTTAAATAATTATTTATTTTTAATTTTATGTGCATCAGTATTTTGCCTGCATATCTGTGTGAGGGTTATGTATCCCCTGGAACTGGGGTAAAAGAATTGTGAGCTGCCATTTTGGTGCTGGGAATTGAACCTGGGTCTTCTGAAAAAAAAAACAAAAAACAAAAAACAAAAAACAGTCCTTTTAACTGCTGAACCATCTCTCCAGCCTTAATTTGAATTTCTATTTATTTATTTATTTTAGTTTTTCGAGACAAGGTTTCTCTGTGTAGCCCTAGCTGTCCTGGAACTAGCTTTGTAGACCAGACTGGCCTTGAACTCACAGAGATCCTCCTGTCTCTGCCTCCTAAGTGCTGGGACTAAAGGTATGTGCCACCTCTGCCTGACTTTTCTTTTCCAATTATTTTGGAAATTATCTATATATAGCAAGCTGTATCTATATATAGCAAGCAGCCTTCATTCTTTTAGCTGTTTAGTCTTGTTTTTATTTTGCTTACAATATTGCATTTAAAATTATTGAGGGATATTTCATACCCAGGGAAATCTTACCTATATGAATTTAATGAGTGTTAACAAGTATGAACATTATTAGTGTTGATAGTCAAGGTGGCTCATATCTTTAATCCCAGAACTCTGGAGTCAGAAGCAGACAGATCTCTCTGAGTTTGAGGTCAGCCTAATCTATATAATGACTTCTAGGCCAGCCAGGTTTACACAATGAGATCCTGTCTCAAAAACAAACAAAAACTTAGTGTGGACATCTCTCACATCAATTATAGAACATTTCTATCACCCTGGAATTTTTCTTGTGTTCCTTTCCAATCCTTAAAACCATCCCTTCAATCTTCAAGTAATTGATGTTCTTATTTCTGTCGCTATAGATTAGTTTCCTAGCTCCTTAGACTTTAAATGGAATTATAAAGTATATGCTTGCAGGGAATGACACACCCCTGGAATTTCAGTGATCTGAGACAGGAGAACTGTGAGACCACCCTGGGTTATATATATATATACAAGACTCTGTGTAAAAATACAAACCCGAAAAAACCCTTTCTACCCTAGCTTGTCTTGCTAGTTTTAGAATAAGCTCTCAGATTTATGTTATTATTTTTGCTGTGAGTTTGATTGGTGCTATAATCTATAGCTCAAATTCAGAGTTGAATTACTGAATCTTTTTATCTATGCGTTTAATTTTATTTCTCCATTTATTTAGTATTTTTTCTTTGCAATATTTTATGTTTTCACTGTAAAGGTTCATTTTCATTTGAATTATTCTGAGCTGTTTTGTCTTTTGATAGTATCGTAAATGTTTTTATATTGTTTTTAATTATTTGTTGTTGTACAAACATATTTGGGTTATGTATAATGGTAACATATTCTGCAACATTGTGTAACTTATTAGTTCTCATAGTATAGCCCTTTGGATTTTCTACTTACATTATTATATCTGCAAATAAAGATAGTTTTACTTTTCCTTCCCAATTGGTATTCCCTGTTTTACTTTTCTTAATTGCATTGAATAGAAATCCCCAAACAGTGTTAAATAAAACTGATAAGAATGGGCCTTCAATGGTTGAGAAAGTTGCCTTTGTTTCAATTTTGTGGAATTAAAAATTATCATTTGTTATTATTTTGTGAGTATAATATGTTAATATGTGCATGCCATGGTGTGTATGTGGGAGTCGAGGACAACTTGGTGAAGTCAGTTCTCTCCTTCCACTTTTAAGTGGGTTCCCAAGATGGAGGTTATCTGCCTCGTGCAGCAAGTGATTGCACTGGCCCCTGGAATGTTTTTATAATGAAAGAGTGTTGGATTTGGTCAAATGCTTTTTTTCTCCATCCACTTAGATGGTTATTTGATTTTCTTTGATTTGTGGTATGCTATATTGATTGATTTTTCAGATATTAAAAATAACTGCATTCTTGGAATAAATTATCTTTGGCATGATGTACGTTCTTTTTGTGTGTATGATTTGGTTTGCTAGTGTTTTATTGAGGATCTTTGCAAATTTATGAAGGGATATTTATAAATGCCCAGTTTTCCATATGTCTTCTTTTTTCTCTTCCCTCATTTTCTTTTTATCTCCCTACTCTCCCTGTTTCCTTTTCTTCCTTTCTGTGCTAGGATCAAACCTTGTATATGCTTAGCAGTGCTGTCTTGTAATTTTTGTTTTTTCCAAGACAGGGTTTCTCTGTGTAGCCCTGCTTGTTTTGGAACTCTATCTATAGATCTGTAGATCAGGCTGGCCTTGAACTCACAGAGATCCGCCTGCCTCTGCCTTCCAAGTGCTGAGATTAAAGTCATGCACCACCACCTCCTCTATGGTTTTTTTTTTTTTTTTTTTTTAAACAGGGTGTCACTTTGTAGTTCAGACTGGCATTGAACTAAATGATTCTCTTATCTCAGCCTTCCAAGTACTGGGACTAAAAGAATTGAGCCATCACTCTAGGCAAAACCCCATATAAATATCTGCATAATCATTTTTGGGAGTTTTGGTTTTTGTTTTTTTTTTTTTTTTTTTTTTTTTTTGGTTTTTCGAGACAGGGTTTCTCTGTGGCTTTTGGTGCCTGTCCTGGAACTAGCTCTTGTAGACCAGGCTGGCCTCGAACTCACAGAGATCCGCCTGCCTCTGCCTCCCGGGTGCTGGGATTAAAGGCGTGCGCCACCACCGCCCGGCTTTGGGAGTTTTGGAAATCGAACCTAGGAACTTCTGTATGCTAGGCAGGTGCTCTTCCATTGATCTATATATTCTCAGCCAGTCTTTGGTTTGGTTTGGTTTGGTTTTGGTTTGGTTTTGGAGACAGTCTCATTCTATAGCCCTGGCTGGCCTGAAATTGAAATCACAAGGATGCTTCTGAGCCTCTGGCATGCAGAGGTGCAAGCCATAGGTGTCCAGCTCCTGATTTATTTTTGAGGTGAGGCTTTGCTCAGGTTGGTTTTAGGATCCTCCTGCCTCAGCCCTGCGAATACTGTGATTTATGCATATATGTGTGTGTGTGTGTGTGTTTGTTTATTTATTTATTTATTTATTTATTGGCATGGTATCATGTAAACCCAGGCTGACCTCACGCTTGTCTGAATAGCAGAGAATGACCTTGAGCTTTGATCCTTCTGCTGTTACCTTCTGTGTGCTGGGATTAATGCACGCCTAGGGTTTCATTTATGCTTGGCAGACATTCTATCAACAGATATATATTTTTGACCCTACCCTTCTTCTTTGAAAGAGTCTTTGCTGGATGTAGAATTCTTGTTTGACAACCTTTTGTCTTTCAGAACTTCAAAGAACTTATTTATTTTTAGCCCCTACTTATGATGTCAGTTATTATTGTTCATCTAATCAATTTTTTTTGCTGCACTTAAGATATTTTCTCCCCCTTTAGTTTAACTGTATTTAGGTATATTTATCCTTTTGTCCTGTAGGTTGATATATTTAAAAGCTATAAAATGGATGAGTGTAGTGGTATACACCTTTAATCCTAGTTGAAATTGAGACAAGAGAATCTGAAGTTTGAGATCAGACTCTGCTAAATGAGACTCTGTTTTAAAAAGAAAAAAAAACCAAAAACCGGGTGTAGTGGCACAGACTTAATCCCAGCATTTGGAAGTTTAAGGCTATCCTGGCCTACATAGAGAGTACAGGCCAGCAGGGCTATATTGTGAGGCCTTGTCTTAGATTAAAAAAAATAACAAAAGGTATTATTTATATTACTTTTGGGGGCTGGGGAGATGGCTCAGCTGTTAAGAGCTCTGACTACTCTTGTAGAAAGCTGGGGTTTGGTTCCCAGCACTCACATAGTGGCTAACAACTCCAGTTCTAGGGGGTCGGATGCCCTTTACTGGCTTCTGCGGACAGTATATATATGTGTGTGTGTGTGTGTGTGTGTGTGTGTGTGTATATATATACACATATATATGTATATATATACATATATATAAATTTTTTGTTTTTGTTTTTTTGAGACAGGGTTTCCATGTAGCTTTGGAGCCTGTCCTGGAACTAGCTTTTGTAGACCAGGTTGGCCTCGAACTCACAGAGATCCACCTGCCTCTGCCTCTCAAGTGCTGGGATTAAAGGCGTGCACCACCACTGCCCGACTTATGTTGTATTTGTTTAACTCTGTGAAGCTGTGTTACTTTGCTTGCCTAAAACACCTGATTGATTTAATAAAGAGCTGACCAGCCAATAGGCAGGAAAGAGAAATGGGCAGCCACTAAGTAAGAAGGAAAGAAAGATATACAGAATAAAGAGAGGTAAAAAGCCCAGAGGCAAAATATAGTTAAAGAGAAATGGAATAATTTAAGTTAGAAAAGTTGGCTATAAACAAGTAAGCTAAGTCTGGGCATTCATAAGTAAGAATAAGTTCTCAGTGTATTTATTTGGGAGCTGGGTGGTGGGCCCCCAAAGAGTAAAACAAGAACAACTACACCATGCATGTGTTGGGCACTTTATATAAATTATATTTTGTTTTGGTGGATATTATTAGTTTTTATTTCTTCAAACACGGTTTTACTCTCGACCAAGGCTGGCCTGAAACTCAATATATAGCTCTGGTTGGTTTTATTTTTTTTAAATACTTATTTATTATGTGTACAATATTCTGTCTGTGTGTATTTCTCGAGGCCAGAAGAGGGCACCAGACCCCATTACAGATGGTTGTGAGCCACCATGTGGTTGCTGGGAGTTGAACTCAGGACCTTTGGAAGAGCAGGCAATGCTCTTAACCTCTGAGCCATCTCTCCAGCCCCCTCTGGTTGGTTTTAAAATTGTGGCAAAGCTCCCGATTCAGCCTCTTGAGTGCTGGGATTTTGGGCTTGCATGAGTAATCACACCTGGCTTCAGATTACCTTGTGAGATATATATTGTCATCATCTAATTCCTATATTAAAGCTCATAACACAGAATTGAGGACTTGGAGAACCTAAGGATTGGCTGATGGCATGTTCTCTCAAGAAGGTAACCATATTCTAGTACATTTAGTATAAGAAAGAAATGACCAAGGTGGGCTTCTGCTTTTTGCCTGTGCATGGATGTTACAGTAGACAACCTAAAGCACTGAGTTGTTCTGAGCTTTGAGCAACTGGGCCTTTGCAGTGCCCACACATTGCAAGGTCCATGTAGTGCTAGCAATTACTTCTCTCTCTCTCTTTAATAATTTAGTTAACTTTATTCTATGTTCATTGGTGTGAAGGTATCAGATCCCCTGCAACTGGAGTTTTGGGGAATTGAACTCTGGTCCTCTGGAAGAGCAGCCAGTGCTCTTAACTGCTGGGTTGTGTCTTCAGTTCCCGAGATTACTTCTCTTAATTGTGACTGGAATAATCCTAAAGTTGGAGTTCCTTGGCTTTTAGTTCTTTTTAAAAAAATATTCATTCATTCATTCATTCATTCATTTATTATGTATACAATATTCTGTCTGTGTGTATGTCTGCAGGCCAGAAGGGGGCACCATGTGGTTGCTGGGAATTGAACTCAGGACCTTTGGAAGAGCAGGCAATGCTCTTAACTGCTGAGCCATCTCTCCAGCCCGGCTTTTAGTTCTTTTGTACTTCCTGTTTGTACTTCAGCTTTGCTCATTCCCCAGTTTCCTTTTTGGTGCCTTTTAGTGTTTTCTTATGCCTGTTTAGTAAATTTATTTATTTATTTATTTATTTATTTATTTATTTATTTATTAGTTTTGAGGCAGTATTTCTGTATAGCTCTGGCTATTCTAGAACTCACTCTGTAGACCAGGCTGGCCTCAAACTCAAAGGTTCCCTGCCTCTGCCTCCCAAGTGCTGGAATTAAAGGCATGTAGTACCACCACTGCTGGGTATATTATTGTTATTATTTTTGACAAAGTCTCACTGCTGAACCTTAGCTGGCCTAGAACTCACTATGTAGACCATGATGGCCCAGAACTCAAAGAGATCAGCCAGACTTTGCCTCTAGAGTATTTGGGATTAAAGGCATGTTTCACCACACCTGGCTATTGTTATTGTTATTTTTAATTAGGTGTATATGTTTGTTAATCTGTGTGTGTGCATGTGCGTGCACACTTGCATGTGTGTGTTTGTGTCTGTGTGTCTTTGTATGTGAGTGCAGGTGCCTTTGGAGGCCAGAGGTATCAGGTTTCACTGGAGCTAGAGTTATAGGAGGTTGTGAGCCTCCCTTTGGGGTTCGGAAACTGAACTCAGGTCCTCTGCAAAAGCAGTACGTGCCCTTAACCATTGAGATATCTCTCTGGCCTTGGTAATGCTTTTTTATCAAATTTGCCTCTAGCTGTTTTTCCTTAAGAATCTCAGCCACAGTGTGCACTATCCTGCCAATCCTTAGCCAAGGGCTCCCATTCTGATTTCTTAGCACTACTGTATTGAGAACAAGCATAGTGTGGGTACTTTTTCTTATGAGTAGGGTAATTTGATGCACCTTTGGTTTTCTGTAGTTGATTCATTTTCTAAGTTCCTTGGAGGTGTCTGGTATTTGCACTGTTTTAGGCAGTGGTACTCTTTTCTGGAGCCATGTTTTTTCCTATTACACATGCATGAGGCATTTTCCAAAAATGATAAAGTTGATCAGTGACAGAAACTGGCCTTTATGTGTATGTGTGGTCTTTGTAACCAGGGAGCATACTGTTATGTTGTGGCCTGTTTGCTTCTAGTTCTCTGGCTGGGCGTCATTATTTGGTTCATGATGGGCCAAGTCACTGAACAGCAGTGTCTTCACAACTTTGGCCAGCTCTATCCTTAACTGGACGAGCTGCAACAGTTAATAGTAGTTTTTACTTTTCACTGTGTCTTCATCGTATCTAACGCATAGGAGGATGTTCCTGAGAAAAACAAGAGATATAAAGAGCCTGGCCAAGTCCTTGATGTTTAGTAGGAATTTGTGTTGATGTTACCCATCTTTGCTGAACTACTGTGCTGGACTACCCAAGAGCTTGCAACCACAAACAATTGGATCCAATTGCCAGGTGCTTAGGCCTCACTGTAGAGTAGTTGCAAGGTAGATGCTGTACCTGCAAGTCTTCTTTGTTTGTTTTCTATGTGAGTGCTGGGAATGAACCCAGGTCCTCTGGAAGAGCAGTCTGTGCTCTAAACCACTGAGCCATCTCTCCAGCTCCTGTACCTGTAAGTCTTAACATTGTCACCTTGGTGGGATGGGAACACAAAGGTAGGCAAGGTGCTTTGGATTGGATTGTGTGCTCTTCCATTATATATTCAAGCCTTAACCCCCAATCTAGTCATATTTGGAAGTGGGCCTTTAAGAAATGATTAAGGAGCTGGGTGGTGGAGGTACATATCTTTAATCCCAGCACTCAGGAGGCAGAGGCAGGTGGATCTCTATGAGTTTGAGGCCAGCCTGGTCTACAATACAATCTATGTGAGTTCTTGGACAGCTGTGACTACACAGAGAAACCCTGTCTAAAAAAAAAACCAAAGCGGGGCGTGGGGGGGATTGAGATAGATGAAGATATGAGGGTAAGGATCTCAAATTTGGATTAGCTAAAATGGCAACTGTTTGTGCTAGGAAGAAAACCAGATAGCACTTTGATTTTGACTTCTGCTAGACTCTTGAATTATGAGAAATAAATGCCGTTTTAATGCCCCAGCCTGTGTTTTGCATCACAAATTGAGCTGTCAGTCAATGGAGGACTCAGAGTCTAATTGGCTGGGATTGAAAGGGTGGGCAGGAAAACCTGCTGGCCTCAGAGCTTCTGTTGGCTTCAATTGGCCTGGGCAGTGTTAAAAAGTAAAGTAGTCATTAACATTTGAAGATTTTGGGCCAGATGTGGTGGTGGTGACTCATACTTGTAATCCCAGTAGATGTAGAGTTTAGACTGAGCCTGTGTTACAGTTCTAGACTCTATTTCAAACAAACAAACAACAACAAGTAGAAGATTTGGAGATTATGTTGGGCACGGTAGCACACACCTTTAATCAGAAAGTAGAGGCAGGCAGCTCTCTAAGTTCCAGGCCAGCCAGGGCTACATAGTGAGACCTTGTCTCAAAACCAAAAATAAACAAAATCTTGGGAGAGTAAAAAAGAAAAATCTTTATATCTCTGTTGACTGTCATCTCCCTGGTGTTTCTGTGGTAAGCATCCCATCTGTACTGTTCAGTAGCCTTTATCCTTTCTGTCTGTTCCATCCAGCTTCCTTCCTTCCTCTTTTACTTGTTCTTCCTCTTCCAGGGTGTCTTGGCTCTAAAAAGCCTGAGTAGGGGCAGTGGGGGAATAAAGAAAGGACAGATATCGGGGCCAGGTGGGTTATGTGCACTCTGGTGAAGTTGCACCAACTGACACATTGGGGAAGTTCAGCATGTTTATTTTGTACAGCACAGGGAGTACCAGTTCTGCAGGAGGTATCTGCAGGAGATAGAGATACCTGAGACTTTAGGCTGTAAACACTAGGGAAGAGGGAAGCTACTCTGAGCCTGACCCAGAGAAAAGGCTTTTCCAATTTCCTGTGGCTCATAGGCCTTGGTCCTTAACATGGCAGGCTTATGTCAAACAGTCCCCTCATCAGAACATCTCAGGGCTTCTTCCGTCCCCTAAACTGCCCTGTGCTAAAGGGCTCTGAGTTGCAATCCTTGTTTTAGGATGTGACAGGAGAATCAACAATTGAGTGGCCGGCACTATTTTATTGCCACAGTAAGAAAGGTTTTCATTACAGAGGTCTAGAGTTTTAGGATGGTCACTTCTGATTAAAGCCAGTATTCCCGTTTTTTCTTTCTTTTTTTTTTTTTTTTTGTGTCTGGAGTTAGTCGAGACTGTGCTTTCCTTGCTCCTGGTTCAGTACTCAAGCAAATTTGTTCATCAGGCCGTTTGCCATATATATTTTTTTAAAGATTTTAAATTTTAACTTAATTAACTATTTATTTTTGGAGAGGGTCTCACTTTGTAGTCCTGGCTAGCCTGGAACTAGAGATTTATCTTCCTCTGCTTCTCAAGTGTTGGGATTAAAGGTGTACACTATCATACCTGGCTAGATTTTAATTTTATTTTTAAGTATGTGTTTATGTATGTCTGTGTACTTGAGTGCAGGTGTTCTTAGAGGCCAGAGGCATCAGATCCTCTGGAGTTGGACTTTCAAGTGGCTGTAGTCACTCTTTGTCACTCAGTGTGGATGCTGGCGACTAACTTTGGGTCTTCTGCAAGAGCAGTATGTGCTCTTAATGGCTGAGGCATCTCTCTAACTCTCTGTCTCTTTCACACACATACACGCACACACACACTTCTAATTTAATTTAATTTATTTTTGAGACTAGATCTCCCCATATAGCTATGGCTGTTCTAGATTCACTTTGTACCCTAGGACACTAGGTTGGCCTTGAACTAGAGAGCACCTACCTCTATCTCTCAAATTACTGGGATTAAAAGCATGTGCTATGCCAGTTGACAATGGCACACACCTTTAATCCCAACATTGTGGAGGTATAGGCAGGTGGATCTCTAAATTCAAGGCCAGCCAGGGCTACACAGAGAAACCCTGTGTACACCCCCCCTCAAAAAAAATTCACGTTTACACCTGGCAGTGAGAACATGTCTTTTGTTTGTTTTTGAGACAGAGTTTCTCTGTATAACAGCCCTGGCTGTCCTGGAACTTGCTCTATAGACCAGGTGATCGTCTGCCTCTGCTTCCCAAGTGCTGGGATTAAAGGCATGTGCCACCACCACTGCCTGGCAAGAACAAAAAACACAAGGCTTCTAATTTTAAAATCCTTTTTTAAGTTAGAATTTTAAAATTAGAGTTGTGATCCTCCCCTTTCCTTAGCTCTGTTTCATAGAAACCATAGAAAATTCTTTTAAAAAACAAATTTTTTGATTTGTTTTTTTGTTGTCTGGAGACAGGGTCTCTCTTTGTAGCCCTGACTGTCCTGGAACTCATATAGGTCAGGTTGGCTTCTAACCTACAGCAATCTGCCTGCCTCTGCTCCTAAGTGCTGGGATTAAAGGTATGACATCGCTTTCTTTTTTAGTTAAAAAAAAAGTTTTTATGTGCATGAGTGTTTTGTCTGCATGCATGTTTGTGTAACATGCGGATGCACTGCCCTTGGAGGCCCTGGGATTGGAGTTACAGATGGTTGTGAGTTGTCATGGGTACTGGGAATTGAATGAGGGTCTTCTGGAGGAGCAGTCAATGCTCTTAACTGCTGAGCTATTTCTTTAGTTCCCTCATTCAAATTCTTAAAAACAAACAAACAAACACATACACACACACACACACACAAAAAAAAAAAAACCCCGGTGCTATGGGGCTAGAGAGATGACTGAAGTTAAAAGCATGCACTGCTCTTGCAGAGGACCTGACTTGAATTCTGAGGACCCTGGTAAGTGGCAGCTCAACCACCTAGAATTCTAGCTCCAAGGGGACTGGAAGTTTCTGTGGGTACCTTCATTCATGTGATACACACACATACATGTAATTAAAAATAAAATAAAATCTTGGGCCAGGCATATGCTTTTAAACCAACACTTGGGAAGCAGAGTTAGGCAGTTCTCTGTG
Source organism: Arvicola amphibius (assembly GCF_903992535.2). Lineage (NCBI taxonomy): Eukaryota > Metazoa > Chordata > Mammalia > Rodentia > Cricetidae > Arvicola > Arvicola amphibius. Next base: position 47,558,301 of record NC_052055.2, read on the forward strand.
AGTTCCAGGATAATCAGTACTATATAAAGAGACCCTACCGCAATAAATAATTAAACAAAACAAAGTAAAATAAAATCTCTTAAAATTTTTGTTTGTTGTATGTTTGTACATTATATGTTTGAGGGGGGTCATGCATGTCATTCATACACATAGACAACTTTTTGGAGTTGGTTCTTTCCACATTTTCCACATACTTTTTTTTCCTTTTTTTAATTTTAAGAAGGGCTTACCATGTATCCCTGGATGGCCTGGAAATCATTCTGTAGACCAGGCTGGCCAAAAATTCACAGAGATCCTCATCCCCACCCCTGCCTTCTGCTCCTAAGTGCTGGACTAAAGATGTGTACCATGCCCAGCCTTTGACCATCTACCTTTATGTGGGTTCTGGGGATTGAACTCAGATTGCCAGGCTTGCACACTAAATACCTTTTACCCACTGAGAGCTGACCCTACTATATTTAAATTCTGTAGCTATTCTTAGTTATATTTTAAGCTAAGAAAATAAAAAGTAAAAGTGTATATTTAAAGGCCTTCTGTACATTAGTTGTTCTAATTTGTTTATATTAATTATCTGTTTTTGTCTTTTTGTTTTTTTTGAGACAGGGTTTCTTAGTTTAGCTCTGGCTATTCTGGAACTCCCTCTGTAGACCAGACTGACCCCGAACTCATAGAGATTCATACCTGCTTCTGCCTCCCGAGCTCTGTGATTAAAGATGTGCCCACCATATTGGCTAAATTACACAAAGGCTACTAGATTTGGTCAGGGCCTTTCTCCCCCACTCTCTGAGACAGGGTTTCTTTGTGTGACTCTGCTGACCTGGAACTCACTTTGTAGACCTGGCTGCTTTGAAGTACTCAGATTCACCTGCTCCAGCCTCCTGAGTTCTGAAATTAAAGGTGTGAGTCATCATGCATAGCTAAATGATTTTTTTAAAGGCAGGGTTTCTCTGTGTAACAGTCTTGGCTGTCCTGAAACTCACTTTGTAGTCTAAGCTAGCCTCAAACTCACTGAAATCCACCTGCCTTTGCCCCGCCAAGTATTGGGATTAAAGGTGTGTACCACTACCGCCTGGAGCTAAGTGAATTTTTTAAAAGAGAGGGTTTGGTCAAGTTAGGTTAGTGATGAATTAGTGACTCTCCTGGTTCAGCCTCCCAAGTCCAACTAACTTTAAGTCAGTTGTGATAAAATGTATGTAATTTGAAATCTACCACTGTAGCAACCCATACTGTATATCTTCACTATTCAACCCCAGAACTTAAAAAAATTATTTTTACAGAACTTTTTCTCAATTCTTTACCCCCTTGAATAGAATAATGTAGGAAAGACCAATTATTGCACACTAATTTATTTAGTGATTTTACTGCCTTTTGCCAAGCATGACTTCACTTGGTACCTAGAACAGAATGACCTGGAGAAATAGCTCAGTAACAACCTGACCAATCTTGCTCACTCGCCCCACCTTGTGGTTTTTGAGTATAAAATGAGTCTGCAAACTGGACTCAAAACCTAGGCCTTTCAGGAACTATCTGGTGAATACATTTCCTGTCTACTCTAATTGGTGTTGGAGTGCTTATTCCAGAAACATTCCTGAAGCTTCTGCTCTGTTAGGGATGAACCCAGGATCTAGCATGTGCAAGGCAACCACTTCATCTTGGAAATACAACCCTGCCCCATCTTGTCAGATTGAAACTTTGTACCACAGCCCCTTAGCAACTACTGTTGAATTTTCTGTCTTTGAAAGTATTTTAATTTCCTCATATTAATGGAGTTGTGTAGTATTTGTTTTTTTGTGGTTTTGTGTGTGTGTGTGTGTGTGTTGTTTTGTTTTTGAGACAAAGTTTCTCTGTGTATTACTGGCTTTCTTGGAACACTCTGTTGACCAGACTGGCCTTGAACTCACAGAGATCCTTCTGCCACTGAATTCCTTTTTGATATTGAGTAATATTTCATTATTATAACCATTTTATTTGGTGTTGGGGATTGAATTCAATGTATGTATGTTAAGCATACACATTACCACTGACCTACAATCCTCAGCTGCCTGTGTCTTACTGTATTTATTCATTCATCTGTTGATGGACACTTGGGTTGTTTCTACTTTCTGTCTATTTTGTCTTCCAGTTTCTTCTTTTCCCTTCCTTCCTTCGTTCCTTCCTTCCTTCCTTCGTTCCTTCCTTCCTTCTTTCCTTCCTTGCTTCCTTCCTTCCTTTCTTCTTTCTTTTTTAACAAGACAGTATCTTTCCACTTTTTAAATATTAGTTTTTGACACACGAAACAATGGATTTCATTATGATATTCTCATATGTATATATTATTGTACTTTTTGTTTGTTTGTTTGTTTTGGGGACAAGATTTCTCTGTAGCGTTGGAGCCTGTCCTGGAACTCACTCTGTAGACCAGGCTGGCCTCAAACTCACAGAAATCCGCCTGTCTCTGCTTCTCAAGTGCTGGGATTAAAGGCGTGCACTGCCATCACTGCTTATTGTACTTTTTTATATTCATATGCTATCACCTTCCCATGTCCTTCCTCCTGCTGATCCCTCTTTCCCCTCATATGGTTCCTCCTTTTGCTCACATCTTTATGTGTATATATGTATGAATTAGATATATAAATATTTATATTCTGTATGAGAAAACTTACAAGTTTGACTTCTTCCTTTCCCTACATAGTTCCTCTTCTACTTTTGTATCCTGTATATAGTTATATGAATTAGACAGTAAGGAAAATCTTGAATTTTGCAAGAAAAAAGGAAAATGACCTTATCTTCTATGGAAATATTTTGCTTATATCTTGTTTTCAATTCCAGAAAAACGTTTCTCTTTTCTTTTCTTTCTTTTTTCTTTTTTTAAATTTTTTTGAGACTATTATGTCCAGATCTGTGAAGTCCCCCAAAAACCAACAAGGAGGCCAAATCCTGTATGTAAAAGCAAAGAGCCTTTATTTTATGCAAGTTTGCAAACTCGGTCTCTTGGCATGTCCAATGTATTACAATAACTGGAGAGCCCTGAGCTCAGAGTTAGGTTTTTATAGTAGTAGAGGTGGGGTGAGGGGGTTCTAAGGTTCAAGACCCCTGATTGGCTGACATTTGTCCAGCCGTGTCCTGGTGAGAGTGCTGGCAGGTGATCCTATCTACTACAGTTGGAACATTAGGCATTTCCTTTGGATGGCCTGTTCTTGGGTGGTGCTCGGCTTGTTGTAATCTCAGCTTGTGGTTCTTGCAACCTGGTATTGATTGCTTCAGGGTAAAGTGCTGAGACTCAATAATGGTTGGAAGAACTTTCTTTGGGTGGTCTGTTTCTATTTAGCTTATCATGGCTGGCTCTTACAGAGACAGGATCTCCTGTATAGCTCTAGCTGGCCTAGAACTCAGTAAGTAGACCAGGCTGCCCTTGAACTCATAGAGCGATGCCTTCTGAGTGGTAGCATTACAGGTGTGTGCCAATTTTCCTAGCTGCTTGTATTTTATTACTATACATGTAATTTATATTTATTTTTGCTCCAGTCCTTGGAGTTAGTCATTTCTCTGTGGAATGTCTGTTGTTATATTTGAAAATGGTGATTAAAGAGCACAATTTATAGTGCTTTTCTTCTAGAAGTTGGGAGGGTTTATCAGTCAGTTTGTGATCAGGTATCTTAGTGTTCTTTTGCTGTGAGGAGATACCATGGCCAAAGTAACTCTTATAAGAATTTAATTTCAGAGGATTTGTCCATTATCATCATGGCAGGGAACATGATGCTAGAGAAGTAGTTGAGCTTTGCATCCTTGATTTGCAGGCTTCAGATAGAGAGACAAGGTCACTGGGCTTGCTGTGGGCTATTGAAACCTGCCTTTAATTCCAGCACTTAGGAGACAGACGTGGGCAGATCTCTGTGAGTTTGAGACCAGCCTGGTTCATCTAGTGAGTTTCAGGACAGCCAGAGCTCTATAGTGAGTCCCTGTCTTGGAAAAAGCTGAAAGAAAGAAAGAGAGGGAGGGAGCGAGGGAGGGAGAAAGAGAGAAAGAGAGATCACTCAAAGCCCACCCCCAGTGGCACAACTAGTCCAACAAGGCCACACCTAATCCTTGCAAGTAGTTCACTTACTGGAGAAGAATGGAAATGAAGCATGCAAATATTTGAGCCTATGGGGACCATTCTCATTCAAACCACCACACCAGGAGTGTGCATTTGTTAATATTAGCAGTCTACTGTTAGAGAACTGGCAACTTCAAAAAACCTTCTCATGTCCTTAGGTTCTTTTTTTTTTTTTTTCCCAAGACAGGGTTTCTCTGCAGCTTTAGAGCCTTTCCTCTGTCCTGGAGCTAGCTCCTGTAGACCAGGCTGGTCTCGAACTCACAGAGATTCGCCTGCCTCTGCCTCCCAAGTGCTGGGATTAAAGGCGTGCGCCACCACCACCTGGCCCCTTTTTGTTTTTTAAATTATACAGGGTTACCAAAAGCCATTTTCATGTGAGTATATAATATTTGAGCACATTCTCTCTATACCTTACTGCTCTCTCCCTTTTCTTTTCTCACTCCCATTTGTTCCCTAAGACAAATTTGCATCTACTTTCTTGTCATCAGTACATAAATGACATATCTATAAAGTGTAGGAGCCATAAATGAAAGAAAGCATGCACCATTTGACTTCCTTAGACTGACACTTAGTTCACTTAATATGAATGTCTCTAGATAAAAAGGAAACAAAAAATGTCTTGCTGTATTGCCCAGGCTGACCTTGAACTCCTTGGCCTCAAGAGATCCCCTTTCTTCAGCCTCCTGAGTGGGTGGCACTATAATCATGTTCACAGCGCCCATTGTTCTTGGATTGTTTGGTGTGGCATTCTGACCACCGAGCCAGGTAGTCAGATATGAATAGATTATATTATTAGTGCTTTTTTTATTTTTTAGAATAAGCAACAAGAGTTTTTTAGTTCCTTAATTATGAAATGTTCTGATGATTTGGATACCAACTAAAGATAATGTATCAGTTTTATGTCATCATGACCAGATAGCTGAGCAGAACAAGGCTGGAAAGATGAGTTTTGGCTCACAGTTTCTAAATTTTCTATCTTGTCAGGGAGGGTATGGTGGAACAGTATAGCTTATATTATGCTTATAAGAAAACAGGGAGAAAATGCTTGTACTAGGTGGCTTCTTCCATTTTCTCCTTTTATTCCATTTGGATTTCTAGATCAAAAAGTGGTGCTGCTTACTCACTCCTTCCTTCCTTCCTTCTTTTCTTCTTTTTTGCTTTCTTTTTTGCGCTCTCTCTCTCTCTCTCTCTCTCTCTCTCTCTCTCTCTCTCTCTCTCTCTCTCTTTCTCTTTCTTTATTTTTTTTTCCAGATAAGGTTTCTCTGTATAATCCTGGCTGTCCTGGAACTTACATTATAGAACAGACTGGCTTCAAACTCATCTGTCTTCAAACAGATCTGTCTGCCTCTGCGTGCACCATCACTGCCCAGGGCAGATCTTAATAGCTCTTAGTTAATGTTCTCTAAAAACAACAATAACAAAATACCTACTTCAGTACCCCATACCATTTTTTAAAAAAATGAGTATTTTGCTTGCATGTATATATCTATATACCATGTTCTTTTTTGGGTAACTGGAGGCCAGAAAAGGGTAACAAATTCCCCAGAACTGGAGCTATGGTTGTTGAGAATCATGTGGGTGCTGGGAATTGAACGCAGATCCTCTGGAAGAACATCTAGTGCTCACAACAGCTGAGCCATAATTCTAGCTAGCCTCTTCTGGTACGAATTTTTAATGTTGTTTTACATTTTTGTGACAAAGTACTCATATAAACAACTTAAGAGATTTATGTAGTCTCCTAGTTTGAGTGGTGTTAGTCTCTCATAGTCTATCATATCATAGTCTATATATCATGGTAGAGCAGAACAGCTTACGTCATGGGAGCCAAAAAGGACTGAAAAGAATGAGGGCAAGGGGCTGGAGAGATGGCTCAGAGGTTAGCACTGACTTCTATTCCAGAGGTCCTGAGTTCAGTTCCCAGTAACCACATGGTGGCTCACAGCCATCTGTAATAAGATCTGGTGCCCACTTCTGGCCTGCAAGCATACAGACAGACAGAACACTGTATAGATAATAAATAAATAAATCTAAAAATAAATAAAGGACTTACAAACTTTTTTTTTTTTAAAGAATGAGGGCAAGGAGGGAGAGAAATAGAAAGACAAGGCAAGTATGACTGCTTAGTCAGTTTCTCTCTTTTATTCTGTCCAGGACCTCAGCCTATGAGATGGTGTCAACTATACGTGTATTCAAGGCAGTTCTTCCCATCTTAATTAATCATCTTTCAAAATGCCCTCAGATACACCCAGAGGTACTTTATTGCTCTCCTAGGTGCATCACAGTTCAATCAATATGACAATCAGTTCTTGATTTTTTTATTTTTTTTTCCCCTTGTATTTTGGCTGACTTTTTTTTTTTTTTTTTTGCTGTCCTGGAACTAATGCTGTAGACCAGACTGGCCTTGAACTCACAGAGATCCACCTATCTCTGCCTCCCATGTGCTGGGATTAAAGGCGCAAGCCACCACCAACCTTCAACATTTTTTGTTAGTATGATGTTAATCGTCAACTTGACAGGATCTGGCGTTACTTGGGAAATGGACTTCTAGTGCATTTCTGCAGAAGATTACCTTGATGCAGTAATTGAGATGGGAAGACCTGCCCACCGTGGATGACACAGTTCTGTGGGCAGTGGTCTTCGACTGTATGGGAGGAGGCAGTGGGCTGAGTACAGGTATTTGTTGTTCTTTTCTTTGACTATGGATGTAACGTGACTGACTGCTTCAAGCTCCTGCTGCGCTGATTTCTCTTCCATGATGTACCTTGAGCTATGAGCTAAAATAAGCCTTCCTTACGTGACTTTTGTATGTTATCACAACAACAGGAAAAGAAACTAAGAAAATTAGGTTATAAAGGAAAACTAAATATTTTTCTCTTTTTTTTTAAAAAGATTTATTTATTATGTATATACTGTTCTGCCTGTATGTGTGCCTGCATTCCAGAAGAAGACACCAGATCTCATTACAGATGGTTGTGAGCCACCATGTGGTTGCTGGGAATTGAACTCAGGTCCTCTGGAAGAGCAGCCAGTGCTCTTAATCTCTGAGCCATCTCTCCTAAATATTTTTCTCTTATTTTTCAGGTAAACCAACCAAAACTCTTCCCTGAATGAAAAAAATCTTTTTTAAAGTTGCATATATACAAAAGAAAAAAACCTAAATGCTTTTTATTTTGCCTGAATACAAGATTTAAACCAGGCACAGCAATAGAAGGTAAGCTGATCTTTCTTTCCAGGTCAATTCTGCTTTATTGTACAGTTTACTCAGTAACATTGTATAGAAGGATGTTCAAAGGTTGGATGATAATGAAACCTTTGTTTCTGTTTTTTGAGGTGGGTTCTCACTGGTCCATTGAAAGTCTTTCTATTATAATACAACTTGATGTTAGAATTCTCTTTTTCTCTGACAGGATCTCACTGTGTAATCAAAACTGTTCTCAAACTTATGATTCTTCTCCCTTGTGCCCTGAATGCTGGTTGATATAATTTCTTGCTAGCATTTTGCTGTACTAGAAGTTCAAATAGCACACCAAAGGGCAAAAGAGAAGACGGGACATGAGCATTATGACAACTTTCTTTTGCTTTGTATTGAAGAAAGCATTAGTTTTCTTCACTATAAAGCTTTCTCACTGTATTGTTCCTTTTCTGTTGCTGTGATAAAGCACCGCTTTTCGGAAATGAATGAGACATAGTCTGTAGATTTAAGAAACATGCTGTATCCCAAGTAATACGAATTAAAGAGAAAAAATGGTCTGATAAGATGGCTTGGTGGGTAAAAGCTCTTATTGCACAAATCTGATGACCTACTGAGTTTGATCCTTGGAACCCATGGTGGAGGGAGAGAATTGACCCCAAAAAGTTGACTTCTGATCTCTAGACATGTGCGATGGCACATATGCTACTGTACTAACACACATCACATGTAGATGGAGGCTGCTTGTTCATTTCCCAGCCGCCCAGACCCAAAATAAATGCACAAAAACAGTATTAATTGCAATATTGTTTGACCAATAACTTAAGCATATTTCTAGCTAGCTCTTATATCCTAAATTACTCATATCTATTAATCTGTATATTGCCACGTGGTTGTGGCCTACCAGTAAGGTTCAGTCTGGTGTCTAGCGTCTATCTCCTGTGGCAGCTACTTGGCTCCGCTTACTCTCTCTCTCTATATCTTTTCCAGCCTGGCTATATTCTGTTAAGCCATTGGTCGAAAGCAGCTTCTTTATTAACCAATGGTAATAAAAACATATTTACAGCATACAGAGGGGAATCCCACGTCAGTTACACAAACACAATAATGATAAATAAAACTTGTTATTTTATTTATTTGTTTTTATTTTTTGAAACAGAATCTATTCCAGCTGTCCTAAAATTCACTATATAGACTAGGCTAGCCTCAAACACATGGAGACATCTGCCTCTGCCTCCCAAGTGCTAGGATTAAAGGCATGGGCCACTATACCTAGCAATGATAAAGTTTAAAAAGTTAAAATAGAAAAAAAAAAGAGCTGATTTGTGGCTGGACAGATAATAAATTGTAGTTTAGATTCTATTCTCTCTTGGCAACAGTCTCTACCACAGACAGAATGTTCTGTTAGACTCTTTCATGGAATTGTAGGATCATATGAGCAACACTTGTGTTTGAATCCTACCCTCTGTCTTCTGATTGTGTCACCCTGGAAAAATAAAGAAGCAGAACTTGAGACTCCTTTTATTCATTCAGCACTGGGTAAGCATGTAGGAGATGTTGGCCATATCGTGTGGTTCTTGACACTCTGGAAGAATCTCAAGGACAGCTGTCACAATGGGAAGAGCATCCTGCTGTGTTGATTACTAAGTCCAGAGCTGGGTTATGAACAAGGAATACGGCCTTTCCCATAGTTAAAATCTCCATGGAAGACAGGGCATAGACCAGACATGGTGGTTCACCCTGTAACCCCAGGGCTTGAGAGGCTGAGGTAGAATGATCACCATAAGTTCAAGACACCCTGTGCTAAAGAGACCCTGCTTCAATTAAAACAACAAACAACAAAAGTTTGAAAAAGAAATATTCAAGAATTGGGCCTGCAAGATGGCTAAGCAGCTAAAGGCGCTTGTGAATTTAAACAGATTAAACATATATGAAGACAGAATTATTAATCTGTAATATGTATCTAAAAAAACTATTCCAAGTGTTGAACTGAGAGATGGGAAATTGAAAATGAGATTAAACAAATATAGAGGTTAATGTAAAAATTATGTAAATGGATAGTTAGAATTCCATTTTAAAATAGGGAAAATGAAGGCACAGCATTATTTAAAGTATTAAGAGCTTTAAACTTTTCAAAAACTAATAATATGTAAGCCCATAGATTTATGAAGCATGTTGTATCTCAGCTAATATGAATTTAAAAAGAGAAAATGGGCTGACGAGATGCACAAGCTTGATGACCTGAGTTTGATCCCAAGAACCCATGGTGGAGGGAGAGAGCTGACCCCTTAAAGTTGTCTTATGACCTCCAGACTACATGATGGCCTATGCCTGATGACATGAATCTGATCCCTGGAGTCCACATAGTGAAAGAAGAAAACTGATTAGTGTAGGCATGCGCATGTGTATATACGCACCACACGCACACATTCAGATAAATAAATAAACATTAAAAAAAATTAGGACCTGGAGAGAAGGGATCATGTTTAAGAACACTGCTTCCCTTCCAGAGGACCTAAGATTGTTTTCCAGAATCCATGTTAGATAGCTCACAAAATAACTATAACTCCAACTCCAGGGGATCTGACTCCCACTTCTGGCCCAAGTGCAACCACACATGTGACATACAATACAAACAAACACATATAAATAAAAATAATTTTTTATTTTTAAAAATAAGTTTTGTTTCGTTGTTTTTTTTTTTTTGTTTCATTTTTCAAGACAAGGTTTCTCTGTGAAATAGCTTTGGCTGTCCTGGAACTCTCTTTGTAGACAAGCTGGCCTCAAAGTCACAGAGATATACCTGCTTCTGCCTCCCAAGTGTTGGGATTAAAAGCATGTGCTGGAGAAATGGTTGAGAGCACTGGCTGTACTTTCAGAGGCCCTGAGTTAAAGTCCTAGCAACCACATGGTGGCTCACAACCACCCATAATGGGATCTGATGTTCTTTTCTGGCATAAAGATATGCATACAGATAGAACATTCATATACATAAAATAGATAAATAAATCTTTTTTTAAAGTGTGTGCCACCATCACCTGGCCAGCCTTCTTTGTTTGTTATGGATTATTATTGTTATATATGTACATGTATTATATATGTGTTTATACACAAATATATAAACCCAACATAATGAGTCTGTTTTTGTTTGTGTGTACATGGCTTCAAGGTTGACCACTGTACATTGGACAACCAGTTAAGGGGCTTATCCCTGGGAGAGGCTAATTCTCCTTCTCCCCGCATTTATTAGTTGCCTGTAGTTCTTTGTCTAGAGTGGTACTGATATTGTCATTATTGCAGTCTTGTTTATGCAGCCATTTGTAGGAGAGGCTGTTTTACCACAGACTTCTTGGTATTTTGGCGCTTACAGTTTTTCTATTAGCTCTTCTGAGATGTTCTCTGAGCCACAGATGCAGGAGCTGTGCTATAGATATATCTGTTGAGAGTGGGCTCCCATTGACCTCTGGCAGGAAGCACACAAGCGTGATACTCAAGTAGTGGCTGAGAGCTTTGCATCTTGATGCATGGCAGCAGGAAGATAGAAAGAGAGACACTGGGTCCGGTGTAGGCTTTTGAGACCTCCAGTGATATACCTCCCTCAACAAGGCCACACCTCCCAATCTTTTCCAAGCAGTTTAGCAACTGGAAACAACACATTCAAATTTTTGAGTCTATTGGAGCAATTCTCATTCAAACCACCACATACATAATGCATTCCCCATCTTTTCTGAATCCCTCCCTGCCCTCTTTACCTGACTCCACAATCCCTTTTCTACCTACATTGATGTCTTAATCAGTGACCATCACCATCAATTTGGAAATAAGCATTGGAGCCTAGTGGGCTCCTCAGTGAAGTATCTATGTCCTTAAATTCTGACAATATTCCTTATTTTTGAAAACAAGGTAAAAAAAATAAAGTCAGTATGAATAGAGTAAGAGGAAAAAAGAAGCCGAACCCGAGTCCTCCAGATTTGTTTTTCTTTTTTACTAGTGTGTTGTCTATGCTGAATTCCTTGCATTTCTGTATTAATTTTAGTAATACCTTGTGAGATCATAGGTAGGATTTAAAAAAAACAAAACAAGATAAAAAACCTAAGTGGAGAATAGTGTTACATGTCTATAATCCTATCCACAGGTTGGCTTAAAAAAGAAACAAACTAAATGCAGTGGTGGCACACTCCTGTAATCCCACCATTTGAGCAGTGGAAGCCACAGGATCAGGATTCACCATGATCCTCTGCTATACAGAGTTTAGGCCAACCAGGACAGGCTACAGAAGACCCTTTCATTAAAAAACAGAAGCACAGTCTTTAGGCTGCAGAGATGGCTCAAGATTAAGAGCACTTGCTACTTCTCTAGAGGACCAGAGGTCGATTCTCAGCACTGTGTCATGCAGCTCACTACAACCTAGAACTCCAACTCCAGAGCATCTGATACCCATTTCTGGCTTCTGTAGGTGTGTGCTTGCCTTAATTCTAGCACTCCAGAGGCAGAGGCAGATGCAGAGGCAGGTGAATCTCTGAGTTTGAAGCCAGCCTGTTCTACAGAGTGAGTTCCAGGACAGTCAGGGCTACACAGAGAAACACTGTCTTGGAAAAACAAAACAAAATGGTAAAAGAAAAAAATAAAAAAACAAAAAAAATTTTGATTTTAGTTTCCATATCTTTTTTCCTTTCTTTTTTATTAAATTATAAAATTTTTACAAATTTTCACCTCCTCCCCTCCTTCCATTTCCCTTTTCCTCCCCCCATTTCCCCTCACCCTCCCTCTCCAGTCCAAGGAGCAGTCAGGGTTCCCTGCCCGGTGGGAAGTCCAAGGTCCTCCCCTCTCCATCCAGGTCTACGAAGGTGAGGATCCAAACAGACTAGGTTCCCACAAAGCCAGTACATGCAGTAGAAACAAAACCCAGTGCCATTGTCCTTGGCTTCTCAGTCAGCCCTCGTTGTCAGCCACATTCAGAGAGACTGGTTTGATCACATGCTCCATTAGTCCCAGTCTAGTTGGCCTTGGTGAGCTCCCATTAGATCAGTCCCATTGTCTCAGTGAGTGGACGCACCCCTCACGGTCCTGACTTCCTTGGTCATGTTCTCCCTCCTTCTGCTCCTTATTTGGACCTTGGGAGCTTAATCCAGTGCTCCAATGTGGGTCTCTGACTCTATCTCCATCCATTGCCAGATGAAGGTTCTATGGTGATATGCAGGATATTCATCAGTGTGGCTATCGTATAGGGCGAGTTCAGGCGCCCTCTCCTCGGCTGCTCAAGGAGCAAGCTGGGGACATCTCCTTGGACACCTGGGAACCCCTCTAGAGTCCAGTCTCTTGCCAACCCTCAAATGGCTCCCTTAGTTAAGATATATACTTCCCTGCTCCCATATCCACTCTTCCTCCATCCCAACTGTCCCATTCCCCCAAGCTCTCCCCATCCTCCCCTTCTCACTTCTCTCTCCCCCTCTCCTCTTAACCCCATCCTACCCCTACCCCCAAGCTCTCAATTTTGTCTGGCAAACTTGTCTACTTCCAATATCCAGAAGGATAACTACATGTTTTTCTTTGGGTTCACCTTCCTATCTAGCTTCTCTAGGATCATGAATTATAAGCTCAATATCCTTTATTTATGGCTAGAAACCACTAATGAGTGAGTACATACCATATTCATCTGTTTGGGTCTAGGTCAAACTTATAATGGAAACAGTTCAAGACTTGAAAACTGAAATGGAGGCAATGAAGAAAACACAAACCGGGGGCCGGCTGGATATAGAAAATCTAGTTTCCATATCTTATTGTCTTTAGAGAAAGTAATCTATATGACAGTGATCTTCTGAAGTTATTGCGCCATCCTGTATTGGGGTTTATATTTGTGTTTTTGGTTGTGAGCCTAGCTTTTAATGCTTGAGCCATCATCCTAGCCCAGTGGCTCTTATTTGTAAATATTACATTGGATGTTGAAAATTTTTGTATTCCATTTTTAGGTGTTTATGTTTCCTTAACAGCCTGAACTTAGTCACTGCAACTCTAAGAAATAACAGAGAAATCCCTTGTGCTCTTTACCCATTCCCCCACCCCCCAGATAGAAACTTTGTTTTGAGACAAACTCTCAAGGAGCCCCTGCTGACCTTCAGTTCCCTATGTAGTTGTGGTTGAACTTGAACTACTCTTCATTCTGCCCCCTTCCAGGTGGTGGGATTGCAATCCAGCACTAACAGAAATGTTTTAGTTATAACCAGGAAGTGGCACTAATACAATCTACTGGTTTTATTCACACCTCCCAGATTGTTTGTTTTTAGACTGTTTCTTGCTGGCCTGGAACTTGCATGTAGTTCATGTTGTCCTGGGACTCACGGAAATCTTGACTACTTCAGCCTGCCAAATGCTGGGGTTACAAGTGTGTGCTACCATACTCAACTTGACCTCCCAGTTCACTGTGTGTGTGCGTGTGCGTGTGCATGTGTGTGGTCATGGACTTGAACTTGCTTTGTAGTGAAGGATGATCTTAAACTCCTGATCCTGCTACTTTCGCCTCCCTAGGCAGGATTGCAGGTGTGCACTCCCACACCCAATTGTCACGTCACTTTTGTAACCATATCTGCTTCCCTTTTGCTCCTTTCCTAATTCCCAGCCACGGGAACCAAGAATCTGCCTTTTCTTGTTGCTGTGTTAAAATATCTTGATAGAAGCAGTTTAAGGTGGAATAGTTTATTTTGGTCCAGACCTTAAGGATATGGATCATCATGGTAGAGCAGTTAAGACTGTAAGCACTTGAAGCAGTATTGTTGCATTTATAGTTCATTAGCAAGAGGAGAGCAATGAATGAATGCTTGCGCTGAGCTGGCTTCCTCATTTTTATGCATTCTAGAACCCAGGCCTAGGGAACTGTGTACACTCTTTAGGTGTGTCTTCCCATTTCAGTTAACCTAATCAAGAGACTCCCTCACAGGTATGTCCAGAGGTTTGTCTCCTAGGTAATACTAGATCCTGTTAGCTAATATTAGCCGTCACGCTGTCTTCCCATTTCTAATACTGTTTGAAGTGGTTTTGTGTGTGTGTGTGTGTGGTGTGTGTGTGTGTGTGTGTGTGTGTCTGTACTACATGCATGCCTGGTGCCTTCAGGTGTCAGAAGAGGGCAAGGGCATCAGATCTCCCAGAACTGGAGTCACACATGGTTGTGAACCACCATGTGGGTGCTAGGGACTCAAACTCAGCTCCTCTTCAAAAACTACTCTTAACCACTGAGTCGTCTTTTCAGCTTCTGTTACTAGAATTTTATTTATTTTTTTGAGACAGGGTCTCTCTAAGTAGCTCCAGTTGTCCTGGAACTTACTTGCTGTATAGACCAGGCTGACCTTAAACTCACAGAGATCCACCTGCTTCTGCTTTCCAAATGCTCTGATTATGTACCACCAAGCCATTTCTAAACTTTTTATCACTTAATAATGTTATACTGGAGCTAAGCAAGTTGGCATAATCTTAAGCTTTCAGGAGACTGCAGTGAGAGAATTGTTTGAACCCAAGAGTTCAAGACCAACCTGGGCACCATAGTGAGACAATATCTCAAACAAATAAAACAGCAAAACAGTACCAAATCCACCAAGTCATCAATGGAATCATAGTATAAAAACTTTTGGGATTTGTTTACTTTGTCCAGTAATAAATTTCTAGACATGTATTTAGATTTTGCACTCATCAGTAATTCCTTTTGGAGTCTGGGGATGTAACTCAGTTGGTAGAGTGCTTGCCTAATATGAATGAAAGCCCTGGGGTTGAGTCCAGTTCTTCACCAGGGAGGCAGAGGTAGAAAGGTTGGGAGTTCAAGGTGACCCTCAGCTACATGTCAAGTTTGAGGTTATTCTGTCAAACATGAGACTCTGTCTCAAAAAAAAATTCTTTCCTAATCATAAAATATTTATTCCACTTACATGAACTTAGTACCTATGTTCTTAACCTTTGTGCTTGGAACTGTACATGAATTTTTCATGTGGCATTAAACAAGAGTAACCTTTATTTAAAGTTATTTTCTTGTTTACTGTTTCTATATCATCTGTATATTGGCAAGAAAATAAGAAAAGTGATAAATTTTCCTAACTTCCTTGCATGGTGGCCTTGTTAACCTCCCAGTGTCATTCTGATTTTAGTATATGAGCTATCAGAGCGAGCACAATAGCACTTTATATTGCCCTATTTTCCTTACACTGTTGGCACCACATGCTATGTTACAGTTTGCATTTTGAAGACTGTCCAAGCTGATTCCAGCCTCCCCACTCTCCTTTTTGCTTAGCATACAAGAAATGTAATTCTAACATTTTGTTTGTTTGATACAGGGTCTCACTATGCAGTTCTGACTGTCCTAGAACTCACAATGTAGACCAGGCTAACCTCAAACTCAGAGATCTGCCTGCCCTGCCTTCTGAGTGCTGAGATTAAAGGCATACCCTGCTGTTATTCTAACTTTTGACTGTTACAAATAAAGCTGTTGTCAACATTTATGTGAAGGTTTTTGTGTGAATTTAAGTTTTTGTTTTCCTAGGATCAATGTCCAGGGCCAAGGCACTTTTATTTGTATGGATTTCTGTTCACTGCTGCATTCATAGAGGTTGCAGAATCTCTTAAGGTTTGTATGTTTATCATGTTCGAACCTTTTCTTTCTTACCTGCGTATAACATTGCCTCCTATTGGTTTTTGCCTTAAAGTTAGTATATCAGATACTAAAATTGTATCTCAGCTTTTGGTTCATATTTGACTTCTCTCTGTGTGTGTTTTAATCTTTATTTGTTATGTGCAGTGTGTCTACAGGCCAGAAGAGGACACCAGATCTCATTATAGATGGCTGTGAGCCACCATGTGGTTGCTGGGAATTGATCTCGGGACCTTTGGAAGAGCAGTCAGTGTTCCTAACCTCTGAACCATCAAGCCCCCTCTGTGTGTTTTTCAGTTATCATATTTCTGGCTCTTTCAGTTTTTTTAAAAAAGTATATCTTTGTTTGTTTGAGACAGGCTTTCTCTCTATATCCCTGGCTGTCCTGGAACTCTCTGTGTCTTGAACTCCTAGAGATCTTCCTGCCTCCGCCTTCCAAAAGTGCAGGGATCAAAAGTGTGTGTCACTATGTCCAGCTAAAGTATATTGTTTATAGTAAACATTGTTGGAATTTTTTATATCCAGTCTGAGAGACTTTTTCATTGATAATTTTATCCCGCATGTAGTTGTTGATATTATTAATGCTAGTTTCTTTAATTTTATTTCACATTTCCTACTTACTAATATTTTAGTTTTGTTTTTATTTCTTCTTTCCTATTTTCCACAGTCTATATTATGGTAGATGTTTCATTTTGGGTTTTGTTTTGTTTGCTTTATTAATATTTTCTTAGTTTTATATTCCTTTTGTCGTGGATATTAAGACCTTTATTCCACTTACATGATTTTTTTTTTTGGTTTTTTTTTTGTTTTTTTTTTTTTTAAATATTTATTTATTTATTATGTATACAATACTCTGTCTGTGTGTATGTCTGCAGGCCAGAAGAGGGCACCAGACCTCATTACAGATGGTTGTGAGCCACCATGTGGTTGCTGGGAATTGAACTCAGGACCTTTGGAAGAGCAGGCAATGCTCTTAACCTCTGAGCCATCTCTCGAGCCCCCCACTTACATGATTTTTAAGTTTAAAAATATCCCTTTCATTTTCCCAATAACACAGCCCTTTTTCCTTGCCATATCAGCAGGTAGAGAAGTGTCTACTGAACATAAATCTGGCCATATAAATGGCTGTCCAAAGGAATGACTCTTTAATTGACAGAACAGTGCCAGCTGGATTTGATAGCACATGCCTATAATTCTAGGCTTTTGTGGAGGCAAAGCAGAAGAATTTTGAGTTTGAGGCAAACTCTAGGTATGTTGTATAAGCCAATCTGAAAAAAAAATTTCAAATAACAAAATTAAACAAAATATAGATTGCCTGAGATGAGCCAGGTATTTTTCTGTCTTGCTGTTTTTAAGTCATACAGATTTTTGTTGTTTCTTTTTTTTTCTTTCTTTTTCTTTTTCTCTTTCTTCCTTCTTTCTTTTCTTTTTCTTTCTTTTTTTTTTTTTTTGAGATAGGCTCTCTGTATTTAGCCTTGGCTGGGCTGGAAGTGGCCATGAGGATCAGGCTAGATTTGGACTAACAGAAACCTGCCTGCCTCTGCTTCTTGAGTTTAAATGGGTTAAAGGTGTACAATACCATCCCCAGCAGTCACACAGATTTTTTAAAAAAGATTTATTTTTATTCTTTGTAATTATATGTAGGTGTATATGTCTGCATGTGGGATGTGCACATGCATTCAGTGCCTGTGGAAACCAGAGGCGTTAGATCCTTGGAGCTGGAGTTAGAGAAGGTTGTGAGAATTTGGGTCCTCTGGGAGAGCAGAAACTGCTCTTAACTGCTGATATTAAATCGTAAGATACTAAGTTGCAGATTATTTTATAGTATGCACTTCTGCTTTTTGAATTCATTTCAAGTCTTATATATAATTTCCAAGGTATTTTATTAATAATTATTCTTTTTTTTAACTTTTGAGGCAAAGTTTCTCTGTGTAGTCCTGGCTGTCCTGGAACTCACTCTGTAGACCAGGCTGGCCTTTAATTCACTCAGAGATCCACCTGCCTCTGCCTCCCAAGTGCTGGGATCAAAAGTGTGTACCACACCACCCAGCTATTCTTAGTAATTCTTTACTGGTTTTAGTTGTATACCATACAAATATTATTTATAGTAAATAAGCAGACCCATTTTATTTTGCGGTTTGTGATAGTTAGCAGTTTTATGTCAACTTGGCACAAGCTAGAGCCATTTGGGAAGAGGGAACCTCAATTGAGAAAATGCCTCCAATAGATTAGCCTGTGGGCAAACTTGTGGGGCATTTTCTTGATTGATGATTCATGTGGGAGAGCCCAGTTCACTGTGAACTGGTAGTCCTGAAAACAGGCTGAGCAAGCCACGAGGAGCAAGCTACTAAAAAGAGCATTCCAATAAAGTCCTCTGTTTCAGTTTTTGCCTTGAGTTCTTGCCCTGACTTCCTTCAGTGATGGACTGTGATGTGGAAGTGATAATAATAATAATAATAATAATAATAATAATAATAATAATATACCCTTTTCTTCCATAATTGCTTATGATCATGGTTTTATTACAGCAATAGAAACCATAATTAAGACACAGTTCTATATTACCCCAGAATTCCCTCCTATCATGGTAGTTATTCTATGCTGTACCCTTGGTCCTGAACAACCTCTATTCTCCTTGCCCCCGGTATGTTCTACATTTTTCTGAACTCCCATGTAAATGGAACCATCTACTATTGGCCTTCGTGCCCTGTCACTCATCTGTGTTGTGCTTGTTCTATGTAGTGACTAGGGTTCCATTGTGTAGGGAGATCATTCATTCACCTGTTAATAGGCATCTGAACTAGTTCCTGTGTGTAACCTATGTGAGTAAGGTGACTGTCAGGCTTCACTGCATCTTTGAATAGACATAGAATTTAATTTTTCTTACGTTGGACCTGAGAGTAGACTTGGCAGATCACATAGTAAGAATATGCCTAACTTTTAAAAAAACTGTTAAATTCCTTTCAAAGTGGTTGTGCCACATTAGCGCTCCCTTCCTGGAAGTGAATAGAAGTTTCAGTTGTTCAGTATCCTCATCAGCACATGGATGGCTTTTGATGTTAGTCATTCTGGAAGGTATGCAATAGAGCCTCACTGCAGATCACTGGCAGGTATGAGGTGAAGCCTCACTGCAGATCACTGGCAGGTGTGAGGTGGAGCCTCACTGCAGATCACTGGCAGGTGTGAGGTGGAGCCTCACTGCAGATCACTGGCAGGTGTGAGGTGGAGCCTCACTGCAGATCACTGGCAGGTGTGCATTGGAGCCTCACTGCAGATCACTGGCAGGTGTGAGGTGGAGCCTCACTGCAGATCACTGGCAGGTGTGAGGTGGAGCCTCACTGCAGATCACTGGCAGGTGTGCAGTGGAGCCTTACTGCAGATCACTGGTCAGTATGCAGTAGAGCCTCATTGCAGATCATTCGCTGGTTTGTGTTGCAGATCATTCGCTGGTTTGTGGTGGAGCCTCACTGCAGATATCTGGTTCCTGTGATATTGATCCTATTATAATGCACTTACTGGATGGGTTTTTGTTTGTTTTGTTTTGAGACAGGATATTTTTTAAAGTTTTTTTATTCATTTTACATACCAGCCACAGCTCCTCCTTCCTTCCCTCCTCCTGCTCCCCTCCTATCTTTCCTCCAATCCAACTCCCCCATCCACTCCTCAGAAAGGGTAAGGCCTGGGGAGTCAACAAGCCTGGAACATTAAGCTGAGGCAGGACCAAGCCCATCCCTTCTGCATCAAGGCTGAACAAGGCATCCACCGTAGAGAATGGGCTCCAAAAATCCAGCTCATGCACCAGGGATAGATCCTGGTCCCACTGCCGGTGGCTCCTCAAACACCAAGCTACACAACTGTTGCCCACATTTGAAGGCCTAGTTTGGGCGGGCCTATGCGGGTTCCCCAGCTGTCAGTCTAGAGTTTGTGAGCTTGGGTCAGCTGTTTGAGACAGGATCTTACTGTGTTGCCAAGGATGGCTTCAAATTCATGGTTCTTTTGCCTCAGTATCCCAAATTCTGGGTTAAAAGGTGTAAACTGGCATGTATATTTTTTGTATTTTTTAAAATAAAGTATCTCCAGTTTTTAATATTAATGTTTTTTGTTTGTTTGTTTTACTTTTTTTTTTTTTTTTTTTTTTTTTTTTGGAGACAGGGTTTCTCTGTAGCTTTGGAGCCTGTTCTGGAACTAGCTCTGGCTGGTCTCAAACTCACAGAGATCCGCCTGCCTCTGCCTCCCGAGTGCTGGGATTAAAGGCGTGCGCCACCACCGCCCGGCTACTTTTTGTTTTTTGAGACAGGATTTTTCTGTGTAACAGTCCTGGATGTCTTGGAACTTGCTTGGTAGACCAGGCTGGCCTTGAATTCACTGAAATGCGCCTGACTCTGCCTCCCAAGTGCTGGAATTAAAGTCATGTGCCACCACCACTTGGCTTAAAATTAATGTTTTATCGTCTTATAGCTGAGTTGTAAATTTTTTTTTAAGATTTATTTATTTATGAAGTATACAGTGTTCTGCCTACATGTATCCCTGCAGGCCAGAAGAGGGCACCAGATCTTATTACAGATGGTTGTGAGCTATCATATGGTTGCTGGAATTGAACTCAGGATCTCTGAAAGAACAATCAGTGCTTTTAACCTCTGAACCATCACTCCAGCCTGAGCCTGAGTTGTAAAAATTTTTGATGATGTGATATGAGTAGCTTTTCAGATATATGTCAGAAATAAGTATAGATTTTATATCTGAAGTATATATTAAAAGATATTTTCACAGCCTGGTCTACAAGAGTTAGTTCCAGGACAGGCTCTAGAAACTACAGGGAAACCCTGTCTCGAAAAAACAAAACAAAAAAAAGATATTTTCAGCCGGGCGGTAGTGGCGCACACCTTTAATCCCAGCACTCGGGAGGCAGAGGCAAGCGGATCTCTGTGAGTTTGAGGCCAGCCTGGGCTACAAGAGCTAGTTCCAGGACAGGCTCCAAAGCTATAGAGAAACCCTGTCTCAAAAAATATAATAAAAAAAGAAATATTTTCCCCAGCTTGTGACTTACATTTTTTATTTTACTAATAGTATAAAGGAGTTAAATTTTTTACATTTAATTATTTATTCCATGTATATGCTGTGGTGTGTTTGTGGAGATCAGAGGACAAGTTTTCAAAGAATAAATTCTCCTCTTCTATTATATGGGTCCTGGGGGATTGAACCCAAGTCATCAGGTTTGGCAGCAAGCCTCTTCCTGCTGACTGATCCCAGGAATTTCCCGCCCCTTTTCTTTTTTCTTTCTTTTTTTTTTTTTAGAAATGCTCTCAGTGTGTGGTAATCTGGCCTTGCCTCCTGAGTGGGGATGTGGCTGAAGGAACAGAAATGTTCTTTTCTCTGTCTTTCTGTCTATTTGTCTCTCTCTTCTCTGTCTCTCTCTTAACATTTATTTGCTTATTTATTTAGTGAGGGGGACATACACATGTTACAACACTCAAGTGTGGAGGTCAGAGGACAACTTGAAGGAGTTGGTTTGTCCTTTCTGGGTTTCTGTGATTCCAACTCATTGTCAGGTGTGGCCTCAAGATATCTTACCCACTAGGTCATATCTATAATTTGGAGCAGTGAGATGGCTTACTGGATTAGGGCTGATGATCTGAGTTTAGTCCCTGGGACTCATATGATAGAAAGTGAGAACTGACACCCACAACTTGTCCCCTGACCACCAGCCATGTATGCTTTCCTGGTTGGATGGTGTGCATGTGTGCACACACACATAAATAAATGTAAAAATGATTTTAAAAGATTTATATTTGAAGATAAGCTTTTAGTTTTGTTGAAGATGAAGCTTCATATTTTCTTTATGTTATCACAACAGTAAAAACTGTTGGCTAACTCACCCTGGCCTGTACACTGACAGTGAGCCCCATGGGGATGGTCAGCCTTGTCTAGGCACGACAGCAAAATCTGGAAGAAGGGCTGAAGAGGCAGAGGAAGGGCTGGGTTAGTGGTGATCTTCAGTTTGCTGTGGCAAGACTGTGCACAGTTGTGTGCATGTGAAGGAGATGGTTGTCTCATGGATAACCTTGATATTATTCAGCAAGACAGCCACCATAAACTGAGGGACTAGGTGACACATGGCTGCAGAAAATGGCAAATTCAAGCAAAACAGGATGTCTTTAGTTTGGCTTGCTGAGTATAGACTCTGAGAGTCTTCTGGGAACACATGTCCAGTGTTCAGTTCACTCAGGAGGGTTTAAGCACTCGGAGGGTAGGTTTCTGGTGTGAGTTAACTTTTTTGGGATGGAGGGGTATTCCTAGCGTTGATACTTGGGAGAAAGATGTGTGGGCCCGTCAGAGCCACGATCATAATGAGAGCCTCTAGGGACTTAAGCACTGTGGGTAGAGGAGAGCTAGGTCAGGTGAGGGGGATACTGTGGGTAGGGAGGAGGTAAGTCAGTGAGAGGAACGTAAGGGCCCTGTGGATATGAGCAATTACTTAGGCCCCAGGATCGCTTGTGTGTATGTTGGGGATGAACTCTTTGGACTTTGGTATAGCCCAGCTGAAGGTGGATTAACAGAGTATGGAGGAGTGAGCTCCTCTTTTGTCCTTACTTGCAGCTCTGTGGCCACCATCATGTTCTGGAAATTTGACTTGAATACCACGTCCCACGTTGACAAGCTGCTCGACAAGGAACATGTGACACTGCAAGAGTTAATGGATGAAGATGACATCCTGCAAGAATGTAAGGCTCAGAACCAGAAGTTGTTGGACTTCCTGTGCAGGCAGCAGTGTATGGAGGAGCTGGTAAATCTCATCACACAGGACCCACCCCTGGACATGGAAGAGAAGGTCCGATTCAAGTATGTACTGAGGCTGTTTCCCAGGCCCGCTGGGTAGTGCTTAGGGAGGCTGCGAATAGTGTCTAAGGCCAACTAGATACAGGGCATTACCACATGAGAAGTGAGGAGGCTGTTGTGAATTTTGTTGTTTGTGAGGCTTAAGAGTTTTGAATCTCTTGTGTATGTGTTTTTTCATTCTGTGGTATAAGTGAGTTTATATTAAGTAGACACATGATGGAACAATTTGTTGAAAGAAAGACCCTGTGATAATTAGGTACCTGAGATTGCAGAGTTGTACCACATCATCATTAGAGCTGGCAGACAGGTTAGAGGTATGATGCCTGCCCAATTCAGATGGAGTATGTCATTATCATTAGTGGTGCTAAACCTTTAGAAATTTTTCCTAAAATATTTTAAGTTTGACCAGGGTGTTGGGAGCTGACAAAAGGGAAGGGACAGTGTCACCACAAGACAGTTGGAGCTTTTGTAAGGGAGAGTCTGGAGTGGGAGGATGCTTTGTGTACCAAGAAAGTTTGGTTCCATGAATAGGTCACATGATCCATAGTCTTTCTGGGGAGAGCTAAGGACAAGTAACACAGCAGACATAGATCTAGGTGCTTGTGAGGAAGCCTACTGTACACATGCATGGTAGGAAGGTCTTGGCATAGGGTAAGTCATGATTTGCTCTTTGTCCCTCCCTCCCTCCCTCCCTCCCTCCCTCCCTCCCTCCCTCCCTCCCTCCCTCCCTCCCTCCCTTCCTTCTGACGCGAAGACTTATTGTGTAGCACATACTAATCTACTTCCAATACTCCTCCCAAAATCTTCTAAGTACTAGGATCTCAGATATACTCCATGCCTGACAGCTTTTACATTTTTAAATGTTTGAAAAAAGTTAAAGGGAGAGTACTTTGTTACCCATGTTGATGACCTTTTTGGTGGTGGACATGTCACACTAATCCATATTCAATCAGAGTCCAGTCACAAAAGAGACTAACAAACATATTTTTAACCTGGTCCTTCACAACAAATATTTGCTGACCTTTGTCCTATGGAAGAAAATAGAGTAGGCCTGGATAATGAAGCAACCAGTGGTGGGTTGTCAATGCTTCTTCTGGGCAGTCTTTCTGTCTGTCTGAGTGGTAAGCTGTCAGTGCTTCCTTTGGGCAGTCAGTCAATCTGACAAGGGTCCCATGATGGGAAACAGTTCTAGGAAGAACTGCTGTCAGAGGGCCACAGCTTTATAGATAGGGTGACCACAACTGGAGGCTGTTGTCTTCTCATTATCACTATACTACCTGTCATCTTCTCTACAGGTGTCTCCCGGTTTGGGTGACCAATTAGAACAAAATGACAGGTAGGGTATAGTTAAGGGCTTTTAGGTCAAAACAGGGATTCTCAGAATAGCATCAGTGACTTGAGACTGGCAAAGTCAGAGTCTGAGAGAGATTAGTAGTGCATGGGTACTACTAATTTAAAGCAGAGAAAGCAATGAGAAAACAAATGGCTCTCAGGAGCCTGATACATAGAAGCAAGCAAATGGGACAAAGCAAATTCATCAGTTCAGTTGTGGGTTATACATACATATTCACATAAACACCAGATTTTTGTTGTTGTTGTTTTTATTTTGTTTTTCAAGACTGGGTTTCTCTGTGTAGCCTTGGCTGCCCTGGAACTCCTCTGTAGACCAGACTGGCCTTGAACCCAGAGACCTACCTCTCTCTACCTTCCAAGTGCTAGGATGAAGGGCATGTGCCACCACCACCTGGCCCCAGGTATATTTCTTTAAAGATTTTTTTAATGTATATGGCTGTTTTACCTGTATGTATGTCTGTGCACCATGTATGTGCAGTACCCATAGAGCTCAAAAGAGGGCCTTGATTCTCTGGGACTATCATGTGAATACTAGGAACTGAGCCTGGATCCTTTACATGAGCAGCCAGTGCTTCTAACCACTGAGTCATCTCTCCAGCCCACCAGGTTTTTCTCCCCATTTATTGTGCAAGCATTTCATGGATCTATTCAATTGAAAATGAAAAGATCTTAGTGTAGTGGAATATTTTTTGCATTATTTCTTTTCCCCCTCTAGTTTTCCCTCTGTTTTCTTTCTGGGCATCTAATTGAGCATTAACTTTTGAAAATTAATACCTATTTTTTAAATTTTCAAAATGTTTGTTTGTGTGTGTGCATGGTGTGTGTGAACGTGGCTGTGTGCACACCACAGACAACTTTGTGGAGTCAGTCCTCTCCATCCACCCTTAGACAGAGCTCAGGTTGACGGGCTTGCATAGCAAGCATCCTCACTGCTCAGTCACCCTGCTGGCCTCATTTTTCTTGGTTTTGCTCTTACTGTTTTATTTATGTCTTTGCTACCCCAGCATTCCATTTAGAAAAAAACCCTTCTAGTTCTTTTTGTGTGTGGGTGGGCGTGGTTTCAAGACAGGAAACCTCTGTAGCTTTGGAGCCTGTCCTAGAACAAGCTCTTGTAGACCAGGCTGGCCTTGAACTCACAAAGATCCGCCTGCCTCTTGCCTCCTGAGTGCTGGGATTAAAGGGGCGCCACCACTGCCCTCCTTCTAGTTCTTACCTGTGGGATGAAGGCCTGTAAGCATGCTGGGAACTTGTTTTTTGCCAAGTTTCCTATTTCTAGCCAGCATCCCATTATCTCTCCATTTTATTTAGTATTCTTAAATTAGTAGCAGGACTTGTTCACTTTTCCTGAGAACAAACTAACTCAAGCCTAAGATGTTTCCAGACCACCCTGCCCTCAGCAATCAGGACACTGGCCATACTTCTCTGGAACTGTGTAGCTTGAACCCTTACCCTCACTTCTCTGTGAGCACCTGAGAGTCCGTTTTCCCTGGGCTTAGTCTAAGGTAGTATCATTTCTTCTTCTCTTTTCTTCTCCCCTATCCCGTGCGTGATACGTGACACTGAGAATTAATTTCAGAGCCTCTTGCATGCTGGATACTAGGCAGGCACTCTACTACAGTGTTTCTGCAGCCAGCTGCTCTTCTTGCCTTCTTAACTCTCTATTACTGGAATAGGATCTTAGGAGGGAATATCCACAAGATCACATGAGCCATTTGTCATGTTTAAGTAAAATTCTTACTCTTTTTGTAAGATTTTTAAACTACTAGAGCAGTGCCTATTTGTCAGAAAGTATGTATAAAGGAAAAACCCTAGCCCTACCTAGATATAGAATTGTTTTCTTTTGGATAGACGTGGTGGCCACACCTTTATTCTCAGCACTTTAGAGGCAGAGACAGGAGGATCTCTGTGAGTTTGAGGCTAGCCTGGTCTGCATGGTAAGTTCTAGTATAGCCAGGGCTTTGTAGAAAGACCCTGCCTTAAAAAAAAGAAGAAAAAGAAAAGAATTGGTATCTTTTAGCTCCATCTGCTCTGTTGGACAAGTTGGTTATTCCCTGCTGTGAAAATGTCCTCAAAGTGCAGTCTTTCCTTTACTTCCTCCCCCGTAGGATTTGGATTTGACTTTCTGCACTGCCCCAGCGTGTTGTGTCTGGTAGAGCATCACTGTGGCTTTCACTGCTGCTGACCTAACCCTTTCATCTGCTCTCTGTGGTCTCCCTGCCCTCATTGGCCATGTATGATCCCCTACATTAAACACTTGTGTGGGGTTACAGCCATCCCATGAGGTGGGGTCCTGGCTGCCCCACTTCACAGAAAAAGACATTGAAGACCAGAGAGGTTAGCCAGGAAGGAGCAACCCCAGAACTGATTTAACCCTTAGGCCCCTCCCACACTCAGTCTGTGGGGCCCTGAACACTGCCCATACTGTTCTCATGTCCTAAGGCATACTTGTCTTGCAAGTCCTGCTGGGTCTGTATGACTGACAGTTCGTCATGGCTCTGAAGATTACTCCTTTTTGTCGGGCTGAGAGAGAGAGCACCCACAATCAGTGCAGAACTGTTTCCGGGGGCATTGGTTGTCTTCTATCCTGTGTGGGCCAGCTACTAAAGAAGAATCGGCGATAGCATGCAATCACACATAATGGGCTAGGAAGGGTTATCTTGTCTGTCGTCATTTTCATTAAATGAAAAGTATATTTTCACATACTAGCAATTCTCTCCTTTTTTTGAAGATTTATTTATTCTTTATACAGTGTGCTGGCGTGTATGCCTACACACCAGAAGAGGGTACCAAATCTCATTATAGATGCTTGTGAGCCACTGTGTGGTTGCTGGGAATTGAACTCAGGACCTCTGGAAGAGCAGCCAGTGCTCCTAACCTCTGAGCCACCTCTCCAGCCCCCATACTAGCATTTCTTAATAGTAAATTACTTATATGATGTCTCACTGATGATACTGTTTCATAGCTGCAGACATGATATTTCTTAGTGTAGAACAGTTTTGCTCTGTGCTTACTAAATTAAAGGCACAGGAAGCGGGGAGAAGAGGAAAGGCAATTTCCTAAGGAGAAACATGAACATGACTGGGACTTAGCCTTACTGACAGTAACAGGGAGAAACCTGGCAGATGATCATGAAGAAAGAATCCAGGAGAAAAAGAAAGATTATTTAAGTCTGGTCTGCTGGTGCACACCTGTTATCCCAGGTTTAGGAAGTAAAGGCAGGAGGATAAAGCCATCCTCATCTACATAGTGAATTTGAGGCCAGTCAAGGCTACATGAAATCCTGTTTAAAAAAAATTAAAAGTTATCTATAGAATGAAAGTAGAGTCAGAAAATTTAGAATATTAGAGAACAGGATATATGGAGCCTATAAAAGATATGTTAAGAACTTTGAGTTCCAATAATTAAATTCCAGTTGCTACAGAGTATCATCTTCATTCTGTTCTGAGGCCTGTTTAGTAATTTGCTCTTATCATCACATGGGTCTGCTTCCTTTCTTTAAAAGTGTGTTTATTTTTAGTTGTGTGTGTGTGTGTATGTCTGTATGAGAGTGTGCCATGTTTGTGGGTACCTAGAGGCTAGTTACAGGTGGCTCCACCACCAGATATGGGCACTGGGAGTTGAACTCCAGATTTTCTGAAAGAGCAATACATACTCTTAACCATTGAGCTCTCTCTCCAGCCATGATGTGTCTGCTTCCTAAAAGTTGGAGAAGTCTAATTTCACCTCCAGTGCTTGAACTGTGCCCTTTTAGATATCCAAACACAGCCTGTGAGCTTCTGACTTGTGATGTGCCGCAGATCAGCGACAGACTAGGCGAGGACGAGAGTCTGCTGAACCTTCTGTATGACTTCCTGGATCAGGAGCCACCACTCAACCCACTGCTTGCCAGTTTTTTCAGCAAGACCATTGGCAATCTTATTGCAAGGAAAACTGAACAGGTAATAATATGTGAAGCCAAATGCATTGGACAATCACTGCTGCCACTGTGAAACTGTCACGAGGCTCTTGAGACAGCATTTTGTTTGCTTAACAGACCATAGATGAACAGTATAAGTGGCTGATATGTGAACTGTTGTTTAAGTGAAGTGACTTTCCTGAGAGGTTTAGTAGCCAGCTCTGGAATAAACAGTACTTCTTGTCCTTTCTGGGTGCTTTGCGAGTCCCAGATCAGGCATAAACGTGAGGTCCTGTAACATGCCTTCACTGTGGAGGGGCCGGAGACATCTACATTTTGAGGTCTTTATGAGTAAACTGTCTGTGTGGTTAGAATAGTGATTGATTGCTTCAAAGTAAACAAAAGATAATGTTCAGCTCACTGATTAATTAATTAACTAATTAATTAGAATTGGACTTTTGTGGGAAAACGAACTAGCATTTCAGCTGTAACACTGTCCTTCTCCTACCTTATTGTAGTTAGTTGTTTTAATCTTTTGGCTCTTTGGGTCTTACTCTTTGGGGACCCGCCACCCAGCTCCCAAATAAATCACACAGAGGCATATTTTTACTTATGATTGCCCAACCTTAGCTTGGCTTGCTTCTAACCATCTACCTTTTCCTCTGGGCTTTTATCTTTCTCTATTCTGTATACCTTTCTTTACTTCTTACTCTGTGACTTGCTGTGTAGCTGAATGGTTGGCCCCCTGGTGTCCTCTCTCCCTCTTTCTTTCTCTCTCTCTCTCTCTCTTTCTCTCTCTCTCTCTTTCTTCTTTCTTTCTTATGTATACAATATTCTGTTTGTGTGTCTGCCTGCAGGCCAGAAGAGGGCACCGGACATCATTACAGATGGTTGTGACCCACCATGTGGTTGCTGGGAATTGAACTCAGGACCTTTGGAAGAGCAGGCAATGCTCTTAACCTCTGAGCCATCTCTCCAGCCCTCCCCCTCTTTTCTTGCTCCTGGATCTCTCCTCCTATTTATTCTCTCTGCCTGCCAGCCCTGCCTATCCTTTCTCCTGCCTTGCTATTGGCTGTTCAGTTCTTTATTAGACTAATCAGGTATTTTAGACAGGCAAAGTAACACAGCTTCACAGAGTTAAACAAATGCAAGATAAAAGAATGCAACACATTTTTGCATCATTAAACAAATATTCCACAGCATAAACAAACGTAACACACCTTAAAATAATATTCCACAAAACTTATGTTTAACCTTATATTTAAAATGTTGATGTGAAACCAGGTGGTAGTGGTGCACACCTTTAATCCCAGAACTCAGGAGTGAATTTAAGGCCAGCCTAGTTTACAGAGTGAGTTCCAGGACAGTTAGGGCTACACTGAGAAACCCTGTCTCAAAAAACAAAATAAATAAATAGAATAAAGTGTGGATAGGAATAGGGGAAGTATAATGGTGGCTTGTCCTCCTGCTGTGTTCAGCATCTATCTCGTCACCTCATTTACCCATTACCACTGGATAATTTAAACACACACCTCAGATGTCATAATTTCTTGTGTAAATAGTCTGGTGTGTCTAAATTATAAGGATTTTTTTCTTTTTAATATTAATCATAATTGTTTAATCCCATCAACTATCCATTTAGCAAACAGACCTATATGTTGTCTTGAGTCCTGGGACTCCAGAGGATTGTCTTATCTCTTATTTGTCAAACAGCAGAAATGAAGAGTGACAGTGCCATATCTGTATGTATGTGTCTATGTGCATATATGTGTGTGTGCATACATACTCCCTTCCCACTTCTGTATATAATGGTGGTGGCAGTAATGTAGGGAAGGAATGTGAGCAGATGCTCTAGTACAAGAAAGGTGCTGTGTCGGGTGTTCACTGTGAGTTTCAGAGAGACCTCGTGTGCCTAGACCTTGCAGGCCAATGGATGGGTTTGTGAATCTCTTAATTTACTACTGTAGCCTGATCTTATTCTTTTGCCACTTTCAGATTTTCTTTAAAATTTTACTTTCCCTTTTCTTCCTTTCTAGTGCCTACTGCATTAGAGTGAAATGAAATGAACTTCTTAAACATTTGTATTATGCTGACAAACATGTAACACATTTATGTGGAATTCAGGTTAAGACTGAAATATTTAGGTTCTGTACTCTTTGCAATAACTACTTTTTCAGTAAATAGCACGTAGTTGTTAATTTCCATGACAGTACTGTAGTTTCAGTATCATACTGAGTACTACAAATTGCTTTTCTCGTATATACGTAAGTCGTGTTCGTCTTTTCTTATAGAAATACCTGCTTCATTTCTACAGTCCCTTGTATTGCTCTACCAAAATTTGTTGCCAGTCACCCAGGAGTTGATCTGTTCCTAGGGCTGGCAAGCAGGTTGAGCTTTCCTGAAAGAATAGACTGACCCGGAGACAGGACTGTTAGAGGCCAATATGTTTTCTGGTTCTCCTTTTCTTTTTTCTTTCTTCTTTTTTTTTTTTTTTTTTTTTTTTTTTGTTTTTGTTTTTGTTTTTGTTTTTGTTTTTTTGAGATAGAGTTTCTCTGTGTTGCTTTAGCTGTCCTGGAACTTGCTCTATATACCAGGCTGGCCTCAAACTTACAGAGTGAGGGCTGGGATTAAAGGTGGATTCCACCACCACCTGGTTGAACCTTCTTATTTTCAATATCATCAGATTATTTTGAAGAAAATTACAGATATCAGATGAGATGAGATATACAGATGAAAAATGAAATGTCTTTTATAGTTATAACCACAATACCATTATCACACATAAAATATGAACAATAATGCCTTAATTTTGTTAAATGTTCTTACAGTGTACAAGTTTGCCTTTGATATCTCAAAATGGTGTGTGTCTCAGTTCAGGTGTCTAGTGCTGGGCCATAACACCACGACCAAAAGCAACTGGGAAGTCGGGTTTATTTTATCTTAAAGTTCTTTATCACAGTCCATCATAGAATGAAGTCAGGGTCAGAACTCAAGGCATAATCCTAGAGGCAGGAATTGTAGCAAAAGCCATGGAGGAACACTTCTTATTGGTTTGCTCCTCCTGGCTTGCTCAGTTTGTTTTCTTATATACCCAGGACCACATACGCAGAGTTGCATTATCCACAAATGAACTGGGCCTTCAGTCATCAATTAAGAAAATGCCCTTGGGGGCTGGAGAGATGGCTCAGAGGTTAAGAGCACTGACTGCTCTTCCGGAGGTCCTGAGTTCAATTCCCAGCAACCCACATGGTGGCTCACAACCATTTATAATGAGATCTGGCGCCCTCTTCTGGCCTGCAGGCATACATGGAGGCTGAACACTGTGTACATAATAAATAAATAAATCTTTAAAAAAAAAAAAAAAGAAAATGCCCTTGGGCTAAAGAGATAGCTCAGTGGTTAAGAGTACTGCCTGCTCTTCCAAAGGTCATGAGTTTAATTCCTGTCAACCACGCGGTGGCTCACTACCATCTGTAATGAAATCTGGAGCTCTCTTCTGACCTGCAGGCACACATGCAGGCAGAACATTGTACACATAATAAGTAAATAAATCTTAAAAAAGAAAAGAAGAGAAAAGAAAATGCCCTATAGGTTTGCTGACATTATGGAGGCATTTTCTGAATTGAGGTTCTCTAACTTGTGTCAAGTTGACAAAAAACCTAAACATAATTATTGACCCTTTGTCAACCTGACACATAAACACATTACTATTAAACTATAACCTTTTCTTGTTAATCCCTAAGATTTCATATTAATACCACAATATAAAACATTCCAACTTTGTTTTTTTTTGTTTTGTTTTGTTGTTTTGTTTTTCTTGAGACAGGGTTTCTCTGTCTAACAGCCCTGGCTATTCTGGAACTCATTTTGGAAACAAGGCTGGCCTCGAACTCACAGAGATCTGCCTGCCTCTGATGGATTAAAGGTGTGTGCTACCATGCCTGGCTATAACATTCCAATTTTTTAAAAGTCCAAGTCTTTAAAAATTCAAACACAATTTATGCTGGAGAGGTTGTGGGGAAAAGGGAACACTTCTGCATTGTTGGTGGGAATGCAAGCTGGTACAGCCCCTTTGGATGTCAGTGTGGCAATTTCTCAAAAAATCAGGAAACAACCTTCCTCAAGACCAAGTAATACTACTTTTGGGTATAATTCCAAAGGATGCTCAATCGTGCCACAAGGACATGTGCTCAACTATGTTCATAGCAGCTTTGTTTGTCATAGCCAGACCCTGGAAACAATCTAAATGCCCCTCGACTGAAGAATGGATAAGGAAAATGTGGAACATTTGCACAACGGAGTACTATACAGCAGAAAAAAATAACATCTTGAATTTTGCAGGAAAATGGATGGAGCTAGAAAACATCATTTTGAGTAAGGTAACCCAGACACAGAAAAACAATTATCATGTGTACTCACTCATAGGTGGTTTTTAAACATAAAGCAAAGAAAGCCAGCCTACAAGCCACAGTCCCAGATTATTTAGACAACAATGCTGACACTAACAAAGACTTACATAGATCTAATCTACATGGGAAGTAGAAAGTAGAAAAAGATAAGATCTCCTGAGTAAATTGGGAGCACAGGGACCTTGGGGGAGGATTGAAGGGGGGTGGGGAGAGGCAGGGAAGGGAGCAGATAAAAATGTAGAGCTCAAAAAAAAATCAGCAAAAAGCCAGGCAGTGGTGGTGCATGCTTTTAATCCCAGCACTCAGGAGGCAGAGGCAGGTGGATCTCTGAGTTGGAGGCCAGCCTGGTCTACAAGAGCTAGTTCCAGGACAGGCTCTAGAAACTACAGGGAAACCCTGTCTCGAAAAACCAAAAAAAAAAAAAAAAAATCAGTAAAAAAAAAAATTCAAACAGTTTAAAAGTTTAGTCTCAGCCGGGCGATGGTAGTGCATGCCTTTAATCCCAGGCAGAGACAAGGCCGATCTGTGTGAGTTCGAGGCCAGTCTGGTCTACAGAGTGAGTTCCATGACAGCCAAAGATGTTACACAGAGAACCCTGTCTTGAAAAAACAAAACAAAAAAGTTCAGTTAAAATATCTGAAGTTTCTTTTAAAGTTCAAAAGTTTAAAGCTGCTTTAAAATGTCCAAAGCCATCTGGGTGATGGTAGCAGCTCATATACTTTAATCCCAGCAGAGGCAGGTGGATCTCTGTGAGTTTGAGGCCAGCCTGATCTACAAGAGCTAGTTCCAGGACAGGCTCCAAAGCTGCAGAGAAACCCTGTCTTGAAAAACAAAAAGAAAGAAAGAAAGAAAGAAAAAGAAAAAGAAAAATCCCAGGCCACTATACTGTTGAATTATCTCGAGTCAAGAAATAGCTACAAGATAAACCAATTATATAGTTTTCTTTATTATAAGGGGCAAACTCACAAAACAAGTGTTATGGTTTTGGTCCCTGGTCCCTTTAAGAGACAAGCCACGCCCACTCCCTCCCCATCCGCTGAGGCAGGCTGATCTTCAGCTTCCCATCTTCCTCTCAGAGAGGCAGCTTCACTTCTGCCTCTCTCCCTACTTCTCCGCTCCCCCCCTCCTCTCTCTCTCTCTCTCTCTCTCTCTCTCTCTCTCTCTCTCTCTCTCTCTCTCTCTCTCTCTCTCTCTCTCTCTCTCTCTCTCCCCCTCCTTCTCCCTTCCCCCTTCATAACTCCCTGAATAAATATTCAACCTCACTCTGCAAGTCATGTCTATCCATGTCTCTATCTTCTGCCTGCCTGCCATGTGTCTCCCTGCCTGGGACCAGCCACTGCTCGGGGACTGGCAGCCATCTCTGCCTGGGACTAGCTTCTCGCAGGGCCCCACTGTCTGCTGCCACATGGCCCACTACCATTTGGGACCTACAGCATTTCTGTTGCCTACTGCCACCGGGGATCTTGAAGCTTTTCTTCTGTTAAAGGCCATTGTTTAACCCATATTGGTTTTTCAATTAACCATTTTAAAGGCAGGGCTGTTAGTACCTTTGAAGGTTTGTCAGTTGCTTTGTGTTCTTGTGCAGCCTGAATGGCTAGTGACCTTTGCCTATAATACCTTATCTTTCCCAGAGGAAATATTATTCCTAAGAATTCCTTGTCTACAGTCCCTTCTCAGATGTCCTGTTCTGCCATAATTAAAACATTTGGCATTTTGGTGTTTTTTATACCATTGGAAATTGCTTCTCCTACCCAAGCTTCCGTACTATAGTCAAATGTCTCAACATTTATTGTATGTAAGATCCATTCATCTATTGGTATTGGTTTGACCTTTAAAGGCCCAAGGATCATTTTGAATTATAAGTTGTCATTCTCAAAAGCCAAAGAGTCAATTAATACATCTCTAACTTCTCAGTCTGTTACTCCTATTTGTACAGCCTTAGTTAATCTTTGTAAAAAGTCACTAAAGGATTCTCTCTGACCCTGTTTAACACTAATATATGATTTAATTCTCTTTTCTGGTTCCTGAATTCTGTCCCAAGCATTTAAAGCCCGCGCCCCGCCTGAGCTTCCACGGTGTGTTGGGAAAGCTGGACCCACAAGCCAGCTGTGCTGCAGGTGTCTGGGGACCCAGAATAGCTCCGAGACACTACCACAACATAGGGATCCTACCCAAATGCACTACCGGGAGCCTTGCAGTGGCTGGCTGGAGCCACGAGGTACCTGAGCCCCACGTTGGACGCTACTGTTGAATTATCGCAGGTCGAGAAATACCAGGCTAGCTACAAGATATATCAATTATATTTTTCTTTATTATAAGGGGCAAACTCACGAAACAGGAACGAGAAGTCCAAGCTCAGCTGTGTAGTGCAGGAACCACAGAGAGAGAGAGAGAGAGAGAGAGAGAGAGAGAGAGAGAGAGAGAGAGAGAGAGAGAGAGAGAGAGAGAACACCCTGGGCTGCCTGGCATTTTTCTCTGGATACTTGAAAAGTCATGCCCTAACGTGGTCCCACCCCTTAAAGTTCTTTGGCTGACAGAGATTCCTCATCACTATACCTTCAAAGTCTCTCACCTTTGCATTCCTTTTTTTTATTTGTTTGTTTCTTTGTTTTTCAAGACAGGGTTTCTCTTAGCTTTGAAGCCTATTCTGGATCTAGCTCTTGTAGACCAGGCTGGCCTCAAACTCACAGAGATCTACCTGCTTCTGCCTTCCGAGTGCTAGGATTAAAGGCATGCACCACCACCACCCGAACTTTGCACTCCTATAAATAAAAAATAAGTTACATCTTTTCCTACTTAAAAAGGGAAGAGCCAGAGCAAGCACAGTTAGAGTCAGATCAAACCAGAGTCCAACAGTATGAAGCTCAGTGTCAGACTTCTGGGACTCATGATCTTCCGGACTCCAAAGGGCAAGCCACAGCACCCATAATACATCGTACAGTCTCAGGCTGGCTCCACACCTGCTGCTGTCCTCGGTGGTCATCTTATGGTACCAGCATCTCCAAAATGTTGGGATCTTTACTGCAGTTGACTACACCTTCATCAGTATCCTTTGGGCTTTCTCAGGGATTTGACCTTGCCACATGATGCTTAAAGCCTTAATGTGTCTCTGTGACTCCTTCATGGCTTTAAATCCAGTTTCAGGGACTGGAGACATGGCTCAGAGGTTATGAGCACTGGCTGTTCTTCCAGAGGATCTGGGTTTGGTTCCTGAAACTTAATTGGAGGCTCACAACCATCTGTAACCGAAGTCCTAGGGAATCTGATGCCCTCTTCTGGCCTCTATGGAAATTGCACTCACAGCACTGTGGTGCACAAAAACATGCATATACAATAGAAAACCAAAAAAAAAAAAAAAAATACCACCAGGGAAATTCTTACCTGCTATCACAAGGCTCTGTACACTGACCATGAGGAAATATTTCCCAGAACTTTGCCTCAGTGATACTGCTCTTTTTTTTTTTTTTTTTTAATATGCATTGGTGTTTTTTGCCATGGGTTTTAGGTCCCCTGGAACTGGGGTTACAGACAGCTATGAACTGCCATGTGGGTGCTGGGAGTTGATCCCAGGTCCTCTGGAAGAGCAGTCAGTGCTCTTAACTGCTGAGCCACCTCTCCAGCCCCTGCTCTTCCCTTAATCACACTGACTTCTTAGCTCTAGCTAACCAGCACCAATTGTTTCAGTGAAGCAAAGCTTTTGCTTTAGTCGGTGGTTATGGTTTTTTATTCTTCAGCTCCATCTGATCAGAACCACAGATTCTTAATATATTTGATAACTTTGATGGAGCTTTTTCCATAATTTTAATATTGATGATTTGGGAATTTCACATTATGAGCCCTGATCACACTTCCTAGTTCTCCAAGGCCCACCTCCTACCCTTGTGACACTACCTCCCCCCGCTCCAAAAAGACAGAAAGAAAGAAAGAAAGGCCCAATTTGTGTTGTCCATATACTCACTGAAGTGTGTTTAAACTCCCTGCCCCTTAAAGAAAAGTGAGTCCTTCTCCACCCCCACCGCTGCCAGAAGCCATCAGTTGTGGAGAGCTACCTTTCAGCATCCTAAAAATATGGAATGATTCACAAATTCACATGTCATGCTTGTGTAGGGGCTATGCTAATCTTCTCTATATCGGTCCAATTTTAGTATATGTACTACTGAAGCAAGCACCCCTGTTGAATGTTAAAGGAACTCTCAGAGCTCCCTCCTAAACTTCACAAGGCAGGCAGGTCTCCATTGTTTGCACTGCTCTCAACATTCTCTTTTAAGTTCCCACAAAACGGCTCAAGCTTTGAACACTCCTTGGCTTCTCTCGCCCAAAACTCTTTCACAGACCTCCCCAAAACACGGTCTGGTCTATCAGCAACGTCCCACAAACCTCATACCAATTTCTCTTAGGATTTCTGTTGCTGTGATAAAATACCAAAAGCAGCTTGGGGAAGGAAAGTGGTTATTTCCGCTTATAGTTCCATATCACCGTCCATCACAAAGGAAATAGGGCAGAAGCTGAAGCAGGAGCCGTGGAGGAACACTTCTTACTGGCTTGTACCCTCTAGGATTACTCTATTTTTTTCTTGTTTTGTTTTTATTATTATATATCTTAGAACCACCTACCTAGAGGTGACACCACCCAGAATACATTGGGCCCTCCCACAATAATCATCAATTAAGAAAATGGCTTTGCCTACAGGCTGATTTTATGGAGGCATTTTCTCAGTTGAGGTTCTGACTCTCAAATGACTCTGTGTCAAGTTGAAAAACAAACAAGCAAAAAACTAGCCAGTACAGTATCTGCTTTTGGCTACAAAATAGATTGGCTGAGCCTCTTCTGATATACTGTTGCTTTTTCCTTATTTTTTGTCAGGAGTTACATAATACATAAACTGTACATTTTGTTGTTTTGGTTTCATTATATATCCCTAGCTGCTCTGGGACTTGCTGTATAAACCAGGCTGATGTCAAACTTAAATTGCACATTTTTATTTTATGATGTTAGAGACTGAACTCAGGGTAAGAGCTGAACCACTAAACTATATCTCCAGCTTTGTGCTTTGTGGACTGGAGGACTCAGCATTTTCACTGAGTATAATTTCATCCAAGTTAAAATAGAGTCATCCAGTTTGTGTATCAATGATTTGTTCCTTTTTTTTTGTTTTTTGAAACAGGGTTTCTCTGTAGCTTTGGACTCTGTCCTGGAACTAGCTCTTATAGACCAGGCTGGCCTCGAACTTGCAGAGATCCTCCTGCCTCTGCCTCCCAAGTGCTGGGGTTAAAGGTTTGTGCCACCAACCGCCCGGTTGATTTGTTCCTTTTTTTATTACTATGTAATATTGCATGGTGTGGGTGAACCATAGTTTAACCATTCATGTGTTGGAGGGCATCTACTCTGCTTTCCCTTTTCATTGATGAGAAATAAAACTATTAATTCTGATAATTTATATCTTTTTGTTTTATTTATGTACAAGATCTTATCATTTGTAATTAATAGTGATCTCACTTTTTAAGTGTATGAGTATTTTGCTTGCAAGTATGTATATGCACCACATGCATGGAAGTCAGAAGAGGGTGTTGGATCCCCCAGAATTGGAGCTATAGATGGTTGTTTTGCTTCTTGGCCTTTTGGCTAAGATCAAGTGTAGACGGTTGTGAGCTGCCATGTGGATGCTGGGAACTGAACTTGGGTCCTCTGCAAGAGCAAGTGATCTTAACCTTTGAGCCATCTCTCCAGCCTCAAATTACTGACAGTTTTATTTTGTGCTTTGTAATTTATATGCCTTTTATTTTTCATGTCTTACTGAATTGACTGGAGCCTTTAGTACAATATTGACTAGAGGTGCTAATTGTGAATTTCCTTGTGTTACCTTAGAAGAAAAATTTCATGGTTAAGTAAGATGTTTATTATAAGGTTACTAGGGTTTTAATTTATTTTTTTTAAATTTATTTTTGGTTCTTCATGACAGAGTTTCTCTGTATAATAGCCCTGGCTGTCCTGGAATTCACTTTGTAGACTAGGGTGGCTTTGAGTTTACAGAGATCCACCTGTCTCTGCCTCTCGAGTGCTGGGATTAAGGCGTGTGCCACCGCCTCACAGCTTGACCTAATTTTTAATTAGTTTATTTATTCATTGAGAATTTCATACATATGTAAAGCATTTTTTGATCATATCCACAAGTTCTCTCTCCTGTATCACAGGCTGACCTCAGACCCACTGTGTATCTGAGGATAACCTTGAACTCCTGACTCCACCATGGATTATATTATACATGCTGGGATTATAGGCATGTCCCATTGCATACTGTTTGCCTGGAATCAGGCTCAGGGCTACATGCATGCTAGGCAAGTACTATACCACCTGATCTATGTCTGCAGCTCTAAACCTAAGGAGCCAGAGAGATGGCTTAGTGGGTGAAGACGCTTTCTAGCAAGCCTAACAATCTGAGTTCAATCCCTGGGAACCGTATGACCACCAGATGTGCTGTGGCACACTCATGCCCTGCGACATACAATAAATAAATGTAATAAATTTTAAAAAGCTAACCCTAAGGACCTGTTAGTTATATCTCAATAGTAGAGTATTGCTTAACATGTACAAGGTCCTGGGTTTAATCATTAACATAGAAACAAACAAATGGGGCTGGAGAGATGGCTCAGCGGTTAAGAGCACCGCCTGCTCTTCCAAAGGTCCTGAGTTCAATTCCCAGCAACCACATGGTGGCTCACAACCATCTGTAATGAGTTCTGGTACCCTCTTCTGGCCTGCAGGCATACACACAGACAGAATACTGTATACATAATAAATAAATAAATATTTTTTTAAAAAAAAGAAACAAACAAATAAAAAGCAAGTTAAGGGCATAATCTTGAGTCCTAGTTTTTTAAAAGTGTATGTAGTGGCAATGACTGTTGAAAATGAAATGCTCTTCTTGTAATGTTAAACGAACTTTACATTCCTGGAATGCACTGAACTTGATTATTGTCTGTCTGTCTGTCTGTCTGTCTGTCTTTTTTCTTCCTTCCTTCCTTCCTTCCTTCCTTCCTTTCTTTTTTTTTTTTTAGACCAAGTTTCTATGTATACACTTGGCTGTCCTGGAATTCACTCTGTAAACCAAGCTATCCTCAATGTTAGAATTCAGAATTCAGAATTCTGCCTGCCTACCTCTGCTTCCTAAGCACTGGTATTAAAGGTGTGCACCACCGTGCCTGGCTCTATTTTTCTTTTCTATTATTGAGTTTTATGCTATGGTCTATAGTGAAATGACTTTTAATTTCCTATTCTTTTTTGTTTGTTTTTGTTTTTTGAGATATATGTAGCCCTAGCTGTCCTGAAACTCACTCTGTAGACCAGGCTGGTCTCAAATTTACTGAGGTCCACCTGCCTCTGCCTCCTGAGTGCTGGGATTAAAGGCGTGTGCCTCCACACTCAGTATTTTTTTCTTTTTTTTAAATATTTATTTATTTATTATGTATACAATACTCTGTGTATGTCTGCAGGCCAGAAGAGGGCACCAGACCTCATTACAGATGGTTGTGAGCCACCATGTGGTTGCCGGGAATTGAACTCAGGACCTTTGGAAGAGCAGGCAATGCTCTTAACCACTGAGCCATCTCTCCAGCCCCCCCAGTATTTCTTTTGATGTTCACCTGGATTCATATTTTTTCTTGCCAGTTTAGATAATCTTTAAAAAAATTTTAAGGGGGCTAGAGAGATGGCTTAGGGCTTAAGAGCACTGGTTATTCTTCCAGAGGATCCAAGTTCAAATTCCAGCACCCACATGGTGGCTCAAAACTGTAACTCTAGTCCCAGGAGGTATAGCACTCTCTTCTGGTCTCCACAGACACTACATAAATATGGTATACACACATTTATGCATGCAAAACACCGATACATGTAAATAAAAATAAAGATTAAAAATATTTTTTATTTATTTATTTTTCTTTTTATTTTTTTATTAAAAATTTCCTCCTCCTCCCCGTCTCCTCCCCGCCTCCCATTTCCCTCCCTCTCACCCCACTCCTCCCCCTCCCTCTCCAGTTCAAAGAGCAGTAAGGGAAGGGTTCCCTGCCCTGTGGGGAAGTCCACGGTCCTCCCCCCTCCATCTAGGTCTAGGAAGGTGAGCATCCAAACAGGCTAGGCCCCTCCAAAGCCAGTACATGTAAAAGGATCAAAACCCAGTGTCATTGTCCTTGGCTTCTCAGCAGCCCTCATTGTCTGCCATGTTCAGGGAGTCCAGTTTTATCCCATGCTTTTTCAGTCCCAGTCCAGCTGGCCTTGGTGAGCTCCCATTAGATCAGCCCCACCATGTCAGTGGGTGGGCGCACCCCTTGCGGTCCTGACTTCCTTGCTCATGTTCTCCCTCCTTCTGTTCCTCATTTGGACCTTGGAAGCTCAGTCCAGTGCTCCAATGTGGGGCTCTGTCTCTATCTCCATCCATCGCCAGATGAAGGTTTATTTTGTGTGTGCATGTGATGCTGAGGGAGGGGTATACAATGTGCTGTGGTATATGTATGGAAGTCAGAAGACATATTGTGAAGTCACTTTTCTTTTTCTACCTTTATGTGGTTTTAGGGATCAAACAGGCTGTCAGGCTGGGCAGCAAATGCCTTTATCCACTGAGCCCTGAAGTCATTCCCCTTTTGACAGTGTTCCTTATTTATTATGTCTCATGTAGTCCAGGCTGGGCTTGAACTCACAGAGATTCTCCTGGCTCTGCCTGCCGAGTACTGGAATTAAAGGTGTGTGCCACCACCGCTCAGAAAATTCTCTTTTTGAGATACATACAGATTGATATAAAGCTATTTATGTTAGCATCTCATGACAGTTTTACAAATTTACTTATTTATTGTATCATTATATGTGTATGATGTAAGACAGGGTGCATACCACAGCATGTAGAGGTGGGAGGACAACATTTTTTTCAGACAGGGTCACTCTATGTAGCGCTGAAGCAATGACTCTCATCTCCCAGCTTAGTTCTTTCTATGCCTTTTGTTTCAGTGGTGACTGTGCGTGGTAATGTGTACTGTTCTCCAGACATGATGTCCAGTTAGAAACACTGCCAGTTTGCACTTGTATCACTGGCCTCTAGGACTCTTGCCTGTCTTGGGAGGGAATTTTTTCATATAGTCTTTACATGGTCTTTCTATCATTTCTTCTCAGTATCATTGAAAGTTAATTATCTTTCTCATGAAAGTTCTTAAAGGAGTGTTCCTTCCTGTCAGGAGCCTGTTTACTTACCAGGTGTGTTTGACTTCAGGTGATCATGTTTTTGAAGAAGAAGGAGAAGTTTATCAGCCTGATGCTGAAGCACATAGGCACCTCAGCTCTCATGGACCTGCTGCTGCGCCTGGTCAGCTGTGTGGAACCAGTTGGTCTTCGGCAAGAGGTCCTACATGTGAGTGCCAGGGACTGTGCATGAATGTGTGGGAACCCCGCCTCATTCTCCATGGGAAGGTGCACCAGGCCAGGCCACTCATGTCAAGGAGCATCAGATGCCCGTCCCTAAGCTCTTCAGTCAGTGTCTCAACATGGCCTGCTTATCTGTGCCTTTGTCCTGCTCTAGCCCATTCAGAGGCAAAGAGCAGAGGTGCCTTCTTCCAAAACATGGCCCCTTGCTTTCTCCTGCCCTTTACTTCACCCAGGCACCTACACAGGCCTTAGAGGTGTGGGCTCCAAACCCAAGCCCTACTGTGAGGAAAGTACAAGCTGACTGGACTAGCTGAGGCTGGGGTGTGTCTCTTAATATGGAGTGTGGATGCTGCTGTGCTGCTGGGAAAGGCATTGTAGTAGTTAGTCCCTGAGAAAAGCAGGTGCCCAGCCTACAGGGCAAGCCAAGCAATTGAACCTTTGTTTTCTCACTCTGAGAATCTAGTGTCACTTAGATGGCCCTTCTCACTGAGAATGGTGCTACAAGACAGTAATCCCAGCAACTGAGAGGCAGAGGTAGAATTATGAGCTCCAGGCTACTAAGGCTACATGGTGTCTTATATAATATATATAATGTCTTATATAATATATATTATATAATATATAGGTTACCTACCCTGGGTCAATAAAGAAATAAAAGATGTTATAGTTTTTCTTTTTTCTTATTTTATGTTGTTATGTTTTGTTATTTCTTAGAAGCCTGTCATTTTCTTTTAACTCTTATTCTTCTGTCATACATTATATCCTGACTGCAGTTTCCCTTGTCTCTACTCCTCCTAGTCCCTCTCCCCACCTCCTCTCTCCCAGATCAACTCCTCTTCTTTCCTTAAAAAAAAAAAAAAAACAAAAAAAAACAGGACGATGGTGGTGCACGCCTTTAATCCCAGCACTTGGGAGGCAGAGGCAGGCAGATCTCTTGTGAGTATGAGGCGAGCCTGGTCTACAGAGTTAGTTCCAAGATAGCGAGGGCTGTTACACAGAGAAACGCTGTCTCGAAAAACAAAACAAAACAAACAAATAAACAAAGGGCAGGCTTCCCAGATATATCCACTAAAAATGGCATAACAAGATACAATAAGATTAAGTACAAACCTTATATCATGGCTGGACATGGTATTTCAGGAGGAAAAGGGTCCCACTCGTAGGCAAGAGAGTCAGAAACACCTCCACTCCCGTTGTTGGGATTCTCACAAGAACAACAAGCTACACAATCATGAGGTATATGCAGAGGACCTAGCTCAGACCCATGCAGGGTCCACATTTGTCACTTCAGTCTCTGTGAGCCCCTATGAGCCCTGCTTAGTTGATTCTGTGGGCCATGTTCTCATGGTATCCTTGACCCCTCCGGCTCCTATAACCCTTCCTCCCCTTCTTCTGCAGGGTTCCTCTGGCTCTACCTAGTGTTTTCTGTGGGTCTTGGTAGATACAGATTTTGGGGGTAAGGTAGAGTCAGGAGGAACTGGGAGGAATAGAGGGGGGAAACTGTAATCAGGATACATTGTACAAGAAAAGAATATTTGCAATAAAAGGGAAAGTAAATAAAAGAAGAAAATAAAGTGGTGGTTACTCTCACTCTTAAGTGAATATCTCATTTCCTTATGGCATAATAGTCAGTGAATGCAGCATGTACATTAGCATTGCTAAGTATTTGTTGGGAGCTAATTTAGTTAATTTTATTTACTATGTATACTGTATTCTTGTATGTATGCCTGCAGGGCAAAAGAAGGCACCAGATCTCATTATAGATGGTTGTGAGTCACTATGTGGTTGCAGGGAATTAAACTCAGGACCTCATGAAGAGCAACCAGTGCTCTTTATCTCTGAGCCATCTCTCCAACTCCTTAGTTACTTTGCTCATTTAAAACACTATATTGGTCAGGGTTCTCTAGAGTAACATAACTTATAGAATGAATCTCTCTATATAGATATAGAAAGTTGATTTATTAGAATGACTTAACAGACTGTGGTCCAGCTACTCCAACAATGGATGCCTAGGAACAGAAGGTCCAATAATCCAGTAACTGTGTAATCCATGAGGCTAGATGTCTCAGCTGGTCTTCAGTAAATGCTGGAATCCTGAAGAAGTAGGCTCTAATGCTAGTGAAGGAATGGACTTGGTAGGGAGGTGAGAACAAGCAAGCAAACAGAGAGAGCTTCTTTCTTTCATGTCCTTTATGTAGACTGCCAGCAGTAGGTGTGGCCCACGTTAGAGGTGGATCTTCCCATCTCAGAAGATTTGGATTAAAGGTGTGTCTTCCCACCTCAGATACAGACTGGAAGTGGGTCTTCCCACTTCAGACTAAGCAAAATATCTTCACAGGTGTGCCCCAATTTTGGGTTTTAGTTAATGCCAGATATAGTCAAGTTGACAACCAAGACTAGCCATCACAAACCCTATGACCAAGGCAATTTTTTTCTTTTCTTTCTTTTTTTGTTTGTTTTTGTTTATTAAAGTTTTTATTGAAGTTTGTTTATCGAAGAGTTTGTCTGTGTGTAGTCCTGGATGTCTTAGAACTTGTTCTGTAAACCAAACAGGGATCCACCTGTCTCTGCCTCTGGAGTGCTAGGATTAAGGGCATGCACCACTACACCTGGTGTGATCAAGGCAATTTAAAAGAAAGTATTTAATTTGACTTAGGGTTCTAGAGGGTTAGAGTCCATGATGGTGGAGCAAAGAATGGTGGCAGAAACAGCCAGAGCTCACATCTTGAACC
This sequence comes from Arvicola amphibius, assembly GCF_903992535.2. Lineage (NCBI taxonomy): Eukaryota > Metazoa > Chordata > Mammalia > Rodentia > Cricetidae > Arvicola > Arvicola amphibius. The sequence continues at coordinate 47,602,826 of NC_052055.2, forward strand.
ATCAGTAGAAGGCAGTGAGTGAGCACACTGAGGATGGCAAGACTCTTTTGAAATCTCAAGCCCACTCCCAATAACACACCTCTTCCAACAAGGCCACACCTCCTAATCCTTTCCAAACAGTTTCACCAACTGGGGACCAAGTATTCAAACATAAGATCCTGTGGAGGCCATTCTCTTTGAAACTACCACAGAAGACTGCATAGCCTTTTGCCTTTCACCTTTCACTTGTGCTCCTCATTCACATTGTGAAGCATCCCTGTTGGGGCATTTCATCTCTGCATGAGGAGTCTGACATGCAGAGTACACGTTGCACTAGTAGAACCTGTCTGCCAGCTCTGCTGTGGCCTGACATCATTTCACTGGGTCTCCATTGCCCTTGACCTTGAACAGTGTTGGCTTCAGCCTTCACAGTGCTCCTACTGCCACTCCACAGTCCTGCCTTCCAGATCCTAGGAAGGCCATCATGGCACAGGGGGCTGAAATTTGTCTCATTTCACATCAGGCTGGCCTCTGGACACATTCTGTACATTGTGTACTTTAGGTTTCAGAAATGATGTGCCCTGTGCTATTAAGACAGATGCTCAGTGGTCTGCCCATTTAAACTCTTTGAACCATTCCCAGGGTTCATTGCATCATTTTGGTTCTTCCTGGGTCTAGATAGGCATGTCAGAGTATCCAGGAGATGGGGACATATGACTTTCTGCTATACCAAAGGACTTTCTTCCATTTAGTTAGATATAAGCAGATACTGAACTGGACTTATTTTCTCTCTTTTTAGTGGCTTAATGAGGAGAAGATCATCCAGAGACTTGTGGAATTGATCCATCCTCATCAGGATGAAGATGTGAGTGTGGTGCTCACAAAGCCCACCTTCTTTCATGAGAAGTTTCACACCTGTGCTGTGGGAAGGGGCAAAGCACTTCTCTCCTTTGAAGAGGACCATTAGATACTTTCTTTCTCTAATGTCTAAGCAATTTTGTTCTTACTGAAAATAAATACAGGCCAGGCATGGTAGTTTACGCCTTTAGTCCCAGCTCCTGGGAGGCAGAGGTAGGTGAATCTCTATGAGTTCAAGGCCAGCCTGGTCTACATAGTGAGTTCTAGGACAGCCAGGGCTACATAGTGAGAACTTGCCTCCAAAACAGTTAAAAATTATCTGTATATATCATACACATGCATATGTGTGTACATGTCTATATCTACACACTTATATATGCACTTATTACTTCATAAATGTGTATAATGAAACTAATTTTTTTTTTTTTGGTTTTTTGAGACAGGGTTTCTCTGTGGCTTTGGAGCCTGTCCTGGAACTAGCTCTTGTAGACCAGGCTGGCCTCAGACTCACAGAGATCCACCTGCCTCTGCCTCCCGAGTGCTGGGATTAAAGGTGTGCACCACCACCGCCTGGCTATGAAACAATTCTAACAGGGTTGTATTAGTTAACCATGGCTAAATGGCAAGTCACCCTGTAGCTGAGTTGTCTGTAACAAGTACCTTTATCTCTGTCAGTATTGGTTTCTCTGGTCAGGGATCTGGCCATGGTCTGTTGGCTCCTCTGCTCAGGGTCTCTCACAAGGTCTCAGTCACTTCAGAACCTTACTGAAGATCCACTTTCACAGTCACGTGACTTAACAGCATTCAGTTCTTCAGAGGCTGCTAATCCAGGTAACCCCTCAGCTCTGTGCGAGATGGGCTTCAGAGTGGACAGTAGGGCTGACATTAAGGTAGCTGGCTTTGAGGAGTGATCTGGACTCAACCAGACTTTATAAATTCAGCTTGGAAATGATCGCCTTCCCTCTAATACAGTGGTTCTTAACCTTCCTAATGCCGCGGCACTTTGATACAGTTCCTCATGCTGTGGTGACTCCCAACCATAAAATTATTTTTTGCCACTTCATAACTGTAATTTTGCTACCGTTATAAATTGTAATGTGATTCTGATATGCAGAATATGTGATCCCCCAAGGGGTCATGATCCACAGGTGGAGAACCACTGCTCTAATGCATTCTGCCCTTTAGACTATATTCAAGGATGTGGACTTATAAGGGCTGAATACCAGGAAGGGTTAATTAGGGTCCTTTTTAGAAGCTTCTCTAGAAGCATATAATGTAATCATAGAAAGAAAAGCCAACTTCCACTCAATATCTCCTACTAAGCTTTTACTGTACAAGACTGTTTTCTGATGCATGTGAGGAGTAAGGTCTCCATCCAGACACCCTAGAATTCAGTTCACCTCTGACCCTTGTTATGTAGTAGCAGATGGCACAGGTCTGAGGACTTAGTCACCAAGACTGTCCCCACCTGCTGCTGCCTTACATCTGTGCTTCTGACTGGCTAGATAGACATTGGATTCTCTATACATTCTTCCTTAGATACAAATAATTTGTTGCGTTTATTGGTTTATTATGATACATATGAGTACGAAGAGGTGCATAGTGTAATGGATGGAAGAATGGGTGTGGAGCTTTCCTGTCTTTTCCAGGTATAGCCCTGCAGGAGCCTTCACGTTTTGCTATTCAGAAACTCCACAAACCCAGTCTTTCTGAGTTTGTTGTTGTTGTTTTTATTGAGATTTAATTGCATAGGCATTTCTGATAATAGATTTGGTGAGGCAAACCCAGTAAGACCTGTCTGTCTGTTCAGTTTCTTCTTGGACTCTCTGAAACATTACCCAAACCATGTCATGGAGCCATGGAGCAGGAGCCCTCTAGGATGTTGAGGGTATTATAATCTACTCAGAGTAGACCATGAGCCAGGAACTGTGGACAAAGAGCAAAAACATATGTTAACATATCACAGATGTTTTGAGCCATCTTCGTCCTCCCCACAGTAATCAATCACTGTTGAGAGCTTGAGTCATATCCTTATAAAGGCTTTGCTATGCAGTGTAAATATTTGTACACACAAACACTATCTTCAGCCAATACTTGATAAGTCTTCACTGCTGGCTGACCATTCTGTTTTGGCCCCTGTCTGTCCACTGAGCCTACCAAACAGCTGGGAGAAAAAAATGTTGGAATGTAGAAGTTTTCCTATGTTAGTGTCCCAAAAGGTAGAGCCTACCAGTGGTGTGAGTGTTGTAGGGTGACTGGCCTGACCCTGGTGCTAAAGGTAAGCTTAAGGCCACAAAACCAGCCTGCTTGCTTTCATTTTCCCTGAAATCCTTGCAAGTGGCTTTTTTTTTTTTTTTAAAAAAAAAAATCTCTACTGTGTGTGTATGATATTGCAAAGATCAAGCTGTTTCTCTCTTGATTACTCTCATCTCCGCCCACAAGTGTTCTTAGCAAGCACATGTTCTAGTTGGGATTGTGGGGTCAGAACTGATGTTTCTCTAGGAATGGTGAGTTCTCTATTTTTTTCTTAAATGGCTTATCCTGCCCATGGGACTAATTGTAAATAATAGTAACTGCTTAATATTAACTTTAAAATATAAAATAACATGGTTCCATATTCAATAATTTTAGAATGTGAATCAAAGGTATAGAATAGATGCAAAGGCATATAACATACTTTGCTATCTTGGGCCCCATTTTTAATTCCTGGGGATGGATTCAATATATCTTTTAAAAAATCTAACTGGATCCACATCTTGATAATGGACAAAGCAGACACACACTACTTTCAAATGAGCCATTTCAGAAATCTTTATAGAAAACTGGCTCATAAAAAGTTCATATATGGAGCCGGGCGGTGGTGGCGCATGCCTTTAATCCCAGCACTCGGGAGGCAGAGGCAGGCGGATCTCTGTGAGTTCGAGGCCAGCCTGGTCTACAAGAGCTAGTTCCAGGACAGGCTCTAAAAAAGCTGCAGAGAAACCTTGTCTCGAAAAACCAAAAAAAAAAAAAAAAAAAAAAAGTTCATATATGGGGCTGGAAAGATGGTTAAGAGCATTGGCTGCTTTTCCAGAGGTCCTGAGTATAGTTCCCAGCAAACACGTGGTGGTTTACAACCATCTGCAAGGAGATCAGGTGCCCTCTTCTGGCACCAGAAGACATACATACATGCAGGCAGAACACTATACATAATAAATAAATCTTTTTTTTTTTTAAAGTCCAAATATATTATCTGGGTTTTCTTGACTGATGACTGTCTTTTGCTGAGGGGAGCCTGTTTCCCTTGTCTTTTCAGAGGCAGTCAAATGCTTCTCAGGCACTCTGTGACATCATCAGACTGGGCAGAGACCAGGGCAGTCAGCTGCAGGAGGCTGTGGAGCCAGACCCCCTCCTCATAACACTGGAGTCGTGAGTGATAGTGGGCCATGGGATGGTGATCTTCCTGAATCATAGGCATAGCTTGGATCTTGTTTTGAACACAAGAGATGACGCTGCCATCTGTAATTCAGAATCTGATGATTTTTTTCAGGTTCAGAGCCCAGAAAGGGATACTGTTCAGACAGTTGGGACCAGTGGGGTTATGTATTATGCAAGCTTTGAGTACCTGACTTTGAACCTAAACAAAGCAAAAATGAGGCACTACCTGGCTTATGGTGCTGTGGTGTCCTCTGGAGAAGAGAGTGTCCTTGAATTATGTCTGTATGTCTGCTCTGCCAGGCAGTGATGTCTGTATGTGCCCTACAGGCAGGACTGTGTGGAGCAGCTTCTGAAGAACATGTTTGATGGGGATCAGATGGAGAGCTGCCTGGTCAGTGGGATGCAGGTGCTGCTTGCCTTGCTGGAGCCAAGGCGTGTTGGGTGAGCATACATTAAATATCCTTGAAAAGCAGTATACATTGCCTCTGTGCCACAGGATATGGGTATCTAGGAGGAGCCAGAAAATGCTCTATTTTTAATTAAGTTTTGGTTATACAAGTTATAATATGGGTAGACATCCTGGTTGAAAGGTCTCCTTTGCAGGCTGTAGCTAGGTCTTCTTTGATCCTCAGTAGCAGGCATAGTTTCACCCTAGCCTGATGGCACTCAACTGTTGCCAGTTTGCAATATGTTTATAGATGCAGATGGAATATGTGTGGTTTTCTCTAGAAATGCTCTAGTCATTATCCACAGTGTATGGGTGTGTATACATATATACCTCCATATATATACCTCCTGCAGGGCTACCATGTAGCTGCTTGCTGTTTACATGTCTACCTCACATTGTAGGGAAAGAAGGATGCTGTCTTATTTGTCGTCCACAGGTGCTAATTTCTCTGCTAAGTGTTCAGTAAGACAGTTTGTTTTGGGGCTGTCCTTCACTCCTCCCTCCCCCAGACAGGGTTTCTCTGTAGCTTTGGAGCCAGTCCTGGAACTCATTCTGTGTAGACCAGGCTGGCCTCAAACTCACAGAGTTCCACTTGTCTCTGTTTTCTGAATGCTGGGATTAAAGGCATGCACCACTACTGCCCAGCTACTTCTTTTTTTTTTAGATGTATTTATTTTTATGTATATGAATGTTTGCCTGCATGTATGTATGTGCACCATATGGTTGCAGTGCCTGTGGAGGCCAGAAGAGGGCAACATTCTCCTGGAACCCAAGTTACAGTTGGTTGTGAACTGCCATATATGTATTAGAAACCAATCCCAAGTTCTCTGCAAGAGCAGTAAGTGCTCTTAACCACTGAGCCATTTCTCCAGCCCCTGTACTTCACCTCTTTTTCATCCATCAGGTGCTATTTGAATACCTAGCATGGAGTCCTAAGAGACAAAGACAACCAAAACATAGCCCTCTTTCCTACAATGTTCCAGGAGATCATTATGGGGACAGGTTCAGTATGGAAAATGCGTGATCCTTAAAAAAAGTGCATATAGGCCTGGAAGATAGAGACATGCTATGCTGGTCAGAGAGGCTTTCTTTGAGGGGCCCCATTTAGTCAAAGATAATTTCTGATAAGAAGAGGGTCCCATTATAAGGAAAAGCATAGTTACCAATATATGGATTGAGACGTGCGAGGCTGGAAAGTCACCACACTGGTTATCCTCAATATTGCTCTTGGAAGCCTTCTGAGGCAAAGTACCATTTCCTAAGACAGGAGAAAACAGGAGACATAGTTGGTGTGAAAGGTTGAATTTGTTTGGGAATGAAGTAATTGAGAACTTTCTAGGACCCCAAATATAAATTCTAGAAAGTGAAACTTTCTTTGGGGCCCAGGCTGGCCCTGAGATCCCAGAAGCTAGATGCAGCCACAGCCATTTAAACAAAGATGATCTGATTTTACCTTGTAAGCCACAGAGGAGAGGCAACAGGACGTGGAGAGTCAGTAGCAGAGTTTCTTGGCTAAGGAGTCCCCTGGAAGGCATGCCAGAAAAGGAGATAGTGGAGGAGAATCCTTGATATTGCTAAGCACTGACCCATCCGCTCAGTCTTTTCAATGGACCTTCAGGCTCCATCAGGTAGATGAAGGTTCTCTGCAGCCAGCAAACCATCCCTAGGATGTTTCTGAACTGTTCAATTACATGTTGGGGTAATGTTCCAACTTTTCCTCAAGGCAATTGTCATGTTTCCCCATGTTGGGGAGTACTTCATTATCTCCTGATACTGATAGTCCTGTGCTTTTAAACACACACATACACATGAAAATGACAAGAAATTGGATAAATCTCTTTCCAAAACTACCTCAATACTTTACTATTAGTGTATTGCCTAAAAATAACTAAATAACTCATCATTTTCTCTACTTATACAACTAGAATATTGTTATTATTATTATTATTATTATTATTATTATTATTATTAGCAAATCCAGCAAGCCTAGACCACTTCTGAAAGCCAAACTCAGCCCTGCATGTGATGGAAGAACAATGTGAAATTTAGAAAAACAGAAACAGGACTAAGCATGGTTGCCCAATGACTTTAATTGCAGCACTAGTTAGGCAGAGAGGTGGGTTTCAGGCCAGCCAAGGGATCCTATTTCAACTCTCTTTTTTTTTTTTTTTAAAGAGAGGAATGAAACCCATAGAATAAATCAACCTGGGCTCATAGGGGCTCACAGAGACAGAACTGACAGCCAGGGAGCCTGCATGGGACTGACCTGGGCACTCTGCATATATGTGACAGTTTTGTGTAGCTTAGTCTTCTTGTGGGACTCCTAACAATGGGAGCAGGCTTCTCTCTCTCTCTCTCTCTCTCTCTCTCTCTCTCTCTCTCTCTCTCTCTCTCTCTCTCTCTCTCTCTCTCTCTCTCTCGGTTTTTTGAGACGCAGGGTTTCTCTGTAATTTTGGAGCCTGCCCTGGAACTTGCTCTGTAGCCCAGGCTGATCTCGAACTCACAAAAATTTGCCTGTCTCTGCCTCCCAAGTGCTGGAATTAAAGGCATATACCACCACCACCTGACTTTTAATCATTTTTTAGTGATTTATTTATTCTTATTTTATGTGCATTGGTATTTTGCCTGTATGTATGTCTGTGTGAGGGTGTCAGATCCCTTGGAACTGGAAGACAGTTGTGAGCTGCTATGTAGGTGCTGGGAATTGAACCTGGGTCCTCTGGAAGAGGAGCCAGGGCTCTTAACCTCTGAACCATCTCTCCATCCCTGTCTCTGACTCTTTTGCTGGCTTTTAGGATCCTTATCCTCATACTGGGCTCTTTTGTCCAGTCTTCAACTTGATATGCCATGTTTGGTTGCTATCCATGGGAGGCCTGCCTTCCTCTGAATAGAAATGGAGGAGGAGTGGATGGGGGAGGCAGAGGAGAGGTAAGGGGAGAGGGACTGGGAGGAGAGGAAGGATGAAAACAGCAGTTGGGTTGTAAATTAAATGAGTAAATAAATCTTTTTCAGTGTTAAAAAAGAAAGGCAAAATTGAAATAGTCAATTATTTCTCTTTACATTAATTTTTTAAAATTTTTCTCCCATTCTGCCCTCAGTTTCCCCTCTTTCACTTCTCCCAACCTTCACCTCACCTCGTTCCCCCTCCCAGATCCACTCTTCTGTTTCCCTTAAAAAAAAAAAAAAAAAAAAAAAAGAGCAGGCCTCCGGGGATATCAACCAAACAGTTACGGCTGTTAAGGATAATACCTTTACACTTTTTAAAAATTTTACAGCCTGTTTCCCCTCCCTCCTCTCCTCTCAGAGCCCCCCTTCTACCCCCACTCCCCATCCACTCCTCCTCCTCCTCCATTTCTATTCAGAGGAGGGCAGGCCTCCCATGAATCTCAACCAAACATGGCATATCAAGTTGAAGACTGGACAGTTGAGGATCAGGGTCCCAAAAGCCTGCAACAGAGTCAGAGACAGCCCCTGCTCCATTGGTGCTTTATTTATTTAATTGGAAAATATATTTAAATATCTTTTATATATAAATATATATCAGAGAAATTGTCTTGTAAAAGCAAAAAAAAAAAAAAACACCTGTATGGCTAGTCTGCCTCTTGTTTCTCACTTGAAGACTGGAGATCCCTGCTAGGGATTAAGGGGACAGCAAGGCAGCAAGTCCTGTGTCATTTCCCTTGCCCTTTGCTCTTAGATTTTACCCAGAAGTGTTTTGCTAAGGGACGAGAGCCCTCTTCTTCTCAATACACTGGTCACCAGATCATGTGTAGAATCCTGAGTAATGTCCCTTTTCATATTTGTTTTTTGGAAACTCAACATGAGCTTTTTGGGAGATGCAGAGTAGAATATTGACAAGGTAATGGGGAGTGCACAGGACATAGTGCAAATACCAAGACTGCCTGCTGTCTTTATCCACAGAACAGAAGGCTTGGTGGACTCCTTTTCTCAGGGACTGGAAAAGTCATACTCTGTCAACAGCAGCATCCTGTGTGGCATCGAGCCATGGCTAAAGAATTTCCATCAGCTCCTGCTCCACCCGCCAAAGGTAAATGGTCGGGAGAGATTATTAGGGATCTTGAGAAACATATGATGATGTAAAATACAGGATAAGGCAGAGTATGGAGTTAAGTGTGCTTTGACCTACCCTTTGAGATACTAACTGGAGAACCAACCACTGGGCAGATGTTAAGATATGTTGCTAGTGGGCTGGAGAGATGGCTCAGTGGTTAAGAGCATTGCCTGCTCTTCCAAAGGTCCTGAGTTCAATTCCCAGCAACCACATGGTGGTTCTGGTGCCCTCTTCTGGCCTGCAGGCATACATACACATAGACAGAATAGTGTATACATAATAAATAAATAAATATTTTTAAAAAAGATATGCTGCTAGTTAGGAATACCCATGTCGCTCTACTAGGAGAGGCCTGGGAGCAGGACATTTGCTGACTCCACAGGTAACTAAGCATCAGGTTAACTAGCCTCTGGGTCGGGGCACTCCTAGCCAAGGGTGGCTCAGCTCCTAGAGGCCAAGATCCCAGGGAAGCTCTTTGTTGAGTCAACAGCTCAGGGTAGTTACTGGTTTAGGCTGAAGAGGGTGACCTTCACAAAGGTCCTCAGCTGCCTCCTGCCCACCAGTCTAGTCCTTTCCCATACACAGTTCTTCCTAGTACACCTACCTTACTTACTGCTTGTTTTTTGTTTTGTCTCCTCCACTAATAAGGAAGGATTTATAGAGGCAAGTACTGTTTTATTAGCCTTAAACATTCAGCTTGTGGAAAAATGGACACAGATGGATCAGAAAATTCCCGAATCCAATCTAATGAAGCAAGCTTGGGGCCAGTGAGATGGATAAGGGGGTAAAAATGCTTTCTATGCAAGCCTGACCTGAGTTTGATTCCTGGGAATTATATAAAAGTGAAAGGAGAGAATCAACTCCATAAAGTTGCCCTCTGACCTTCATATATGTACTGTGGTATACACGTGCCAGGAGCACACACACACATACAGTACACACATAAGCACATACAACAAATATATACACATGAACCTTTTTTTTTTTTAACTAGGAAAAAGCTATTTTGCTAATGAGGCAAGCTCTTAGCTCGGAATCCTACAGAGCCAGGGCTCCAGCCCACAGTTGGGTCCTCCTACTTGCCTTCAGATTGCTACTGCCAGCTCCGTCATGGATACTGGATACATTTTACGTGCCATAGTAGTGGTCCTTTGGCGCAGGCAAGAGTCCCTGGGCTTCCTAGGAGCCTTTGGTCCCTTTATCTACTCTTTTTAGCTATGAGGGGAGAAAAGGGTCCTTCATCCTGTGGATTTCTTCACTTCTTCTTGCAGGAAGCCCTGTCTTGATCACACCCTACTCTCTCCAGGCCAGGCATATCATAGGTGAGTGGTCTGTTTGTTATAAGACTCCAACTGGGTGGTGCCTCCTGTGTTTGCAGAAAAAAGCAATCCTGACCACTATTGGCGTGCTAGAGGAGCCCCTGGGGAATGCTCGTCTTCATGGTGCACGCCTCATGGCTGCACTGCTGCACACAAACACGCCCAGCATCAACCAGGAGCTCTGCCGACTCAACACCATGGACTTACTGCTGGTGAGTCATTGCCATAGCAGCTCTGCTTGTCTGTATGAGCCAAGTACAGTCTTCAGTTGAACATGGAGATGGGTCAGGAGCACTGGACAGGGTTCATCAGGACAGGAACTTGGGCAAAAAGACCTGCCAAGAAGAGGTGCTGATACCCAGATCATGGGTCTCTAATGTAGCACACTGAGCAATACAGGGATGTGAGTCAGTCTTAGGCTCACAGTAGCCTGACATCCTAGGAACTTCCTGATGGCAAAGGGCGGGTATCTGATCTTGTCTCTTAAGTCATAGTATCTTAAGAGGTAGATCTCTGAGTTTGAGGCCAGACTCATCTACATTGAGAATTCCAGGACAGTCAGAGCTACATAGTAAGACTCTGTCTCAAAAAAAAAAAAAGAGAGAAAGAAAAAAAAGGAAGGAAAGAGGAAGGGGGAAAGGAGGAAGGAAGGAAGGAAGGAAGGAAGGAAGGAAGGAAGGAAGGAAGGAAGGAAGAAAGGAAGGAAGGAAGGAAGGAAATAGCAAAACAAAAGGGAGAGAGAAGGTCCTCGTCTTTCATCTTTCATAGTTGTCATCCTTGTGACTCTTGTCAAATCCAGTAGGAAATGTGCCTCCATTAGTAGAAACCACCCAGTGGCCTGTAGGTTATTTTATTATTATTATTGTTATTATTATTATTATTATTAGTAGTAGTAGTAGTAGTAGTAGTAGTAGCATTTTAGTATTTTGGTGTTTGTTTTCTGTTTGTTTGTTGCTTTTGAGACAGGATATCTCTATGTAGCCTTGGCTGGCCTGGGACCAGACTGGCCTCCCAAGTGCTTAGGATTAAAGGCATGTGTTTCCATGTCTGGCCAGAATTCTGTAGATTTCTGATAAGAGAGATGAGCTGTCAGTGGTAACCTGCCTGTACTGGCTCTGAGAAGCAGATGCTATCTGAGAGAGCTGGTGGCTGTTTCCTTGAGCAGGAAGATATGGATTGGGATGCCCCGTTGGGTACTGTTGACATGCACAGGCCCTGCTGGCATGTCTACAGCCTCTACTCCCAGAAAGCAGGAAGTGCCTTCAAATAATGACACTGCTAAGTGTGGTGTCAAGTAGACTCTGGAGATAGTGGTCTACATGAGACTCTCACTCACTCACTCACCACCACCAAAAGTTACTTAGAACTGCTAAGATAGATCTCAGCTTGTATCAGAAGTATGTTAATAAAAGACTCATTTTCCTTTTCTTTCTAAAACAAATCTATCTTAATTTTTACCACCACCACCCCCCCCCCCCCCGACCCTGTTTGCTTGTTTTTTAAGACAGGGTTTCACTATGTAGCTCTGGATGGCCTGGAACTTATTAAGCACACCAGGCTTAATCTCATAGAGATTCTTCTGCCTCTGCCTTCCAAGTGCTGGGATTACAGGTGTGTGCTACTACACCTGGCTTCATGTTAACTTTTTGAGACAGAGTCTCTTACCGAATCTGGAATTTGCTAACTAGCAAGGGGATTGTCATCTTCATATCCTGAGTGCCAAGATTACAAATGTGTGCTGTTGAGCATAACTTGTACATGGACACTAGGGATTGAACTCCGGTCTCTAGTGCTTGTATAGCAAGTATTTTACTGACCTAGCCATTTCTCAGCCCTTGCTTACTTACTGTTTTGTGTCTCTGGTCCTTGAACTAGAACCCAAATGAGTACTCCATCATTGATCTACCCTATAGATATGTATACTCATTCATTCATTCATCCACTCACAATTCTAGGAACTCAATCCAGGGACTTGCGTATGTTGGACAAGCACTCTACCACTGAACTATATACCCAATCATAGTTTTTTGGGGGGCAGATAGAGGGCTTCTGCCTCCTGAATGCTGGGATTAAAGACATGTGCCTCTATGCCTGGCTTTTCCCCTTCATATTCATCTTGTATTTATTGGGGGGAGAGGGAGTGGTGTGTGTATGTGTTTGCATGTGCACTTAAAAATGCCATGGTGTGCATGTGGAAGTCAGGACAACTTGCAAGAATAGGTTTCTCTTCTGCCATGTGAGTCCTAAGAATCAAACTGTGTTTTTTAAGTTTTGGTAATAAGCAGTTTTACCCCACTTTAAGGAAATCATTAAGCATAGAAATTGGAAAGCATGAATACTGTACACTGTTAGTGGGTCTGCAAAGCAATATAGCTGCTTTGTAAAAATTTGGTGGTTCCTCAAAATGTTAGCTGTAGAACTGCCATGAGATATTGTATATCCACTCCTAGGTATGCATCTAAAGACCTTAAACAGATATCTCTCAAGGTCACAGCAGACTATTCACTACAGCAAAAAATGTAAATAGTCCTAGAATCTCCTGGTAGATGAGTGATTAAACAAAATATATACATATGATTATAAATGCTTCAGCCTTAAAAAGAAAGGAAGTCATGCTGCAAAGGAAATGAACCTTGAGGCCACTGTGCTTAGTGAAATATGCCAGTCACAACAAAAGCAATCTATGGTTCCACTTATACATAATATCCTAGAATAGTCAAATTCAAAGACAAAAAGAATGAAAGTTGCCATGGGTCTGGGGAGTTAGTATTGGTATAGTTCCATTTGGGATGGGGAGAAAGTGCTGGAGATAGGTAGTTGCAAAGTCCTTAATGCCATTAAATTGTACATGTAAAAACAGTTAAGATGAGAGTTAGGTACGGTGTGTATGCCTACTGTCCCAGTATTTGGGAGGCTAATAGGTAGCACAGACAAAGCAATGTCCATAATGGTCTAACCCATAATGGGCAAAGTGATCTTTATGATGATGTCACTCATACTGGTACTGGGTGATCAATCATGGTGTCTCCAGGCACAAAACAGATAAGAAGTCTACTGCAGTTTTGTTTGATCTAGATAAAATCTGTGGAAAAATTCTTAACCAAATGAAAGAAAGGCTCCATTGTGTAGTGGCAAAAGGGAATCTCAGTTTGTGAACTAATTTCCAGACTTGAACCAATTTGAAGACCGAGAACTGAAGGCAGACTCTTCTTTCCCTCCCACCAGTTCCCAAATAACTAACATGGAGACTCAATATTAATTATAAATGCTTGATTGTGGGGCTGAAGAGATGTCTCAACAGTTAGGAGCACTGGCTGCTCTTCCAGAGGACCTAGGTTCAATTCCCAGCACCCACATGGCAATTCATAGCTGTCTGTATCTGTGTATCTGTCCATAAGGACCACCAGAAGCAATTTGCTTTCAGTTAGCAAGGCCAGCAGTATACCTTTACAATTTCACCTCAAGGATTTATTAACTCCTCAGCCCTGTGTTACAGCTTATTTTTAAGGGATCTTGATTGTCTGTCTCTTCCACAAAATATACATTGGTTCACTGTGTTAATGACAATATGCAGATTGGACCAAGTGAGCAGGAGGTAGCAGCCACTTTGGACTTGTTGGTAACACACATGTGTATCAGAGAATGGGAAATAAATCCAGCCAAAATTCAAGGGCCTTCTACCTCAGTGAAACCCTTAGGAATCCGGTGGTGATTAGGGGCATGCAGAAATATCCCTTCTAAGGTGAAGGATGTTATTACAACTGGCCCCTCCCATCAGCAAGAAGCACAACTGTTAGTCGCCTATTTAGATTCTGGAGACAGCACATTCCCCACTTTGGTGTTACTCTGGCCCATATACCAAGTGACTCAGAAAGCTGCTAGCTTTGTGGAGGGAGCCTGAAAACAGGAGGAAGCTTTTCAACAGATCCAGACCTCTGTGCAGGCTGCTCTACCACTTGAACATTTGATCAAGTAGATCCAAGGGTATTTGAGGTGTCAGTAGCAGACAGGGATGCTGTCTGGAGCCTTTGGCAGGTCCCTAAAGGTGAATCACAGAAGAGACTTTTGGAATTTTTGGAGCAAAGCTCTACCATCATCTGCAGACAACTATTCTCCCTTTGAGAGACAGTTCTCAGCTTGCTACTAGACCAAAGTGGAAACTGAAAATTTGTCAGTGGGCCACCAAGTTACCATGTGACCCAAGCTGTCCATCATGAGCTGGGTGCACAACAGCAATCTGTTATCAGATGGAAGTGGTGTATATTTTATCAGGCCCAAGCAGGTCCTGAAGGCACAAGCAATTTACACGAAGTTGCCCAAATGCTTATGGTTTCTATTGCTGTCACAATGCCATCTGCTGCCAAGCATGTACCTACAGCCTCATGGTTGTGCCATGTGACTGGTTGACTGAGGGAGAAAACACTAGGACCAGGCTTACTTATGGTTCTGTTCATTACGCAGGCACCACCCAGAAGTGCACAGCTGCAGCATTATAGCCCCTTTCTGAGACAACGCTGAAAGACACTGGTGAAGGGAAATCTTCACGGGGGCAGAACTGCAGGCAGCACACATGGTCATACATATTGACTGGAAGGAGACATGACCAGATACTCAGTCACTGATTCATGGCTGTAGCCAATGGATTAGCTGGATGGTCAGGAACTTGAAAAAACCATGATTAGAAAATTGGCAAGAAAGATATTTGGGGAAAAAGTATGTGGATAAACCTTACCAAATGGGCAATGGATGTGAATGTAGTGTGGAGCTGAGCGGGCTGCATTCCTTCTGTAGTGAGGCACTGCAGGCAGGCCTGCTTTTCATCCCGCCCGGCTCCCAGCCACTGGCTAGCTTATGCCCCGAAATAACAACACACAAACTGTATTCTTTTAAACACTGCCTGGCCCATTAGTTTCAGCCTCTTACTGACATCTTGACTAACCCATATCTAATAATCTATGTAACACCACGAGTGGTGTCTTACCGGGAAAGATTCAGCATGTCTGACCTGGTGGCTGGCTTCATGGCATCTGTCTCCCTGAGGAGAGGCATGGCAGTCTGCCCCAGAGAGCAGAGGCATGGCGCTTTATCTCACTTAGGAGAGGCGTGGCATCTGACTGAGCCATCTACCTCACTTCCTTCTTCCTGTTCTGTCTACTCCACCCACCTAAGGGCTGGCCAAGGCAGTTTGTTTATTAGCCAATGAGAATCCTCCATCATGTGAAGATAGTAAATGCTCATCAAAAGGAGACTTCAGCTGAGGAGAAGTAATCAAGTAGATAGGATGACTTGTTCTGTCATCCCTTTTCCCCAGCCTTCCTGTCACTGCCCAGTGTACCATGAACAAAGTGGCCATGCTGGCAGAGATGGGGGTAATGCATGGGCTTGACAACATGGGCTGTCACTCACCAGGGATGATTTGGCTACAGCTGCTGCTGAGTGCCGAATCTGCCAATAGTAGAGACTAACACTGAGTCCAGATAGGGCACCATTCCCTGGGGTGTCCAACCAGTGACCTGGTGGCAGGTTGACTAGTTGGACTACTTCCTCTGGAAAAGACAACACTTTGTCCTTACTAGAATATATACTTATTCTGGTTATGCCTTTCCTGCATGTAATGCCTCTGCCAAAACTATCATCCATGAACGTACAGAATGCCTTATCTGCCATCATAGAACTCCACATAGTATTACTTCTGACTAAGGAACTCGCTTCACAGCCAGAGAAGTGTAACAGTGAGCCCATGATCATGGAATCCACTGGTCTTACCATGTTCCCACTGTTCTGAAGCAGCTGGCTTGGTAAAAAGACAAAATGGCCATTTGAAGACCAAGTTACAGCACCAATTAGGTGGCAGCAGCCTGGAGGACTGGGACAGGGTTCTCCAGAAAATGGTATATGCTTGGAATCAGTGTCCAATATATGGCATGATTTCTTCCATAACAAGGATCCATGGGTCCAGGAATCAAGGGGTGGAAAAAGGATAGTTCAACTCATTATCACTGCCAGTGATACTTTAGAAAATTGTTGGCTTCCTGTTTCTGCAACTTAAATTCTGCTGAGCTGGAAGTTTTAATTCCAGAGTTGGGAGTGCTCCTGCTAGGAGCTGCAACAAACATTGCATTAACCTGGAAGCTCAGACTTCCCCCTGGTCACTTTGGCTTCTAATGTCCTTAAGCCAACAGGCTAAGGAAGGAATAATGGTGTTATGAGGGGTAATTGATCCAGATTACCAAGGAGAAATTGAATTACTTATCCACAACAGAGGTAAGAAAGATTATGACGTATAAGAGACCTGTTAGGGCATCTCTTAGTGCTACCATGTCCTGTGATTAAAGCCAGTGGGAGACTACAACAGTCTAATCCAGGCAGGATGACAAAAGGTATAGACCCTTCAGAGTCAAGACCTGCTGAGATTCTTGCTGATGGTAGAGGAAATGTGGAATGGGTAGTAGAGGAAGGTGGTTACAAACACCAGCTAAGGTCATGTGACCAGCTTCAGAAATGAGGATACAAAGCCCTATTTGCACTAGAAAGATGGCTCAGGGTTTAGAGCACTGACTGCTCTTCCAGAGGACTCAAGTTCAATTCTCAGCCCCATATGGCAGCTTACACCTATTCATAATTACTTCAGGCCCAGGAAATCTTATGCCCTCTCTGGCTTCAAGGTCATATATGTAAACAAAATATCTATTCATTTTTTAAAATAATTTATTTAACTTTATGTAGATTGGTGTGAAGGTATCAGATCCCCAGAAACTGGAGTTACAGACAGTTGTTAGCTGTCATGTAGGTGCTGGGAATTGAACCCCGGTCCTCTGGAAGAACAGCCAGTGCTCTTAACTGTTGTGCCATCTCTCCAGCCCCCTCATTTAAAAAAAAAAAAATGAAATGAAACAAAGAAAACAAAATCCAATAAAGCCCTGTGTTCAACTCCTAGTGACATAAATAATAAATATATAAATCTGGTCTTTTGAGTTCTTTTAGCATGTTTTGAATTATATTAATTTATTTATCTGTGGGGGGGTGTGCATGCGCACCCATGTGTGTGGTCCCAGGTGCCACCATGTGCATGTCATGGTCAGAGTACAGCTTGTGGGAGTAGTTCTCTCCTATCACGTAGGTCCCAGGGATTGAATTCTCAGATCATCACTGTCGAATTTCTGATGCTTCTTTCTTCTCTTCTCTTCTCTTCTCTTCTCTTCTCTTCTCTTCTCTTCTCTTCTCTTCTCCTCTCCTCTCCTCTCCCCTCCCCCCCCCCCCCCCCCCCTTCCCTCCCCTCCCCTCCCCTCCCCTCCCCTCCTCTCCTCTCCTCTTCTCTTCTCCTCTTCTCTTTTTTAAAATGTTTATTTATTTATTATGTATACAATATTCTGTCTATGTGTATGTCTGCAGGCCAGAAGAGGGTACCAGACCTCATTACAGATGGTTGTGAGCCACCATGTAGTTGCCGGGAATTGAACTCAGGACCTTTGGAAGAGAAGGCAATGCTCTTAACCACTGAGCCATCTCTCCAGCCCCTCTCTTTTTTTTTCTTATTTGGTTTTTCAAGGCAGGGTTTCACTGTGTAACCCTGGAACTCACTCTGTAGATCAGACTGACCTCAAACTCACAGAGATCCGCCTGCCTCTGCCTCTGCCTCTGGAGTGCTGGACTAAAGACGTGCGCCACCACTGCCTAGCCTTTTTTAGTTTTGGCTTCACTGTTTTTTGACTCTTTAGTTTTAGTTGATTCTCAAGGGTTTTATTCTTCTTTTGTTTGTTTGGCTGGTTGGTTTTTTGAGATGGGGTTTCTCTGTAGCTTTGGAGCCTGTCCTGGAACTCGCTCTGGCCTCGAACTCACAAAGATCTGCCTCTGCCTCCCGAGTGCTGGGATTAAAGGCGTGCGCCACCACTGCCCGGCATGAATGATTATTTTAATGAGAAGCTGGATTCATTTTGTTAGTATTTTGCATCGATATGTATAAGGCATATACATATTATATCCTTGTCTCATTTTAGTATCAGATCGATGCTGACCTCATGGGACAAGTCACACAATACTCCTGCCTCTTCCACTTTGGAGGAGTTTGAGAAGGATATGTGTTGGTTCTTCTTTAAGTGTTTGGTAGAGGGGCTGAGAGACAGCTCAGCAGTTAAGAACACTTGCTACTTTTGCAAGGGACACAGGTTTGGTTCCTAGCACCCACACAGTGGCAGACAACCATCTATGACTCCAGTTCTAGGAGATCTGACTCCACCTTCTGGCCTTCACAAGCATCAGGAACACATGGTACATAGACAACATGCAGACAAAATATCTATGTACATAAAAAAATTTTTAAGGGCCGGGCGGTGGTGGCGCACGCCTTTAATCCCAGCACTCGGGAGGCAGAGGCAGGCGGATCTCTGTGAGTTCAAGGCTAGTTCCAGGACAGGCTCTAAAAAAGCTGCAGAGAAACCCTGTCTCAAAAAACCAAAAAAAAAAAATTTTTTTTTAAGGGTCTGGAGAGATGGCTTAGCAGTTAAGAATACTGGCTGTTCTTCCAGAAGACCCCGGTTCAATTCCCAGCACCCACATGTCAGCTCATAATTGCCTGTAGCTCCTGGTTCAGGGAATCTGACACTTTCACACAGACATACATGCAGGCAAAACACGAGTGCATGTGAAATAAAAATAAAAAAAAATTAATTAAATGTTTGGTAGCATTCACCATTTAGGTCATGTGTTCTCATTTTTCGTTGTTGAAAGGTGATCTAGTCTGCTGCATAGCTTAAAGTCACATAGCCAAAAAATGTAAAGCTAAGGTTTGGGGTTGTTTGTTTGTTTGTTTGTTTATCTTTGAGATGGGATCTCACTGTGTAGCCTTAGATATTGGAACTTGCTATGTAGACCAGGCTGCCCTTGAACACATGCAGATCTGCCTGACTCTGCCTCCCAAGTACTAGGATTAAAGGTGTGTGCCACACAAGCAAAATAGGGAGTGTGTATCTTTTGAAGAAGTATGTCAGACATATGACTTCTCTGCTTGATGTAATCTTTTTTTATAATGGAGGTATCCAAAATTATATCCCATCCCTCTACTTAGCACACAGCTGGGCCTGGGGCCGTGGGCAGCTGGGACCCTGGCCTGTGTGAGATGGCAGTAGTGGAGAAGATCTGGAGCTGGAAAGGCTCTTTGGAGATGGGATGTCTGGGCCTCCTTGTCTAGGCTTTGCCTCAGCGCCAACTCTTTCCAGGATGCCTGGCATGCTTCAGTCTCGTGTTCATGAGGAAAATGTATGTCACTCATCCTGGTGGAGTCCCAAGTGTAGCATACTCTGGTTACACACTGGTGAGAGACAAAATAGTGAAGGGAAATTTTAAATTCTTGGAGTTAAGTAATTATTTTAAAATAGTGTGTAATAAAATATATAAAGTAGACTTTATAGAAAAATACATAGCCCTTTAAAGACCATAAAAGAAAAAAATACTCCAAATTACTTAAGTTTCTAATATAAGGAACAAAAAAACAGAAAGTAGAAGACAGTTATTTGGGTAAGGTCTGAGGTCAATGAGATGTACACAAAGTAACAAGCAAGAAGAGGACAGTGGGCAGGGCAGAGCCTCACAGAACTTCCTTAGTGAGATGTGGGTCTCAGGGAGGCGCCGGAGCACACCAACAGCTGCATACTTGTGAGATCAGTAGATGAAGTTTTGAGACTGATTCACCTTCACCCTGTAGTTCAGCTGTTGGAGAAGACCCATCTGAAGACCTTTTTCTGTCCTCTGTTTATTCAGGACTTGTTTTTTAAGTACACCTGGAATAACTTTTTACACTTCCAAGTGGAACTGTGCATAGCCGCTATTCTTTCCCATGCTGCCCGGGAGGAGCAGGCAGAAGCTAGTAGATCGGATGGCAAGGTGGAGCCTCTTCAGGGGAGTGGAGATGGAACTGGGAAGCCAGAGACCCCCCAATCCATCACCAGCCTTCCTGAGAACACGATGGTGACCCATGTAAGTCCAGTGCCCTTGTTCATCATTACCAGCTGAAGCAGACCCAGGCAGCACTTCCCAGGCTCTGGTGTGTTACCTCCTAACCATCATGGGCCAGAGGGGCTACTCACAGGAACACAACATTGTGAAGAAACGTTCAGGTTTGACAGGATCATAGTTGGTGACATAGAAGGCAAGCCAGCATTTGCAAAGATGATCTTGTGGTTGTGGGTGTTGGCTCTAGGAAGGCAGCTATCTGCACATGTTCTCCCTACTGTGCTCACAAGCAGCCCACTGCTCTGTTCAGTCCACCCTTATAACTAAACACAAGTGTTGAATTCTCAGGAGAGAGCTTTCTGGAACTTTGAACCTTCTAGAGCCAGGTGCACCAGCTTTCTCTGTGACTTCCCTTATTCTCCATAGGATAACCGTACAGTGGTCACCCTAACCCTTCATCTGGGTTGATCCCCCTAGGGTTAAGAGTCTGCAGCTCAACCTGTTTTTGATATCAGCACTTAATATCATCCCTGGTGGAGAGCAGCCCTAATGGATGTTTGCCAAGAAAGAAAGGGAAAAAATAGCTTGGGATCATAAGCTATACCTGAGCTGAGACCCACCGTGACTGCTACCCACTTTTACAGTGGTACAGGACATTCTGGACCATGCTACAGGCTGACAGGAGGGCAGAAGTTTGGGACAGGTTCCTGGGTCTCTGTTTAGAGGCCTCATAGACAACAGTGTTTGATTGGGTTTAGAAGGTATCAGTGCTACTTGCTTGGGGAGGTATCCTAGCAACCCATGTGCAAACAAACCTAGCAGGAGCTAATACTGGGTAAGATGTATTCAGTGTGGTCTACAGTTTATGGTCCAGTGAATAAACAGCCATGAGACAGGTGCCTGCAACGGCATGAGCTTCTGGGGAACCGAGAGTACTATTCATGGGGTGGGATATAGACCAACAGGGACCCCCAGATAGTGACAGAGAAGGTGTGCGTTGGGATCTATAACACATCATATATACAAGAAAACTGCCTGTGTAAGGGAAAAGAAAATGCTAAGGACCCCAGAGAGCTGATGGGAGAGTGGCCAGAGGTGTAGACGGAGGCCCACAGGAGGGAAGGCAGAAGACATTCTAGCGTGATGGAGGAGCATAGACTGTCCTTTACTATATTTACTGGTCTTCATTCTCAGGGCATTCAATAGCATGAGACTTGGAGCCCTTGAGCATCAGTGATGTCATGGCCACAGGGTCTTCAAGTGCTGATTTGCCTGCTCATTACCTACAGCACCTAGGAGGCAGTGTGAACCTTGGGCTCCCACTCACACTGCTTGCCGCTCTGCTCTCACAGCTGTTCCAGAAGTGCTGCCTGGTACAAAGGATCCTGGAAGCCTGGGAAGCCAACGACCACACACAGTAAGGACCCTGAGGAACCATCTTGGTCAGTTAGGGATGTAGACATGCATCTCACCGGGATGCTGGACACTGCAAGACTCCAGGTTCCATGTCAGGCATCAGCAGTGTGTAACCTAGATATGTACCTGGGACTGCTCTGGAAGGGATCCTGCTACTGGGTAAACAGCAATAAGGGCTTCTCAGGAAGGAGGATGCAGGGAGGCATGGAGAGTCGCGTGTTGAGTGATGGATGGCTGGGCCACACACTATAGGTAGGTGACCCTTCCCAACCTATCTTGCTTGGACTCTGTTTTATTTTGGTATAGTTTTTTGAGACAGGTTTCTCTTGTGTACCTGTCTGTCCTGGAACTGTCTATGTAGACCAGGCTGACCTTGAACTCACAGAGATCTGCCTGCTTCTGCCACTGAGTGCTGGAATTAAAGGTGTGTGCCACCACCACCCAGGCTTGCTTGGACTTTGTGCACTTATTATCTCATTTTTTAAAAAATATTTATTTATTTATTATGTATACAATATTCTGTCTGTGTATATGTCTGCAGGCCAGAAGAGGGCACCAGACCCCATTACAGATGGTTGTGAGCCACCATGTGGTTGCCAGGAATTGAACTCAGGACCTCCGGAAGAGCAGACAGTGCTCTTAACCACTGAGCCATCTCTCCAGCCCCTATCTCATTTTTTAAAAAAGTTTTTTTTCTCTAATTTTTTTTCCAGTGCCTGGGTCTCATTATATAGCTCTGGCTATCCTGGAATTCACCACAAAACCAAACTAGCCTACAACTCAGAGATCCACCTGCTAATTGCCTCCCAAGGGCTGGGATTAAAGGCATGTGCCACCACAACTAGTCACTGTTTTGTTTTTTGAAACAGAGTCTTGCTATATAGCCCAGGTTGGTCTGGAACTTCTAGTACTGCTACTTCGGCTTCCCATGTGCTGGCTGCAGCCATTCTTATCTCTTTTATTTTAAAATTATTATTTTATATGTGAGGGTTTTGCCTCATGTTTGTGCACTGTAGGCGAACACCTGGTACCCTCAGAGGCTAGATGATGGCATTGGATCCCCTAGAACCAGAGTGATAGTTTTTGTAAGCTGCCCTGTAGTGGGAATCAAACGCGGGTCCTCTGGAAGAGCAGCCAGTACTTTTTAACTGCTGAGCCATCTCTGTAACCACTCTGGTTCTTACTAAACTCAGATCATACTTTGTCAGAATCACGCACAGTGATGCACTTTAGCTTTTCTGAAGCTCCTATCTGAGCCTTCCCTCCATTCTGGCCACCCTCATTCATTTATTGTCTTGCTGAGAACAGGTGGGCTCCAGGCAGTGTTGGGTAGAACTCATGGAAGCCCAGAGCGCTCTGAGAACAGTTATGGAACTGTCACTCAGGATCTGTGTGGCGCACAAGTAGAGGTTAGAGCAGCTCACTTGGTGTGGAGTACTACTCCGTCCCAGCCCTAGAAACTGTGTGCCCAGTGCTGTACTGCCTTCGGTCCTGACTCTGTTCCTCCTCCACTACCACTGCTGGAACTTGGGCCAACACTGTGATCTTTGTGCCTCCATCTTCATGTCTGTAAGTGGGCCATGAAGCAAGCAGTCTCGTTACTGTTTCTTGGTCTGATGGGGAAGGTGGGGCTGAACTTAATGCATACCAGATGCTCAATAATCAGCAGTATTCTAGAGG
Source organism: Arvicola amphibius (assembly GCF_903992535.2). Lineage (NCBI taxonomy): Eukaryota > Metazoa > Chordata > Mammalia > Rodentia > Cricetidae > Arvicola > Arvicola amphibius. The sequence goes on from NC_052055.2 coordinate 47,625,963, forward strand.
AAGGGCTGTCACTCAGGCACTGACTGGTCAGATTGTTACCCCTGAAGTTAACCTGGAGTGACAGCCACAAAGAAGCCAAATGCTTAGGCTACAGGTGACAGTGGAAGTGAGCTTCAGAAATCCTATTACTTGACCCTCCCAGCAAGAAGTTGGGCAGAGCTGAACTGAGTGACCACCTTGATAGTTCATTTCACTTTCAGGGCAGCAGGTGGCATGAGACGTGGGAATATGGGTCACCTCACAAGGATCGCCAATGCAGTGGTACAGAACCTGGAGCAGGGTCCAGTGCAGACCCATATCAGTGAAGTCATCCGAGGTGAGCCCACTACTTTCCTCTCCCTCTGCCCTCTGTCCCTAGCAGTGATAACTGCATTGATATGGAACAAACCATGCAGCCTTCTTTGTCATCTTCTCAGTGTAAGCTGAGTGTTCTCTTCATGGAGCAGGCATTGTAGCGTATAGGGAATTCAGGCTGTCATGGACAGTTCATGGCTCCAGTGCTGAACTTAGAAGCCAAGAACCAATCACCAGGCTCTCTTTTGCTCATGAGCTGCCCAGAGATGTACCTTCATTAGAGGTCCTGGCCCACCTTCCTGCTTTTGTTTTTAACTTAGGCAATTTGGAGGACCTTCCTAGTATGCATATCTGGAGGCCATCAGTGTAGGTGATATCCTGCCCCTAGAAGCAGGTTGTGGGTACCAAGACTGGAACCCTGAGCCCTACAGGATGGGCAGTACCATTTCTGGGCCCAATCAGAACAACAGAGCCCCTGCCCTCAGCCATGGTGTTCACTGCTCTGTGCCCCCTCATGCATAACTCTCAAATAGGGCACTTCTTCCCAACCCTTTCATGTCCTGAGCACAGTTTGGCTCTGTGACCACACTCTCACCCTTATGCCATATGCTCTGTTATTTGACGTAAGTGCACGAGTGAGGGAGGGGAGAACTGGGTGAGGGAAGGAGAGATTGCGGGCAAGCCTCCTGAATAGGGTATACTAGATCCTCTGCAGCCTGGCCAGAACTGACAGGCAGGGGGCCTCTGAGATGTCTAGGAACTAGTTTGTGCATGGACTTGAGTTAATTCTTTTTTTTTTTTTTTTTTTTTGAGGGGATGGGGGGATTGAGATAGGGTTTCTCTGTGGCTTTGGAGCCTGTCCTGGAACTAGCTCTTGTAGACCAGGCTGGCCTCGAACTCACAAAGATCCGCCTGTCTCTGTCTCCTGAGTGTTGCACCACCACCGCCCAGCTTTAGTTGATTCTTGATCAGGGCCCTGAGCTGACTGGTGGGGAGCTGTCTTAGGAAGGTGAAAAGATATTTTTACTGTACTAGCGATAACTATGGGTCCTGTGCACATTTGTGGCTGAGGAGGAACAAGCTCCTTGTTCAGCCTCATGGTCCCTTTGTGCTGTATCTCCCCACCAAGTATGGGGTAAGGAAGCTCCAGGTGGTCCTCCCCACGACTCAGGACCAGAGGAATTTCTTTCTCTATGGTATTTCAGGCCACTTGCCTGTCCACCTTCTTCCTAGTTATACTTCAGTAGTCTCTGGTGAAGTTGAATTTGCTGGTCCATCATCACACATGATGAGAAGCAGCAGGGCAGAAGAGTGAGCAAGCCAGGGGTGGCTCCCTTGTAAGTAGAAGGGAAAAATAAATGGGCTTGGAGCCCAGGACAGAACAGTTTAGAGAGGTGAGGAGTGAGCAGAAAGTTCTTGTTTCCAGATCAGGCACAGACTGTAGACCTGTGACTGATTCAGGGCTACTAGGAAGGCTGCTTCTTTAGATCTTTAGGTAAACATACACCAGCAGGCAGACTCAAAACTTTCATGCCACCAGGTGTGATGGCATATGCTTTTAATCCCAGCACTTGGGAGGCAGAGACAGGTAGATCTCTAGGGCAGCCAGAATTTATATGATGAAACCCTGTCTCAAAATAAATAAATAAATAAACTGGGCAGTGGTGACTCACGCCTTTAATCTCAGCACTAGGGAGGTAAAGGCAGGTAGATCTCTGAGTTCAAGGCCAGCCTGGTCTACAGATCGAGTTCCAGGATAGCCAGGACTACACAGAGAAAAAACGCTGTTTTGAAAAAACAAGCAACCAACCAACTAACCAGACAAACAAATATATTGTCGATATACTAAATTTATTTTTATAAATTGCAAGTAAATAAATAAATAAAGCAACAGAACTCTTCTGCCACTGAAACCTCTGTAAAACATTGCCCTGCTCAGGGTTGCTATAGTCTCAGGCCCTGCAGGACATCTGCCTTCTCCTTTGCTGTATTAGGTTTATTTCCCATCTGCAGCCATTATTTGCCTGCTAGGCTGAGTGCCCTCCCCTGTCTACAGACCCCAAAGACTTACGAGGTAGCACTTACCTTGCAGGGCTCCCTGCAGATTGCCGTGGGCGCTGGGAGAGCTTTGTGGAAGAGACACTGATGGAGACCAACCGCAGGAACACTGTGGACCTGGTGAGGAAGCTGGGGCTACTTCCATGGCACAGCTGCAGCTAAGACCACTGAGAGCCCCATGTGCCCCACGGCAGCACAGGTGGGGAGGAAAGCACAAGGGCAGCTCTGAACTGGGCACTGAGCCCAGCCTTGGCCTGTAGGGTCACACCAGAGCTGGCTCCCTCCCACAGCTAGAGCTCATTTGTGAAGGACTCCTGATGCTTGGGACCCAGGATACTACCTGGCTCAGGGAGACTGGGCTTTCTTTCATGGGGCTTTGACCTCACTTGGCATCTCTGCAGTAAGCTGCACAGGCCCACAAGTACCAGGGGCTGGTGGTGTGGGAGGGTGCTGGGGGTGGGGCCTGGGGCTCTGGCTGGACTGGACAGGGTGGGGTCTGGCTAGCTCACATGCCCACCCCATCTGGCCTGTGTTTTAGGTGAGCACTCACCACCTTCACTCCTCAAGTGAGGACGAGGACATTGAGGGTACTTTCCCTAACGAGCTGTCCCTTCAGCAGGTGAGGGCATGGCCGGCACTCTGCACCCTGCCGGGCCCTTCTGGAGCCTGTGTCCTTGGTAGTGCTTAGTTTCCATGACATTGCATAGCAAAAAGAGAAAAGTAACTCATCCCCAAGCATATCTGGGGGAGAGGGAGGCCTGGGGGGACACCCCCAAAGTCACATCACTTTGGTGAGACTCCTGGGGACACCGAGCTTGAGAGTTGAGTAAGGAGGTATTCTTCTGTACACAACTGCTCAACCACTCTGAATGTTCAGCCTACGGGAAAATTCACTGCCTGCTTTGCCAGAGCTCCTGAGCACTAGAGCTCTGGGTTCCAAGGAGCAGCCTCCAGGGCTCAGCTTGCTCTGTAACAGCATCCTCTCCTCCCAGGCCTTCTCTGAGTACCAGATCCAGCAGATGACAGCCAACTTTGTGGATCAGTTTGGCTTCAATGATGAGGAATTTGCGGACCAGGATGACAACATCAAGTGAGTGCAGACATCACGAAGGCTAGGCTCTAGGCTAGTGATTCCTCTTCCCTTAAGTTCCCAGTGATCTTGCCAGCAATGGGGTCTACTGTCCCTGAGGAGATAGTGAATGTCCCACCTACTGTCTGAGAGCAACCAGGCCCACTGGACCAAAGGAGGTACTGAGGGACTTTGTTCTTGCAGTGCCCCATTTGACCGGATTGCAGAGATCAACTTCAACGTTGAAGCCGATGAGGACAGTGTGAGTGATGGGCTCCTGCAGGGTTACAGGGCGTAGCATCATTTTATTCCCCTTGCTCAGATAGCTCCGGCTATGCCCACAATTTGGTCCTTTTCACAGATGGATGGGACCATGGGGGCCCTGGTCAGTCTATTTGTGTGTCAGGACTGGGAGGCATCCCTCCATGGGAGCTGAGAGCAGAGCTTCCTCCTTTCCTCCTCCCATACTGTCTGTCAGCCTTGTTCTGTGAGCTAAGCCCCTCTGGGAGTTATTTGGAACCCAGGCTTTCCCAGGTTCTCTAGAAACCAGCTCTTTTTTCCATCTTACAGCCTAGTGCAGCTTTGTTTGAAGCCTGCTGCAGTGATCGAATCCAGCCCTTCGATGACGAGGAGGAAGAAGACATCTGGGAGAATGAGGAGACTCGATGCACTGCCCGGGTGATGGCCAGAGCCAGGTGTGGGGTTCACCCATTCTCCCAAAGTCTCCACCAGTGGGGAGCAAGCACAAGATTAAGCACTGGATATCCAGCTTCTGTTAAAGTTTTTGGACACCCACAGAGGCAGGGACCCTTCTTGCAGACCAGAAGCTGGTGGGAGCCAAGCAGTGCTTATCTGTATACCTTGTGCCCAACCTTCCCTGGCCCCAATTCCTGAGCTATCATGGGCTCTCCAGTATCTGACCAAGGCTCACCAGGCATCTACTACCTTTGTGTCTGCCCAGGTTTGGAGCCCCTCATGTTTTAGAAAATTACTCAAAGAATGCCCTGGAACATGGGGGCCAGGACAGGAAGGCTGGCTTAGCAGCAGCTAGGAATGTTCCTGGATTGGCCACTCCTTCATCTCCTACACAGAAAGAAGGTCCTCGCTCAGAGAGTGATTCAGAAGGTAGTATCCAGCAAGGGACATGGGTATTGGGGACATGATTTGACTTGTATATCTTATGAGCTCCCTTTGGAGCCATTGTGTGTCTAGCTGTCAGTGACTTACTTCCCCATTTACACGTGGTTTCATTAAATGTTCTGGGAGGTCCAATCATCATGGGTGGGGTTCTACTCTACAATGAATCAAGAGCCAGGTGTTCTTACTCTCTTCTGTTGTGGTACCTGCATCTGCATTTGCACAGCTGGTGTCTATTGTCATTGTTAGGGAAGGCATACCCCTATGTAATCTGTATGCTGTTGCTTGCCACCCCTTGGATGCATTCAGTAGCATAACCTGTCCCGTGTACTACCTTTTAAGAGACCCCTTGCTGGGGGATGATGGTGTGCGCCTTTAATTCCAGCACTCAGGAGGCAGAGGCAGGCAGATCTTTGTGAGTTTGAGGCCAGGCTGGTCTACAGAGTGAATTCCAGGACAGCCAAGATTATACAGAGAAGCCCTGTCTTGAAAAACCAGAGAGAGAGAGGGAGGGAGGGGAGGGAGGGAGGGAGGGAGGGAGGAAGGAAGGAAGGAAGGAAGGAAGGAAGGAAGGGAGGGAGGGAGGAGGGAGGGAGGGAAGGAGGAAGGGAGGAAGGAAAGAGAAAGATCGAGAGAGATCCTTTTTGCTTCTGCTTTGGGGTGCAGAGATACTCAGGACATGGGCAAGAACCAGCTTTCTGCCCGCTGGAATTTCCAGCAATTTAGCTGGGGCTAACAAGAAGCTGCAAGGCCAAGGGCAAGAACATCTCACCCATTCCAAGGTTAAGGAGAGAGCAGAGTGTCCCTTGGTTGGGACAGTACCTTCTTTGTACCATCAGCTTTCCTGGAGGCCAGATGGGACCTCACAGGTACCTGTGAAGCACAGCATCAGCAAGCACTGATGCCTATACATGTGCTCTATTGCAGTGGATAATGTATCAGGACCCCGGAGGCCCTCACACCCAAGTGTCTCAGGGTCTGAGGCCATACTACCCTCTGCCAAGGGCCAGTAGCCACCAGCTAGGGAGTCCTGTTCATATCTGACACTTCAGAAAGGGCTCCTCTGGAGTTTCTTAACTGGGAGCATCTTGTTTGTATTTCTGCTGAGCTCTGTTGATCCCTCTACCCATCTCCATATGATGCTGCTTCTCCCTTGTCTATCATATACTAGCCCTGCCTGGTCTTGACTGTTGTCTCTCCCCCTGGCAGGTACTACATGGACAGCAGTTTTTGATGAGCCAGTGAACCCAATGTCTGCAGCCCCAGGAGCTGCAAGGGATGTGGGTTCTAGTATATGGGCAGCTGGTCCCTCAGCTCCAGAGGAGAAAGGCTGGGCCAAATTCACCGACTTCCAGCCTTTCTGCTGGTAACAAACACATCAGCATATAGAGCTATGCCTGTTGGGTGTCAGGACCAATGTTGCCCCATGGGTTCAGTTTGTCCCTATCTTCTTTTGTAGCTCTGAGTCAGGGCCCCGGTGCAGCTCTCCTGTGGATATGGACAACAGCCATGCCGAGGGTGGCCAGAGTCCAGGCCCAGAGAAAGCCTGTGAGTAGCAGCAGCTCAGACACTTGCCTTGTTTAGTTCCCAGGCCTAATGCAAGGCCAGATCACCTTGAGAATGTGGGAAGTGGTCAAGGTCCCAGGTGTGACCATGCCTTTGTGGTATTGGGGTCCATATATACTTGCGGGATTTGAATTGTCATGTCTAAATGGAGGTCTTTTAGCTTTAGGGGTACAGGATAGGGCAACATGGCCATAAGACTACCCTCAGAGCCTGGTCTGATCAGGCTGCACCACCTAGGTCTGAACCCATCTGCATCCTTGAGGCATATTGTCAAGTATGATGTCATTGTTGGAAAGCCAATATGGAACCTGTTCAAAAAGTCCTTGGCCTCCATCCCCTTCTTCCTAGGCAACTAGACCAGGTTAGAGAGGGAGAGTGATGGCAGTCTCCTGAAGTGCCTTCCGCCTCTGAGAACAGCACACATATACCCTATCTTGTGGAGGGGGGTACACATGGAGGATACACAGCAATTCGTGTGGTTCCTGTGAACATGCAGATGCACATGTATAACACTCGTGAGACCAACATGAGCCGTTTCTGCCTCTCATATTTCACCTGTTACATGCAAATTTGGGATCCCTCAAGCCATGGTAGCTGTGCGCTCTGGCTCCTCTGCCCTCACAAATATCACAGGGTTCCTTCTTTTGCAGTTGGTCCTACCTCGCCTTGTACCTGGAATGTGTGTGTCACTCGGAAGGCCCCACTGGTAGCCTCTGACAGCAGCTCCTCTGGGGGATCTGACAGTGAAGACGACGAGAAGGCAGCTGGTACTGTGGAAGCCGTGCGCACAGGTCATGGTGGGAAAGCCCCCCCACTACCCAGGACAGAGGAAGCTGCTGCCAGCAGGTGTGAAGGGAATGGCAAGTTAGCCTGGGGGCCCAGTGAATACTGTGTGGCTTATACTCTGCTCCTATAACTACTAAGAGCCAGGCTCAGTTGCCAGATCTCAGCTCTCTGAGAACAAGCGGTGGCCAAGCTGGAATCCCTTGCTGCTGCCCCAGTGGCTAATGATCCTAGTGAAGCCATCTCTAGAAAAGACAATGCCTCTTTACTATGGGGAAGGCTGGACATAGTGCATGTTTTCTGTTTTAAGTGATTCATAATAGAAGACAGAACCTAGATGTCCCAAGAGCTTGCCAAAAACTTGAAAGGACAGCCTCTACTACAGAGGCCAGTTAGAAAAAAGCTGGTTTTCAGGTTCTGGGTTGTTCCAGACAGTGGAGGAAATGCCTGCAGCCCTTAACTTTCTATATGGCAAGCTCATGACTCTGGAGCTGGCCAGCCCTCCTCTGCTGCTCCTTTGTGGTAGGGCATGTGTAGACTCCAGTCAGGTGCCCTGTACACTCACAAAGTAGGATAAAGCATTTCTTAAGGTTGGGGATTGGGTCTGTAGTCTGAGCCCTGGCTGGGAGGTAGAAGCAGGTGTCAAGCCAAAGTTTCCTTGAAGTGTCTGAAGACTGTCATAGCCTCCTTACAAAGAGGCCAACCCCTCCAGCAAACCCAGTCTAGGGGTTTTTGTTTTTTAAAGATTTATTTATTATGTATACAGTATTCTGTCTGCATGTATGCCTGCAGGCCAGAAGAGGGCACCAGATCTCATTACAGATGGCTGTGAGCTACCATGTGGTTGCTGGGAATTAAACTCAGGTCCTCTGGCCAGTGCTCTTAATCTCTAACCATCCCCCCCCCCCCTTTTTTTTTTCGTTTTGAGTGGTTAAGATGAGAAGATAGGACCAAGGTGTCCCAGGAGTTGGCTCCAGGGAATGCCCTTGAGTCACTGGGGTCCACCAGTGAGCTGATGTGCCTCCTGGCCTTCAGGGGCTAGAGTGTGAGTGTGAGGAACGGGAGCATAGGCGCTGCCTATTGACCAGGATACTGGAAATGGCTTGCAGCTGTACAAAGGCCCTGAGGCAGGACCTCCACCCTAAGTTCAGGGTTCAGTGGAGGAAGTCCCCGTTTTGAACCCTACCGGGAGACAAGGTACTCATCTCACAAGACTCTTGACCTTAGCCCCGTATCTGCTCTGCATATTACCCATGTACTTTCCAGTCTTGTCCCTGTCTACACTTCTTCCAAGGTTGGCTTGTACCTGACAGTTGGGCACCAGCCAGACTGCCTACCTAGCACAAGTCTACTATGATGCATTCAAGCCATAGATCTCAGCAGCCCTGCCTACTCCTCTTCTACAAGCACAGAGGGCCCTGCCCACCACCCTGTGTGGTTTTGGAGGGCCGTTTGTGATTTGGGGCTTAAATGTTTCCCTCAGGCAAGCTGGGAGCTCAACCAGCAGGAATCCATGGTTGGTATAACACAGTGGTTCTCAACCTTCCTACTGCTGTGACCCTTTAGCATAGTTTCTCATGTTGTGGTGACCCCCACCACCACAAAATATTTTCATAACTATAATTTTGCTATTGTTATGAAGTATAATTCTAAAGGGGTCACGACCCACAGGTTAAGAACCACTGTGTCCAGGTTGGGTTCATAGTCACATATTCTGTGCCCACAGCCCCTTGGCTGTGTATGTCCAAAGCTCATTGAGCCCCTGACCTGATATTCTAGAAACCCCAGGCAAGACATAGCCCTAAAGCCAACACTATACTAAGATTTGCAGAAAAGTAGAGCCAAGACTTGGAGAGGGGCTCACACAGTCAAATATGATGAAATTAAAAGGACAGCCTAGTCTAGAGCTCCTTGGGTTGAGAGTACACACAGGCTTGTTTGTGACAGTCTTGCTGTGTTGCCTAGAATGGCCTCACCAATCAAAACCTTCCTGTCTCCATCTCTGTAGTGCAGATTACAGAAGTGTACCACCATGCCCAACTAACAGCCTGACTTAAAAGCTTAGGATTACTGAGATTTGTAAAACCATAGCCCTCTTTTCCTGAATTCTTCCTAGGGAACTACTTTAAACCTGCTGAAAAAGACAGTTATTCTGCAAAGAAAACCCTTTCCAAGGCCATTCTTGTTAGATGGCTGCATCACTGCCAGGTTTTATTCAGCCTTTACGAGAGCTCCCTCCCCCTCCCTTGCCCTCATCTCATCTGAGCACCCCTGCCTGGGAAAGAACTAGAGATCTTTGCTCTGCAGGCCAGTGGATCCATCTGCTACTTGTGGCTAGACTAGCCTGGCCTTGGGTATGAAGACCCTTAGTGCCTATAAGTCCCTCCCCCAACTCTACCCCCACTTTCTAAAGAAGTCTTACTTCATAGCTCTGGCTGGCATCAAACTCAGTGACCTTCTTGCCTGTGCCTCCTAAGTGCAGGGCTAAAGTCATGTACCACCATGTCCAGCCCTCTGGGACCCTTTCGATAGAGTAAAGGTGGAGTTGAATTTAAGCGGAAACATTGGGGACTTCAGTAAACAAAGCTCCAGAACTGTCAGGATTTGAGTGCTGCTTGTATGGAGGACTGAGGTCACAGTAGTCATGTACCTTGTCCCACTGTTTGGGACTCAGAGCCCCAGAGCCACCTGGCTGTAGCTCCTGAGTCACCACAGAGGAAAGGGGCAGAAAGGAGCTGTGTGTGCTGCTCCCATGCCTTTTGCTGGATTAAGCCACTTTACCAGTCATTGGGTATATGACATAGGCAGCAATGAAGCTGGGACAGCCATAACTGAAGCCTATCTGCCACACAGGACTGAGTGTACGGACAGCACCGTGTTAGCCCCTGCCTGCCCTGCATCTCCAGAAGTGACTGTCAGTACTGCTGTGGCCACCACAGCACCAAGCAAGGCAGGTCCTCCCGCAGCCACTGCAGTTGTCTCTTCCTCAGTGGCTATTGCAGTGCCCCCAGGGCCAGCCATGGCAGTAACTACAGCAGCCCCAGCCATAGTTGCCACTCTGGGGACAATGACGAAGGACAGGTGAGTAGGTTGGCCAAAGAGATGGGTGGGATTGGATAAACCCCAAGAGCCCACATGCTTCCAACTCTGCCCTTCCCCATTTATGCAGGAAGACAGATGCCCTGCCAGAAGGAGCTGCCTTAAATGGTCCTGTGTAACTGCTGCCACCATCTATGGCTCGCCCTGGTCAGGCTGCTTCCTTATCAAGAAAACTACCTGGTGATGCAATTTTTTTTTAATTTAAAATAAATGCTGCATTTGGTAAAGCTGGCAGTTGGAACCAGTTGGATGACCCAACTCACATCTCTCCTGCCTGCCCTTGGTCCCACTGGAAGACAGGGTGCTCCTGGCCACCCCCAGGTCCAACCCTTGGTATGGCAATGAAGTCCCTGACATGCAGCTTCCACTTGTAGGAGTTGGGAAGGGAACAAGATCCTGAGGTGCCAGCATGATCAGATGGGCAGGAAGGGTATGGATCTACAGGCTCTGGTTTCACCTGTATTTTTTAATGAACGCATGGAGGAAAAGCCGTTTATTTGCACTTTGTACCCAGCTATACAGTACAGGGTCTCCCTTGGCTCAGGGCAGATGCAAAGGCCTGAGTTGGAGAGACCTGATCCCCACAAATGCATGGGGGTCTGGCACTAGTTTGGCCACGTAAGGTCAAACCCCAGTTCTAGCTGCCCAGGGTTCCTGGGAGCTGGCACTGAATCAGGCTGCAAATTTTGACTGCCTTAAAAACAAAAGACCCCCTGGACCAGATGGGGTTGTCTCTGTGATCAGCAGGGCGGACTGGCACACTGGAGTGGGTGGTTAGAGGTGCCTGGTAGTAGCCAACATCAGCCATGTAAGTAAGAGTGGACACAACAGGGCACTGGGAGGCTGAGACAGGGCAGGCCCAGATTGTCCAGGAAGTCTCAAAGTCTGTGTTGACTTTTTTTTTTTTTAAATGTTCTGACCTTCTGACAGGGCATCCAACCCCCAATAAAAAGTATCATTCTTACTGAAAAACTGTGTACTGTTAAGCTGCAGATGTTCAGCCCAGCCTCTGTGGATACCTCTACTAATCCCAAGTTCATTCACAGTAGTTGGGTCTCTTGTTGAAACAGAAATGAAAAGCTCTACCTGAACAGTCAGACTTACGACATCCATTTTCTGAAGGCTTCCCCAACCCAACCCCAGGCTCATCCTGGAATGTGCCCCAAGGGTCACATTCCCCCCTCTCAGCAGCACCTTCACGTCTGTCTTCAATGGGCCCTACTCTCCGCCAGCATTCACCTGCTCAGGTCATAGTGCCTCAGCTGCACCCCTATTTCTGTTCTGAAACCTGAAATGTGCAAAAAAGCAGGGCCTCTCCTCCCTAGGATGTCCTGAATCCTGGTCCGACTCAGTTCCAGGGAAGAACTAAGATCATCCCATGCCCAGTTGTGGGGAACAGAAGTAGTGATGATTGATGATATAGCACCAGAGCTCATGGGGGTTCAAAGTCACTGGTGGCTTCAACATCCCACCACAGAAGGGTCACGCTTCTGGCATCTTCGTTGGGTCTTCCCCTTTTGCACCTGCTGCTCACCCCTCCACCCTACAGACAGGCAGGGTCCAGATCACCAGTGGTTAGCCCTCAACACCAACAGCCATCCTGGGACATTTCTCCAATCTCTGCAGCACCCATACCTCTCTGCCCACCTCCTTCCCCAGCCCTGGCTGCAAGTACATGGCTAATGATGTCTGGTTTTGGTGGGGGTCACAGGCAAGTAGGAAAGTAGTAACAAGCCCAGCAATAAAAATCATCAACAGAATGTCCTGAGATGGGATGGTCAGGGACTTCCATGGTAACCCCAGGGGAGGAAGAGGAGTAGGCGTAGACGGCATAAGACCCATGATCTGCGACCTATAGATCACTATGGGTGTTGCCTCTTAGCCACATTTCTGCTTTCCTAGCTGCCTTGAAGACCTTTTCTCACTAGGAGCCCATATTCCTCTCTCTCTCCAGGGTGTATGGTCTTTGTCCTTAGGCTTCAGAATAGTTTTCCAAAGTCTTTCACTCTCCCTCTACAATACCCCGGAGCCTCCTTGATGTCAACTGAGGCTCCAGAGCTATTTGGGTAGGAAAGACAGCTTTCTTCTCTGGCATGGAGGCCTGCAGAAATTGGGTGGCCATGCACTAGCAAGGGTGTCATGAGGTCCCCTCCTTGCAGCAAAGCTGCTCATGACCACAGGACCTTGGAAGAAGATGGACTCAGGTTCCAAAAGAGGCATACGAGAAAGATGGCAACCCTCTGCCCACTCAGCAACCCTTTGCCCATTCAGAAAACCCCAAGGTTGGGACAGAGGAGCCTCTGTGGGCAGACCCACAACACACTGGCTGATGCAGGTACAGGAGTGTGTCGTTAGTTCTCTCTTTATATAGACTCTGGTTCTAGAAACAACAGCTCAGCCAGCCGGCCAGGGCCAGCACACTGATGGGCTGGGTAGGGTGGACTATTTACAAGCCCAATGGCAGGGCTGTACCATGGCCGCGTCCCTAAACGGCTCAGCCATGACACCACAATAAGTTAGAGCTGGCCAGGTGGGGCGGGGTGGGGGCTGTACACACAAGTGCTGGGGGGCTCAGGGCCTCAAATACTGTCGAGGGCCGGGGCTGTAAACATGGCCGGGGCGGCCCTGCCCACCCCTAGTGGTCTGTAACGACTGGAAGCAGAGCAGCCCGGGCAGGGCCGGGAGGGGTCAGGCATCCGACAGGCAGCTCTGGATCCGATCCACCCACTGCTGGGCCGAGGGTACATCCTGGGCACAGAAGTTGTAAACACGACGTGTTGTCTTCACCTGGGAAGAGCAGGTTACTGACTCCATGGACCCTACAACTCCAAGCCCCTTGCCCCAGGTGTTCCCCACCCCTTGGCAGAGGCTCACATCAAAGAAGGCCTTCTCATCAACAGTCTTAGGGGCACCTATGGTGGGTGTGCCAGGTGCCACAGCTTCCACCTCTGCCAGGTCAATGACACCCTTGCATGCTGTGTCCACTCGGTGGTCATAATAACGCAGCTGGGGTGAGGAGTAAGAGGCACAGAGTTAGGACAGGCCTATCTTCCATGGTTTCCCTTGTCCCTGCCACTCATTACTCACCTGGTGCTTGGTCTTGTCTAGGACAAACCAACGGGCCTTCCAGGGCTTCATGAAGGCTCCTTTCTTGTAGAGAGTGCCCTCATAGGACCTGCATTTGTATCAGAATAAGGGCTGAATTAACTATCACGTGAGGGACTACCTCTAAAAATTAGATGATGGGTCGGTCCCTCTCAAGTCATCATGTGACAGACGCTGGTCCAAACACCAGAACTTTAAGCAGCCCCATGAGACACATACACTCCCCATCCCCAAAGAGAAGGAGAAGAAACAGTCAAATCTATGGAGGTAACCAGAGTAAAATGACCCTTCCAGGCTCAGAGTGGAAGGGATCTTGCCTGGCCCCAGTTTCATCTGGTAGTCTGACGGGTACCCTTAGCTCCATCTCAGCCCTGCTGTGGTCACCAGTTCTACAACCCAAACTTCTGATGCTGACCTCTGCTTAGGCAACTGTCATAGCTCCTCCAAGTCCTTCTACCTAAAGAAAATACTAAAGCTCCCCAAAGAACCTAGCCCCACTAGAAAGTCATGCATGGGTCCCAGTCCAGAAGTAGCTATGTAGCAGCAGGAGATGCCTCTCATACCTGTTCTCACTCTCCGCTGTCTGGAATTGGCTGTACAGGGTGCTGGTGCTCCGTCGGGCAGCCTGACGAGAGCTGGATGTGGTTGAGCCGCTACTCTGGTCACTGTCCAGGCTGAGGCTCAGAGTAGAGCCCACAGGTCCCTCCTGTAGATACACACCTAATGACCGGCGGTGGTGGGGCACAGTTGACACCAGTAGTGAGCTAGGGGTACCCTGGAGGAAGCAAGAATGGAGTTTTATCAAGGCTGACCAGCCTCCTGGCAACACACATACTTGGTGTTCCTCAGCCCAGCCTACCATCCCCACCTCACTCACACGTCCATCTTGCCGGCCCTCAAGGCGCTGCGCAGCCTTTACCCGGTCCCAGGTATCTTTCCAGCGTTCAGAAGGTCGGCCTAGCTCTGTCTCTAACCGCTGCAGCTCCTGGGGAGAATTAGTGAACAAAAAGAACATCTAGGAGCTGGAAAGATAGCTCAGCAGTTTAGAACACTTGTTCTTAGGAAGGAGCTGGGTTTGATGCCCAGTATCTATATGGTGGTCACAACTATCTGTGGTTCCAGGGATCCAATAGGTAGCTCTAGGAGATTCGACACTCTCTTCTGACCTTTGTAGGTTCCAGGCATCAGTATGATACATATACATGCAAGTAGGCATAACAATCATACACATAAGAATTTTTTTAAATCTAAAAAATATTTAAAAATGAAACAAATAACAGTATAAAAAAAAAAAAAAAAAAAAAACTCCAGACTGGGAGGGCACAATGGCTTACCCAGTAAAGGTGTTTGCCACCAAGCCTGTCAACTGAAGTGCAACCTTAGGATCCACATGATGGAATTTGAGAGTTGACTCCTGAAAGCTGACTCTGACTTTCTACCCTCACACATACACAGACACACTAAATAAGTAAATGTAAGCTGGGCAGTGGTGGCACACACCTTTAATGCCAGTACTCAGGAGGCAGATACAGGCTAATCTCTGTATCAGAGTTACAGGCCAACCAGGGCTCTACAGCAAGATCCTTTCTCAAAAGATAAAAATAAAAATGGCATTATATAGTTCACAGGATATGAATAAACACTGATTTTAGTGTAAGTAATGCATGCCAGAAAACAATATGATATCTTAAAACAGTGTAGTGTGTAGGTTTAATCAGTATTCTCTCAGTGGGGGTAGGGGTAGAGTGGGAGCTTAAATGTAAAAAGTTGCCACATCTGAACTGTGTCATTAGAGAAAATACCCTTTAAAAACAGCGACATTTGGGCTAAGTGTAGTATAGTTCAGTGGGAGAGCACTTGCTTCCCACACACAAAGTCCTGGATTCAATATCCAGCACCACTAAATAACTAAAAAGAAGGAGAAAGGAGTGGGAAGCAGGTAGGCAAAACCAGGCATGGTGTTTCTTTCCCATGTAGTTCTAGCTACCCGAGAGGTTAAAATAAAAAGAGGGATCACTTGAGCCCCGGAGTTCAAGGTCAGCCTAGGGAAACACAGCAATGCCCTCTCTTAAAAACCAGCGAGAACTGAGGTGGTAGTTTATAAATGCAACCCTTAAACGGGAGAGGCTGAAGCAAAAGGATCAGGAAGGAGTTCAAGGCCCTCTTTAGCTACCAGACCTGTCTGAAAGAATAAAAATAGTGGAGCACAGTGGTGTTTGCCTTTAGTCCCACACCTCACAGCCAGTCTGGAATAAAGTGTGAGTTCCAGGTCAACTTGGGCTAGAATGAGACCCTGCCTCAAAACCAACAAACCAAAATAACAACAAACACTCTAGATAGATGATAGGTAGATAAGATGATAGAAGACAGACAGACAGATAGACAGACAGACAGACAGACAGGATAAGATATGTAAACAGGAGCCGGGCGGCGGTGGCGCACGCCTTTAATCCCAGCACTCGGGAGGCAGAGGCAGGCGGATCTCTGTGAGTTCGAGACCAGCCTGGTCTACAAGAGCTAGCTCCAGGACAGGCTCTAAAGCCACAGAGAAACCCTGTCTCGAAAAACCAAAAAAAAAAAAAAAAAAAAAAAAAAAAAAAAAATGTAAACAGTCATGTACCTTGCATGCACATGGCTCAGTGGCAGAGCACTTCCCATGTACATACATACAGGTACTGCACCTGATTCATCTACAACACCACCAAAAGGAAAGGAGGGGTGGGGGGACATTTTCAGACAAAAATAGAAGTTTGAGGGAATGTATGACCAGCAAATCTTTATTACGGGAAATATAGAAGTTTTTAAGATGGAAAGGAACTGGTCTTAGACTAGATATAAACAGAAAAAAAAGTGATTATTAGAAGCTAGACTGGAATATGCCTGCTCTTCCAGCTACTGAGGAGACTGAGGCAGAAGAATCTCAAATTGTAGCCAGCTAGAACAACTTAGAGAGACCTTGTCTCAAAATTTAAAAAAAAAACAAAAAACTCAAGTTATAGTTATACCTCAGTTGGTAGAGCACTTGTCTAGCATATATAAGGTTCTGGGTTCAAGTCTCAGCACTGGAAAAGAAGAGAGGAGAGGAGAGAAAAGAAAAGATACTGGGAACGTCAAAAAAATAGCTTTCCCCTCATTTTAAAAACAAAGTTAACAAAATAAAGTATTATGTGCATTGATGCCATAGAAAAGTTAAGTGCCTGGGATCTCACCAACTCCAGCTGGGCTGGGAAGGAACAAGCATAGGACCAAACTAGTCCCTCTGAATGTGGTTGACAGTTATATGGCTAGTGCAGACAGTGGGGCCACTGGCAGTGGCACTGGGAATTGTCTCTGCTGCATGTACTGGCTTTTTGGGATCCTAATTCTCTTTGGATGTATACTTTGCTCAGCCTAGATGTCGTAGGGAGGGCCTTGGACCTTCCAGAAGGCAAAGTGCCTGACCCTCTCTTAGGATTAGAGGGGGGTGGGATGGGAGGGTGTGTGGAAGGAATGGGAGGAGGGAAGGGAATGGGAATTTGGATTGGTATTTTTTTTTTTTAAATCTAATTTTAAAAAAAAAAGTTAAGTGGCTTCAGTAACAGCAGGTCGAGCTGCTTGAGCTGACAACAAAAATAAAGGACTTGCTGATCTCTGTACTGTCATTCTCTGTACCTTCATTCACAAAACTCTCTCTCTAACACTCTCTCTCTCTCTCCCTCTCTCCCTCCCTTCCCTCCATGTCTCTTGCAGTAATAAGCCCTTTGGACCAGGTCCCTCTAAGGTGCTCACATAATCTTGAAGGAAACACAGCCATCACAGAGGAGTGTAAACTCTCTCCTCCTTAGGATCTGAGGCCTATACCCTTCTGACTACTCAGCCCGATGAACCAACGAGGGAGGCCATGCCACAGACAGGACCTGCCACCCTGTACACTGTCCCAACTACCACACACCAACTACTAACAACTCATTTGGCCCTTTTTCCTTTCAAAAGGTCTCTGCCCTTGTTTGATTCTGATTCCTGAGCAGATATGCCCAGAAAAGGTGGCAAGTGGGAGGTGACAGTGACTCTCTAAGGTCCAGGGCTGGAACTCAGATGAGTCTCTACTGACAACTAAGCAAACATAGAATGGTTCCTGGAGAAACCCGGCCTGCACTAATGCCCTGGTGCTGCCTAAGTTACTTAAAGCAAGGTACTAGAGTGTAGATGTGGTCAATACCACAAAGGTCCATGGGAAAGTAAGATTAGTCCCTGGGTAACAGAATAGGAAGTGATGAAATCTTAAGGGGTGGGGACTGGTGGAAGGTCTTTGGGTCACATAGAGAACTTGGGAGATTCTGCCATGATGTGACATAGCCCAGAGACTTATCAGAACTGAGTAGTATATGCCCTTGAGCCTCCAAAACTGCAAGCTAAATAAATTCCTCTACCTTGTAAATTAGCCTATCTCCAGTATTTCCTTACAGTGACCAAAGCTGACTAACATACCAGGTCAAGGGATATACATATGCCAAGAGCAAAAACCAGGTCCTGGGTCTTCAGAGTATCTGATACATGCTTTCTCATCACTGCTATCTGCAAACATCTGTTAGCATGGGACAGAGACCTAGGAACCACAACTACCCAAGTAAGCAAGCAGTTCATATGGTGGCAGAGTCATACATACATATGCACAGGCATGGCCGTGGGGTCTGAACAAGTGGAAGGAGGAAAAAGAAGACCAGGCCCTACTCTGGGGCAGCACACACCTCCAGCAGGCGTGAGATGGCATCAGGCTGGACTCGAGGGCGGCTGTCATAGCACGGCCATACCACACGGCGCCTGCTCTGGGGAGCACCTCCATCAGGCCGCTCCTCTTCTGGAGGCTCAGGGGGCCCCTGGGCCAGCTCCCAGTCATACGGGGGGCCCTCAGCCAGCGTCTCCTCAGTGTAGAAATCCCACACTTTCAGATTGGACACGTTGCTGTAGGGTCGCAGCACCTGGGAGCAAGCTTTATGTTCAGAAGCTGGGCCATGCAGGAGCTGCTGCCCCAGCCAGGCCCCCGTTCACCTCTGTGTCCTCGGGTGCATATGTGTAGTTGTAGAACATGGGGGTCTTCTTGCTCAACCGATCCACATACTCCCACACAGACCTGCATGCCAGCTGGCCCTTGCGTTCACCTTTCTCCTCATACAGCAGCCCTGCACAAGAGCAGCACTGAGTTTAGGCCCCTCTAAGCCAGGGCTGCCCCAGATTTCCTTCTTCCTACATACCCAGCTCAATACGCTCATAGTCAGAGTCCAGCAAGAAGGTCCGGAAGCGGCGGGATGCATGGTGGTAACCGAGGAACTTGAGGTAGAACTGACTGAACTCAAACTCCATGGGGAACTGCAAATGGACCTGCAGGAAGCAGTGGGTCAGAGGTCAGGTCAGGGAAGCACTGCTCAAGCCTACCCACACGGGAACCTGCCTACCTCAAGCCTCCCTACCCACCTGGTGTACACAGTCTAGGAACTGCAGGAAGACGGGTGTGAAGCCACTGCTCTGCCCAGCTAGGGTGTGGGCCCCACGGTGGCTGAAACGATGACCGAAGGACAGCCACTCCTTTTCCACCAGCAAGCGGAAGCCCTCCAGGGTGCGGTAGAAGGGGTCTGAGAGCAGCTGCACCAAGGACACCACCTGCCAGCACCACCAGATATGAGGAGGACATCTGAGGACTCTCCCCCACCCCCTTCCCGGCATCTGCCACATACCTGAGTGGTGATGTCCCAGCCATCCTCCAGGCTCACCAGGACAGAGGAGCCAGAGTCTAGCAGTTCTACTACCAGCACCGATATCTGCAGCAGCTTGTGTATCTGCAGGGACAAACAACCCTTGGACACTACAGACAATCAGGCCCCAGAGGCTCACGATTCACAGAATCCTTGTAAGGCCAGTAGTACCTACAGTACTGGATAGACATGATCTGCTCTGCTCGGCTCGGCTCATGCTTGCATCGTTCCCCCAGCCTGCCCACCCCTCCCAGAACCCCAGTGACAAGGAAGACAGATTCACAAGTCCCTGTCCTTGCTGAGTATGGTAGAAGATGCCTATAATCCCAGCACCTACGAGGACTGATTGCCACAGCTCTAGGTCAGCCAGTGCTACATGAGGATAAGTCCCTGCCCTTCAGGTGCCCAGAAGTCCCATCCCTCAGTGCTCTAGTTCTCACAGGGCACAGTGACACAACACCCATCTCCACTCACTAAAAAGGACAAAGCAGCAGAGGGCTCTGTCCCACAAGTCGAGTTCCACAGTGGACATCAAACCCCCCTGAGCACAGCAAACTGGCTCCAACATACCTTTCGCTGTTAGTCTGCCCAATTTCCTATAGGCCCAATTTCCAGCTGCCTCCCAGACACCATGATACTACAAAGGAAATGCTCACCATCTCCCCCTCCTCCTAGTACCCAACATATCAAATAAGCTAACTCAGACCTAGAGGTAGACCTAGCACTCAGGTGGGCAGAGAGGCAGAGACAGTGCAGAGACCTGAATCAGCCATTCCGAGTCCTCCAGTGAGCGCAGAAAGGAGGCTGAGCTGGACTCAATGGCAGGGCAACCAGGTACACAGGCCTTCAGCAATTTCTTGAAGCTGGCTTTTACCTGCCTTGCCTCAAACACCTCAATAGGAACCAGCTCCCACTGTTGCAAGGGATCTGGGCGCACACCCTGGAAGAAGGCCAATGAAAAGCTGTAAGCCAAACCTAGCCCTAGGTTCCCTGCCTAGCCCTGTGCCCCTATCCCAGTTACCTTGAGCTGAGCTTTGTCACCAATGATGTAGAGGGCTGCCCGCTGTGGTCGCAGGAAGCCAGAATCTGGTGGAGCGCCATTGGTGTGGGGGGTGCTGAGGAGATCTCTGCCAGCTAGCCTAGAGCCCACATCAGCACCAAGCCCACTGCTGCGACCACTGGCTCGGACACTGCTCCATTTACCTGCAAAGGAGATAACAAGTAAGCACTAGATTGAGGTCTGGGCACCACTTACCTGGGGCTGGCTGGGCCTGGCCTCCAGGGAGGGGACTGAGTTTCCAGGCAGGGCAGAGTGGTCAGCAGGGCTGGAACACACAGAGGCTAAGGCACATGGGGTGTGGCCTATGTTAGTGTCTGGAGTGGGCTCAGGTGCTGGGCAAGTGAGTAACTAGGGCTAGGTGGAGGCAGTTGTGCTAGTCCGTCACAAAGGGGGCGTTAGTGCTGGGTGTGGAGGGAGATATTAGTGCCTAAGACATATTCATACTAGGGAGCCATCAGTGCCAGGTAAGGGGAGAACCCCATTACGGTACCTCGGGACGCAGTCCATCTGGAGGCCGAGGCCGCCATAGGGTTGGACAGCGTGGTGACCCTGGCTCGGGGGCTGGGCACTGAGGGCACAGCAGAGAGAAGGCTCAGGTTTGGTCCTGGGCCTAGGTTGGCAGAAGCTCCCACCAAGCCCCACTCCCAGGGGTCAGCAGCAGGATGGGCCCTTGTCTGGTCCAGGCAAGGGTTCTTTCCACCAGGGGCAGCTAAGCATAGAGGGTCTGTGATGCTGGGAAGGGTCAGGCTTTATAATACAGGGCTCTTCTTCAAACAGCTCCAAGCAACCTTATCTTCAGATTTTTCCTAGACCCTCTTCCTTTAGTTTAAGCCAGTGACTGTCTGATAGACAATTTCTGACAGACGTGTTCAGCCTTGCCCCCTCTCAAAAAACTCACAAGTAGTACCTGAGAGCCTCAGCCTGGAGGAGACCTAGAGGCAACTGGAAGAGGAAGAAAGAAAGGCCAGAGGGCTAGGAGGACAATTTAACCTACAACACGAGCAGATCTGAGTCCCAGGACTGCACCAGGCACAGTTATAGGCTAGGACAATGTGGCAATGTCTGGAGGAGCCTGAGTCACACCTCAGGCTTACTTATGTAGAGGCCTCACGCAGGACACAGAAAAGGTGTGAGGCAAGACATTACCCCACCCAATGCGAGGATTACTATGGCTAAACTCAAGGTCAGTCTTCCACACCCTGACCTCTCTGACAACCACTTACTACAGATGACAATTACCCAGCCTGCACTGCAGGGGGCAACAGACTTCTTAGGTTGCAAGCTGGAAATCCACATAGGGTTGAGGGAAGCCAGACTCCTGATCATCACAGGACAGTTAGGGAGGATGGCCCCACACCCTGAATTTACACCACAGCTAGCAACAGTAGCACTGGTGAAGGCTAGAGATGTCCGGGGGCACCAGAGAAGGTGCAGACTGACACTTTCTGAGAAGGGATGCTGTCTGAAGGTGCCGCTCAGGATTTCTGGCAGAAAAGCAGACTGTAGGACACATTTAACCACACAGAAATCAGATATTCCCAGGGAACTGCACCATGGGTCAGTCTGGCCTATCCTCAGACTGGTGTCGCCTGGTGACCACGAGAGCAAAGCTGCTGCCCTGTGCTCAGCACCGGTGGCCAGCAAATGTTAACAAGAGATGAAGACAAACACTGGTAAAAACAGATGAGAAGCACGGGTTCAACAGGGACTGAAGAAGCCTGGGGCAGAGTGGTTACAGAAAGCTTCAGGCAGTGATAGACCTAGCCTGGCTCACACTTTTAATCTCATCACTTGGGAGGCAGAGGAAAGTGGATCTTTGTGCTCAAGGCCAGCCTGGTCTAAAGAGTGAGTTCCAAGATAGCCAGGGCTACACAAAGAAACTCTGTCTCAAAATAACAAAAGAACAGACCTGGGAAGTCAGCTTATAGGAACCAGATAGACAAGAAAGACAGACTTAAGGACCCTGAGCTACAAGATGGCTGTGTTCATGTGAGGTGCTACTAGCCTAAAAGCCATCAGAACCACTATGCTTTCAGGAACTAATCCCAGAAGAGAACATGAAGCCCCAAAACTTCAAGGGGGAGGGGAATGCAGGAGACTTGAGGTTAAGGCCTGGAATACAGCTACCATCTGTTGAGCATACAAAGTGGATTGGGGCAACTTACTCCCAAGTGACACTGTCACATTAGCTTGGTAAGATGGACTCTGTAGCTTATGGTTCAAGAACCTGGCAGACCTAGTGCTGAGAGATTTCCAAGCACAAAGACCCAGCTTGACACACGTTAGGCTTAGTATGCAAGTTAGTGGCTAGAGTCGTACATCAAAGAATCAACTGCTAAGGACCCCAACATCTACCAGCCAGGCCATGAGAAGCAGTGCCCATAACCCACAACTCGCACGTCAACCAGCACTGGATCCAGGTGATCTGCCCTCACAGATTAGTATCAAGAGTACACACATGGCGCCACTCTTTCAGTGCTGGCACCTAGACCCACTATGCAAACAGTCCAGCCCAAAGCCAGTGCTGGGCAGCAAGTTCCAGGCAGCAAAAGAAAGGGCTCAACTAATAGCCAGAGGCACACACCTGATCTCTGGGCCTCCTTCAGACAACAGACCCAATTCATAATGGCAGAGACACTGCACACAATTATGATGACAGCAGTTCTCAGGCAGGGAATTGTGTGGGTGCCTCACAAGCAGAGGTCAGCATGGGAAGAAGGTTGGCCTGGTACCCCTTTAAGTGCTTTCAGGCTGCCATTGGAGAGGGGATGGCAAAGACAGCGAGAGCAGTGCAGACAGGACCCAAAGAGCCAGGACAGAAAAACATGAAGGACAACTAATGGACAACAGAGGAACAGTTGGAAGGGGACAGGATAGAGGAAGGATAAAAAAATGGCTTTAGGGCTGGAGAGATGGCTCAGCGGTTAAGAGCACTGACTGCTCTTCCCGAAGACCCAGGCTCACTTCCCAGCACCCACATGGCAGCTCACAAGTGTCTGAAGATCCAGTTCCAGGGGATCTGACACCTTCACACCAATGCACATAAAATAAAATTAAATAAACCATAAAAATTTTAATAAAAAAAAAGAAAAAGGGAAAATAACTTTAAGGATGTTCCAAGGGCTGTAGGCAGAAGCAAACATAGCAAGGTATGGATGGAGCATCTGTTGGACCTAGAGGCCTCTGGTAGATGTCCTGGTCTAAGGAAGGAGAGGGAATGGACAGGCTTATGGTCAGAGGAGAGAGGTCCTCAGGACACTCACCTGGTCTGGGCAGTATTCCTGCCCTGTCCCAGAACACGGAGAAGGGTCCCTCTCTTTGTCCCATACCCAACACCCACAATCAAGACAATTCTGCCCCTGCTGGTTAGCCCACCATGAACACTGCCACAGCCTCAAAGGCCACCATCCACCCAAAAGCACCCTCTCACCGTGACCACCCATGTGGACGGAGGAGAAGCTACTAAGTGTGTTTCGTCCTGATGAGTCAGCATAACGGGGCATGGAGCTGACCACAGCCTGCAGGTACTTCTCTTGCTCCAAGCTGCTGGAATCTGTCTGGGCCTGGCCTGAAAAAGGACAAGGTGAAGCTGCAGCTGCAGCTGAAGGAGATGGAGATAGACAGGCAGGGTAGGCAGACACAGGCAGAACAAAGGAGGAGTACCTGGAGAAGGTGTATTCTGGGCCTTGAAAAGACCAACAACACCCTTGCCATGCAGGCCCCCAGAGCGTAGCAACACAGCCTTGGAGCGCCCACTGCGCCAGCAGACCACAGGGAAGCGGTTTTGGCGGTAGCAGCGGGACACACGCTGCAGGGCATTGTCCTGGATGCTCTGGGGAACAATCAGCAATCCTGGATAGCTGCAGGAGTCGGAGGTATCATGAGGGTGGTTCTAAGGACCTGCCCCTTTGCCTACCCACAGAGCCTTACATCTAGTATGTAAGAAGAGTCAACAGGGTAAGCACAATGGAACAGATCCATGGCTCTCAGAATCTGAAGGCCAAAGGCACTTTATACTTATCCGGTGCCTCCAACAAACCTACAGCCCAACCCTCTACCTCCTGCCCATGCTCCTTGTTTCTCCAAGATCCATGGCTAGGACCCATGGCAAGCAGGGAAGATACCCAAGCACTGCCTACCACCCTTGTCAGCCCTGGCAAAATCTTCCTGGCGTGTCCTAGCCAGCCCTCACCTGCGACATATGGCATACATGCGATTAACAGGAGAGATGCGAAAGGGCTCAGACTTGGCCCGGCTCAGGCTGCTGCTCAGGGTACCTAGTCCAAGGCGCTGGTAGTCACGGCAACATGCCCGCTCCACCAGGCTGCTCATGGTCATGCGGTCAGAGGGCTTCAGGGCTGAGGACGGGGTCAGTGTGCTGGGCTCCAGCTCCTCTGACACTACAAACAGTATAGTTAGGAGTCATCTCCTCTAAAGACCCCCTCCCAGCCCAGCCCAGCCTCCACGGGATCATCTCTGATAGAGAACACACAGATTTCCCTGACCCTGCTCCCACCTGAGATCTCGTCCTCCTGGTCCTCAGGGGGTGGCTGGCCCCGGTTCTCCCAGCCAGGGGGGTTATATTTCTTCCTAGTAACATACTGCCGCCCAATGGTCTTCTTAGCATTCTTCACCAGGTTCCAAGACAGGGTTCTGGGGTATAAAAGTCCAAGAGCAATGAGAAGGCAGGAAGTCCAGAAGACTATACTAGGTGCACAGTGAGCACCTGGCTGCTCTGGCTCTGGGACCCAACTCCATACCTGAATGAAGGAGCCTTGTCCTTAGTAACCCGTGGTGGCTGGCCAGGTGTGTGGGCTGAGCCAAGTGTGAATGCAAAGGTACCCCTGATATCTGGTGGGTACCGAAGCTTGTGTAGCTGCTTGCGGAAGAGCTCGGCACTGTCAGATCCCACCTCCTCATCAAAGGCCATTTTCAGCAGCTGGGTCATACAAATAAACCCTCAGGGCTCTAAGTGGCCATTAGGCTCCTCCCCAATCAGACAGCATTCAGTTCATAGACTCCCTTCTTATGACATGTACACTACAAAGCAGGCAAACTGTGCCTTTTAAGGAAAGACATCATGTCCATGCAACTTAGGGTCCAATGCGTATAAACTGAAAATTTCAGTGGCTACTTGATGAGGTCTCAGCTTAGACCTTGTCTTTCATGCAAAACTTGGACTCTGCGTATTTGTCAGGATAAAGACAAATACGCAGAAGCCACTATTTCAAAAGGTCACATGATACCAAGCTGAGAGCCAATGTGACAGCCCCACGTCAACAACCCACTGGCAGGAACCCACTTATAGAGCTCACACTAGCTGCAAGGGACAAAAAGTCTACTCACCTGGAATGTGCAGGAACGGAGCTGCAGACCGTCCTGCAGCAGCTGGTCCACAGGGGTCTGGACACTAATGCGCTTCTCCTTGGTCAATGCAGCCACGGGGAAGGAGCGGACTACCACTTGCTCCCCCACTTAAACAGGTTAAGCAATCAGGAGGAGAAATGAGAAGAAAGGAATACATATCTCAGGGTACCAGATAAGGAAATCTCGGGTGGGTAGCAAAGGAGCACATTGACCTATCTCCTCCAGGGCTTTGATTCTTTAAGGAAAGGGAAGTGAAAAGGGAGTCTTATCTACTCCAAGAGCTAGGGAGGCACAGAAAAAAAAGCTTACCCAGGGGGTCAGTAGGCATTCCAGTGAAGATGACGCGGTATGTGGTAAGGAAGACAGCACCCTCGGCTGGGAGTAGTGCAGGGCCCCCTCCACTGCCTCCTACACCCTCCTCACGCCCATCTGGCAGCAGGTACACTCGAAGGCCGTCTAAGACACACTCCTCACCAGGCAACAGGCGTGGCCTCAGCAGCTTGGGCTGTTCAGGAAACAGCAGAACTTAGAGCATAATCCAGGCCTCGAGTACCCACAGCCTGTCAGCCACTACTCACCTTCTGAATGGGGGGTAACCTCATGCTCTCTCGGTATACAGCCTCCAGGGTCTCAATGTGCATCTGGACAATGTCTAGGGGAGAGCAGGTCTCATACCCTGGGCCCCTACAGCCACCCATCTGAGGAGTACTCCCAAGCCCAGTTCCACCATACCTGGTACCATGACATGCAATCCCTTGAGGTGGTCGCTGGTAACCCCACTCTCCGTGCAGACCTTGTCCACAAAGCGGTTGATGAAGCGGACCACAGCCCCAGCTACATCACATGTCTCTGCATCTTCAAAGCCACTCTCTGTGTCATAGCTCTCAGCGACACTGCCCGCCATGCTGGGCCAAGAGGGGGTGTGTGGGCACCAGCACCCCCACACCCCCACCAGAAGCCTTATCCCTGGCCCAGGCCTCACCACTGGCCCCACCCCACCTGTTGGTGACCAGGCTGTTGCTAGCACTCTCCAGGTCTCCCAACCCTGCCCGCTCCCGCAGCAGTCGGCTCTTGCTGCTGTCCAGAGGCAGCAGAAGGTAGCTCATGCGGTTGGCATAGTGGATGGCCTGGCTGAACACAGTGCTTTCCTCCTTCTGTACCAGCTCCTGCTGCTTCTCACGGCTTAGGGTTGGCCACAGGCGCCGCTGCTCTGAAGCCACATCCAGGGCAGATCGCTCATCATCCTGAGACTGTGTTTCCCCAACCTCCTGTCACGGTACCATACGAGTAAGCTGGGAACAAAGTATCTGCCCCCAACCCAGCCCAGGCCCAAGAAGTCCTGCACACCTGGGAGGGGCTCACACGATCATCAGAAGGCTCCAGGTATAGGGCCCGGATATGGGTCTGCACATCCCCATAGAACATGGCCTCCCAGAACTGTGGTGTGCTCCATACTACATGCTCCTGCACACAGCTGTATGCAAACTGTGTCACCCCTGGGCTCAGCTTCTGCAGAAATGAAGTTGGAAAAGGTTATGTGCACATAGGCAGGAATAGACTAGAGAGGAAGCCTAGCCCCCCCACACTCCCAACACTTACCCGGCAAAAGGCCGTGACCAGTGGCAGCAGTGCAGCGGCAATGCCATGCTCATCCAGGGAAGTGCAGTCCTGTGAGCAGAGCCGTGAGTGACAGGGAGCCCCTCTTAGAGCACATCCACATCAGTCCTACCTCTCTGGCCATCACAGACCAGGATTTCCTACCATGCCGCCTGGAACTGTTGCCTCAGGCTTCAAAGTCAGTTGCAACAAGGACTCCCTTCAGCTCCCATTCTCCAGACTACTGACCTCCCTTGCATCACACGGGAGACCCCTGCACCCCCTTTTCACTCTCACATCATGACAGAGTCTCAGAGCCACTAGAGAACCCATGTCTACCCACCATATGACATCATTGGTGGATAAAGGTCAGCCTCACCTGCAGGCAGCAATTCATCATGCGAACGACAAAGTCAAACTGCTGATGGTCTAGAACTGCACGGTTCTGCTGTACATGCAGGTGAAGCTCATGGGCGAGGCAGCGACGGGCAGCTCGCCCCTTCAGGGCCCTGAGTACAGCTGGAAGCAACTGGAAGCAGAGATAGGGGAAAGGGAGAAGAGAAGGCAGTACCCAGTGTCAAACTGGAGGCAGCCAAGCCCAGGCTTCAAGCACAGAAAAGACTGAAAGCCAATGTAAGTCAGGTGTGCTCAGGTTCTGGTTTTCACTGATTAGTGCAGACTGAATCGTCCAACAGACCCAGGAGCTCCACAGAGACAGTTCATGAGGACAGAGACAAAAGGTGTGCATGGTGCTGGCTCCCAAGCAAGTGTGGACATGTGCTCTGGAGGGAGGCCCCACAGGAACACCACACAACTCTCACTAAAACCCCAGACGTGTTCGTGAACACAATAAGGGCAGATGGGATGCAAAAAAATTATTAAAGCAACCAAGTCAGGCATGGTGGCTTATGCCTATAATCTCAGCATGGAAGAGGCTGAGACAGTAAGAGCAAAGCTAACTGTGCTTATCTAGTGAATTCCAGGTCAACCTGGGCTACAAAGATCCTATCTGAAAAACTCCTCCCACAAATAAACAAACACCCCAAAACCCCATGGCATGTACAGGTCTACACTGTATAAAAAGCTTACATATACTGCTGTCCATTCAGATGTAGAAGCATCCTCCTATCCACCCAGCCACTGCACAGGCTCAGCCTTTACCACACTAGAAGGAAGAACTGAGTCTCCTAAGAGCCCCCCAGCCCAGATTAGAGGTTCCATCTGACAAGCCTTACCTTCTTTGCTTCAAGCATTTTCCCTTCAAACACATAGGAGATGCAATTCCGCACTACCTCCAGGCGACGCGCACTGTTGATATGAGGCCCACTGCATCGCTCTAGTATGGCCGCTAAAGAGACAGGACATGCTTACTTTAACTCCTGGCCTTGTACTCATCCTAAACCAGCTTGTCTTTCCCTTCAAGTTACATACTCATGGGAGGCCCTGAAGGCACCGTGGTCCTCCTCTCAGCTTTGACAGCTGGGGGTGCACCCTGCATCTTGGCCGCAGCCTGGTCCACAATCCACTGAACTGTGCCCTCATCTAGCCGGGGGAATGGCCGGTGGGTCCGCCGCAGGTGACTGGCCTCACCTGGCCTCTGCACTTTGTGCATTGCCACAGCTGGGTATGGGTTTTCCTGAGGGAATATAGGCAGGCATTGGCTACTGGGCCAGGCCCAAGTGGCGGCACACCCTCCATGTCACCCACCATACATTCTTATACAGTTGCTCAGCTAGTTCCTGGACATGACGCAGGACACGGTGGGGATGGTTCTCATCTGCACGCATCCGTGCTACCTCGTGAGCCACCAGCTAAGGGGGAAGGAGACAAGATGATGAGGGTCAGTTGAGTGGGTTGGGGGAGGGACAAGTGGACAGGCAGGGCCAAGGCTGTACCTCATCGAACAGGTCTATGGAACGGTAAGGGACCCCTCGCTCTGATACGAAGCCTGCAAAGGCCATGCCCTCCAACACCTTCATCAGGAAATCGTCCTCCACCAGCCCACGCTGGCCTAAGAACGCTGCCTGGAGAACACCAACAAGTTAGCTCCTCACAGACTCATGGAGCCAGCTCAAACCCCAGCCCCACAGCCTACCTTATGGAAGCGAATGACGGGTTCTGGGTGGATGCGCACAATATGCAGGCACCAGCGGTAACCTTGCAGGAGCTGAGCAAAAAGCCGCAAAAAGACAGCACGAAGCTCCTTGTCCTGAAAGAACAAGTCAACGCAAGTGAGTATCAGGTCCATTAAAGGACCCTGGGTACTTTACTCGACACCCATTTATAGGCAGACACAGGGTTTCCCAGGCACCTCTGCTGCCCCCTTTTGCCTCTCCCTACGGTGCTCCTTAGCCAAGTGAGTCCTACAAGTACTGAACAAACAGCTCTTGCCTATGGCTGACTCAGGCACAATCACCACACCTAACTATCTGTGTATCTCCTTCCTGCCTAGGCTAGAGAAGCCCAAGGTCAGCTTGGAGGGAGGCTGAGTGTCTGAGCACCATCAGCCTGGCCATTAAAGGCACTGGAATCTCTACACCAAAACAGTAGTGACCCCCACCTGCATCTTCAGGGAGGAAGCAGATGTTGTAGGGGGTGGGAAAGCAAGGTCAGCCAACTCCAGCTCTGGATCCAGGACCTGTGGAAGCAGAGAGGAGCAGGGACAACTGAATGGTGACCTTAGGCTCTGAGTTCCCTGGTTGTCAGGTGATGGCTCCCACAAGACCAAGGCACCAGCCCCACCCTGGCCCCAACCCTCACCATGCTCAGAACATTGTGGGTCTGGCTTTGTAGTGGCTCTGGCAGGGGTGGAATGTGCACACACTCAGGGACAGTCACCGTCCCTCCATCAAGATCAGCAATAATCACGTCCAGCTGTGCACCAAAGGAAGCAGGTGGTGAGAGAGCAGCAAGCCTAGGCAGTGATGCCGACACAAGGCCCAGGCCTTACCAGCTCCTGAGTCTCTGCCTGGAAGGCTGCGTTGACCCCAATAATGAAAGGCGTGGGTGTGCTAAGGACTTCCAGCAGCTGCGCCGGCAGGATGGGTACATAAGTGAAGCTGCAACAGGCCCAGAAGACACTGTCAGCTCCAGAGAATACAGGGTAGACAGAGGATCAGGGGAGGCCAGGAGGAAAGGCTAGGCAGAAAAGTACCTGTATCTGAGAGGGAATAGCAGTGCCAAGAGGCCCCTGCAAGCATCTGCAAGACGTTGGTAGCTCCTGGACAAGAAGAGGACTTTGTGCTCAGTAAGGGCAGCACAGAACAAAGACAGCACATTGGTGATGCCTGAAGAAAGAAGACAAGCTTGATGAGGGCCTGTGTTCCTACTCCAGCACACAGGGAGCACCCTTACCTCTGAGCATCAGTCCCCAAACAGGAAACTGGGAATGGGATAAGAGGCAGTCTCACCCAGCTGGCGGAAGAGTAGGGCCACACTACAGCGGCTGACAGGCAGGGAGTCCACCAGTGGAGTCTGAATGACCTGCCGGTCACCAGCCCCCAAAGAGATAGTTCTCTGCAGAAAAAAAAAAAAAAATGACCAGAGCTTAGAGCATGGTCAGTCTTGTGTCAGATCTGAGCGCTTGGCCCCAGGTAAGCTGACAAATCTTGAGATGGGACTGGCTTAGACGTCTGAAGGGAAAGGTCACACCCTGCCTCGTTGGCTGAGCAGTGCTGCAGAGAAAACTCAAGGTAAGGGGGAGGGGTCTGCCTCTGATCTGAGTGGGGCAGGGCCTGAGTGGGCAGAAGAAACAAAGAATTCATACCGCTCCTTCCTCAACAGAGTCCAGCTGCACAGGACAGACAGACAGAGAGACACCATTAGACACAGGGCACAGAGTAGGAAACAGATACATGGACAACAGCATCCAGAGACAGGCATACACCCAATGATCAAGAGAACAGAGAGTGAAAAGGCAAGCCCAAATAAGTAGACAGGGCTAAGAAGAGATGACAAAGGATGGCACCAAAAGCATAAGGGAGTATCTAAGACCTTGGGTTATGTGTACTCGGCCAGTCAGACTGAGTGCACAACAGGTTCCCCACCACACCCCCTCTGCCTCCTATGGCTGTACCAGGAGGGCCTGTGGTAATCCAGCTGTCTCCAAGACCTACCTGAGATCCCCCAGCTAAAGGGACGGTACATGTGAGCAGGTTCCCAATCACGTTCTCGAGGCACACATTCAGGCCCTCCACATGGATAGCATAGATGAGACCAAGGCTATTCTGCAACAACCAGATAGGGAACAGTGGTACAGCTGACAGGGCTACCCCACGCACTGCCTTGCTGCTATGGTGACCCTCCTCACCCTGAACACTTCTGTATGGTCCAGTCGAGACACGAGCACCAGAGTCTTTGGAGCAAAAAGCTGGCCAGGCTGGGCTGTTGCTGTGGATGACAGCCGTGCCTGGCCTCCTTCATCTGCCTCTTCCTCCTTCTCTGTGGCATCTTCGGTGCATACCACTTCCTGCAGACAGAAACCCATTCTCCTGGCTCTCATCAGAGTCATTCCATGAGCCCAAGTGGAAGACAGAGGTGACTCAGACCCAGCCTTCCCCAACAGGAACATACCCCTAGAGGTAGAGCAAGCTGGCCATGGCTCAAGGCTCAGCTTCACATGTTGCACACCAGAGCTTACGCTGACCTGTGTGGACTCCACTGGCTCCCAGAAGGTCAAGCAGGCGCAGTAGTGCCTCTCAGAGTTGATGTCAGTAAGGACAGCCACAAAAAAAGTTGGTGGATTCCTCTCGGGACATAGCTGCCACCCACTGGGCTGGCAAAACTGCAGGGAGGGATCAGCAGTTAGTGCCTGCACCCATACCTACAGTAAGAATTAGCCTCCTTTTCCCCACCACCGGCCCTCAAGCATCTATCTGCACTGCCAGGGCCTGGAGTTGCAGAGCATATGAAGCACCTTTTTATTACCCAGGGAATACCTTAACCTCCTAGCCTTAGCCCTCTTGAAGGAGGATTCTGGCCTCACTATCTAGGGTGAAGCTTACAAGGGACACAGTGACATGAGCAAGACACCCTGCCTGTGAGGTCAGCTATCCCAACAGTAGACCTGATAACCCTTATGCTACGCCTCCACACTCACCAGCTCAATGCCCTGGGGGAAAGGGTTGTCCTCCCAGTCCTTCTCCGGGAAGCGCTGTAGGATCTGGCCCTGGCCTTCCCCACTCCCTGAGAACAAGAGCAGGTGGTCAGAGCACCTTCCCACTTCCCACTCCCCATCCCTCATACTATCAAGACTGGCTCAGGATGGAAATAGCTCCTTCTCTTTTGGCACCAGACAAGCCTAGACTCCCAGATTTACCATTTCTCTAAACAAACTTTTGCGCAGATAGGCCATTGGATAACTATGACCTCAAGGCCACATTAAGGAAAAATAGAGAAGCCCCTAGATCCCTCCTCCCACCTACAGTCCAGCCTAACCTTTCATTGTATAGGATCCTCTCAGGGAGGAGCAGAGTACTTCCAGTTAATTCAACATCTTCCCTGACTGTCAACCTGCAGCTTTGGCCCTCAGCTCCTGCCAGACAGTGAGCACCATGCAGACAGTGGACATGTCTGGATACACACTGGGTACTTGGTGATCCCTGTCACCTGTCTGCTCTGGGCCCATGCTCATGCCTGTTAGCTGTGTGCAATTCAAGCCACAGCTTCTCTTATGCTAGGGGTGGAAACACCAACCATGGCTCCAAATTGCTACCTATGCACAGTACCTTAGAGACAGTTCCTCCTAGAGCACACGTCTCAGAATTCAAGGTACCTGCCCTTTTGAGCACTGGTGTTCCCAGGCTCCCTCTGTCTGCACCAACAAGGATGTACTTCTAACTACAGCCTATGTAGGTGGAGTGAAGGTTTCTGCCTGGGCTCACACCTATACCACCAAATCAGGAGGTAAAGTGATGGTAACAATGATGAAACATGACGACTTCATTTGAAGATGAAATACGGTATGGCAGTGGTTCTCAACCTTCCTAATGCTGCAACTCTTTAATACATTATAGTGACCCTTCAACCATAAAATTATTTCATTGCTACTTCATAACTGTAACTTTGCTACTGTTATGAATCATAATGTAAGTATCAGATATGCAGGATATCTGACATGTGGTCCCCAAAGGGTTGAGAACCTCTGTGGTATGGAAAGAAAGTCAAGCCTCCTCACTTTTGCCTCTTACATATACAACTTCAAGATCCCCAGGGCATAGTGCTCTCCCACCCTTTACAAGGACCAGCACTCAGGAGGCAGAAACAGGCAGATCTCTGAGTTTAAGGCCAGCCTGGTCTACATAGATAGTTCCAGGACAGCCAAAGCTATAGCAAGAAACCCTGTCTCAAAAAAAAAAAAAAAAGAAAGAAAGAAAAAGAAAGAAAAAGAAAAAGAAAAGAAGTTTTTCTAAGTCCTAGAAAATGTCAATGTGCAATGGGTCTGCTAGGATATGACCTCACAACCACCAATCCTGGTCCACTTGGATAGTTGTGCTGAACCCCTAAGTCCAACAACAGTACACAATCCCCAGGTCCCCTAAAAGCAAAAGGGCTGCAACCACAAAACACCCATCCCTCTAGAATCATGGAGAAAATATCAAGGATGTGACTACTACGAAGGTCGCTGCTAAGCTGGAGGTGGTGGGGTGCAGGGGCCGATTATGACTCACAAAACCTCAGCTTCCTGTTCCCCTCCTCCCACCACCAATACCCTGCAGGCGACAGGCAACAGACAAGGAAGGGACAGGTGTCTGCTGGTGTCATGCCTACCTACACACACCCACGCACCTGTCTACCAAGACAAAACCCCTAGGGGGTCCCTCAGGTCCAACCCTCAACAAGCCTGGGCAGTGTATGCACAAAGACATGCATGCGTGTGTAAACATACACACACACACACAAGCATACACACAAGCACACGCATGCGCACACACACACACACACACACTACTCCCCCAGTCATGGCTCCTCCCCCCACCCACTCAGGCAAGAGCCTCCTTGTGCTCGGCCCTAAACCACCATCTGGGCCCAGCCCTGGCTGGCACCCAGGGCTCACCCAGTTCTTGCCACGAGGCAGCAGGCGGAGGAAGGAAGGGAGGTGTGCAGACAGGGAAAGCAGCCTCTGCTCTGCAGCCTTCCCTCAAGGCCAGAAAGGCTAGTAGCCTTCTGAGGGTTGTTTTTAGCAGCCTCTCCTCCCAGGTGAACGGGTAGAGAGGATGGTCAGCATCCATTACCAGCATCCCTCATCCTGTGAAGGGTTAACTTCCACTTCCTACTAGCCTTCAAGTCTGCTGAGGGCTCTACACTCTGAAGAGCTCCTTTCCTGAGACTCCAACTCCTCATACAGGGAGATGGGTGGACAGCGAGGGCATCTCTCTTGAGCACCTTCTCTGTGCCCTCAACAACCCAGGATCAGACCTTCAGGTTTCGGTCTGGTGCCTCCTCCTCTAAGAAGCTTGCTCTCCACTCTCTACCTAGATCTGGGGCCTGAAACAGGACCCTCAAATTTTTAATTTAAAAATTATAACCCCCTCTCCAGGAAACTGGTATACTTGTCAGTAGCCTGACCAGACAACAAGTTCCTCTGCATGGCACAGACTATGGCCTAATTAGAGCTTGTTGAATGCATGTAGTCAGCTACATGACCATCCTTCCCCACACCCAACCCAACTCAAACCTCACAACAAACAGGTTCCTCAGTCAGAAGTGCAGATCAACTTCCGGAGCCCTAAGGCACAGCAGGCCCTCCCAATAAGACCACGAAGAAGCCTTGTAACTCTCTCTTCTGGCTTCTCTAAGACCCCAGACTGCTGGATTGCATTTCAGTGAGGGGTTTTGCCATGCTCCCTCTATGTCAGTCATCCACTAAAACCTTTTGGCAACAAGAGGAACCTGCAATGGCTATACCTGACCCACCAAAGTACTGCCCACCTTGGGTAGAGGAGAAAATGAGCACCCTGCCTCCCTGTCCCAACAGAGCTAGGACTAATTCCAACAGCACAGCCATACACTGCAAAGCATTGCTCTTTGGGGAGCATATAGGGGAGAGACACCAAGGTCCACTGAAGCAGGAATGGGAAGTCCCTGGCCCACTCTTGATCCCACAGGCTAGGTAGGCTCATACTAGGAAAACACACTGGGATCCCTGTACTCAAAGAACCTCAGCAAGAGCGTCCTCCAGAAACCAGGCTCATGCAGACTGGGGGCCTGAGTGGCAGGCTGGGAGGCAGAACACAGACCATGCATTCTGTCATCTGCTGGCAGCACCCCATCACCAGTGCCAGGCTCCGATGCCTGGAGGGCTAGCCACAGACAGCGTGGACTATGGGAAGGCAACGAAAGAATGGCAGCTTTCCCTGAGGGACCCACCACACTACATGCTGGACAGCACCAGGTAGCTAGCTGCTGCATCTAGGGAGCCCAGCTAAGGAAAGGGGAGGGAACAAAAGAGTACTACCTTCCTGCTTTTCTAACTATCAGACCTCAACAGGAAGACAATGCCCCAGGCAAGCTGCAGCAGAGGACACGTGCAGAGGGAGCCTACAGCTTTTTCAGTTTTTCTCTCCGACTGTCCCCAGTCCATAAACAGAAGCTTTAATCCAAAACCTTGGACCCTTAAGCTCCCAGGGTGGGGGACTGGGAGGGAACTGCAGCCATCCCAAACAGCTCCAACCTGCTCTAGAGGGAGGGCAGGGCCATGGGTGGGGACAATAGATGGGGCCCAAGAATGTGGCCACCTCATTACCATCAGGGCTGAAGGAGGCCAGGTCATGGAACAGAAGTAGTTTTCTTGGGTGATGGAGATCTAGCTCTTTCCTCCCCAGCAGTAGCAGGAGGGTACCTGCCAGGTTTAGGCCAGGTAAAGTGTCTCATACTGAGCACTAGCCAAGCGTCACACAATTAACTGACCACTTTTGGAAACTGAGAAAGGAGTCTCAAGTTGAGCTGTCTGGTCCTTATGTTAAGGAAGGTGTCTAGTTCAGTCACAAGACAAGGCATACACAGGGTGCACGTGACTCACCTGGTGAGGGGCCTATGCTGCACCAGCTGGCATCCTCTAAACTTTAGAGTATAAAGTGAAAAAGTCACACACAATCCAGTCATTTACTGTCTATAATCTTGCCTACTTTCCCTGAGAGGTCACCAACTGTAACCATTAGCAACTATGATGCTACCTCAGGTAGGACTCTGGACTCAACCAGCAGCTTTAAAAAGGTATCTAGTACCCAGGTCCTACACCAAGCAGCTCCAAAGTTCTCCTTCAGAACAAAAATAAGGTATCGTCTCACTCATACTCCTCAACCTAAAGGACCCTGCGTACCCGTCCCAATGTCCTTGTGCAACTAGTACAGCAGGTCCTTCACCTTCTTCAGAGGCACTATCTAGCAACGTCCACACATCTGCTACCCAGAGTCTAGGTAGACTAAACTGTTTCCTTGGGCCTGTCCTGTGCTATAGCCTTGTATTAG
Source organism: Arvicola amphibius (assembly GCF_903992535.2). Classification (NCBI taxonomy): domain Eukaryota; kingdom Metazoa; phylum Chordata; class Mammalia; order Rodentia; family Cricetidae; genus Arvicola; species Arvicola amphibius. Next base: position 47,662,293 of record NC_052055.2, read on the forward strand.
CTTAGATTAGTGGGAATCATCCCATCTCAAGAAGAGGAAACTGAGGCAGAGAAAGCACAGTGACTGGCAATAGAATGACAACTAATGCAACAGGCTTTCTTTTGACATACCAACCAGCTCCCAAATCATGACACCGAGACCTCTTATTAGTTATGAATGCTCGGCCTTATCTTATGCTTGTCCCACCAGCTCTTATAACTTAAATTAGCCTGTTCATCTACATTTTGCCTCGGTGCTTTTTACCTTTCTTTCATTTTGTATGTCCTACTCCATGTCTGGCTGGCAGCTGCCTGGTTGGCTGGCCCTGCCCCCTTCCCCCAGATTCCTCCTCCTATTTATTTTCCCTGCCCACCAGCCCCACATATCCCCATTGCCTAGCTATTGGCTGTTCAGCTTTTTTTAAGACCAATCAGGTGCCTTAGGCAGGCAAAGTAACACATCTTTACATCATTAAACAAATGTAGCATAAACAAATATAGCATATATTTACATAGTTAAACAAATATTCTGCTACATAAACAAACGCAACACATCTTTACATTGCTAAAGTAATATTCCACAGCAAACTAATGTTCAGTGTGCTCCTCAGCTTTGAGTCTTTAGCTCCCAATACACATAACCCTTGTCTTCAGCTCACACCCAGGGACCCAATTCTGGACTGGTTCCTCAAAGAAATGCCTAAAGGCTCAGTGGTTACCAGTAACAAGTCAACTCTGACCCTAGAAGGCAATGCTTAGAGGGCTCCATGGCTTTCTGTTTCCACAGTGATGGGTAACTTGAGAATGACTCCTTCACACCATTCTGGAAAAGTAGACACCTCTGGCCTGAGCCTTCTATTCTGTCCTGCTCAGAGGACGGAAGTACCTATCTCATATGTGGCTCTATGAGTAAGCCCACATACTCACAGAAAGTGTCTCATGGAGACCACCTATACCTCCTTATATCACCCTTAACTTTCATCCCACCACCACACTTATCAGACCTGGTCTCTGGCTGCAGTCCCTGCCTCGTGGGACATTTTTCACACTGCTCTCACCACCATCGAAGTCCATTTTGTTCCTCCAGCCTAGGCCCACATACAGCACTAGACCCTCAAGAGTAAAGCAGCCCTCAGCGAGTGTTGGTTCCCTGTTCTCCAGTAGCACAGGGGGAGCCTCGCTGACCTTCACATGTGCCTTGGAGCACAGGCTCTCCCTCTGTGAGCAAGTACAACACTGGTGGCAAGCCTCCTGCTCAAAGAGGAAGGGGGATGAAGACAGTGTGGTCTCTGCTTGTGAGAACTCCCTCTCTGGAGGGAAGACATCTGCTCATGACTGAGTGCCAAATGAGATATACTGGAGTACATGAGAACAGAGAGAAATGGGTGCTCAGCGAGAGGGTCCTGAGAAGAGCCTGGAGACAGAGATGATGGTGGTGGCGAGGTTTTCCAGTGGGTGTAGGGTCCAGCATGTGGACATTAAACAGAGGAACTGTCCTAGTGAGGACTTAGCAAGAAGAAAGGCAAAGAGGAAAGTTTAGGTCCTAAATGGTGACAGTGACAGCTGGACTCAGAAGCAGCAGGATAACTGCGTGGAACAGATAACTGGAACATGGTAGGAGGCATGACCTCTAGGAATTCAGGGCTGCCTAGTCTGGCCACACAGCTGTCCCTAAAATACTGCCCCTCCGCAGGTGGAATCGGACTGCCAGAGTGCAAATCCCAGCCTCAGTCCCAGAACCGCACTGGACTTCTCTGTGCCCGATTCTCTCTAAAGATAGGGGCAGCGGCAAAACAACCTCAGTGGGCTATTGGGAGGAATGAGATCATACACACAGAGTTGTGCAGGGCCTGGCACACTGAGGACTCTAGCCAACACCCCAACACTGTTGTCTCCATGGCTGTTGCTGATGTCACTGTCAGGCTCCGTTTTCTCCTACCCCCCTGGGCTGAAGGGCTCTCAGACACAGGTGCTAACCCCAGATCAGGGCCTCCTAGACATGAGCACCAATCACCACACTGATCCCCCACTGAGGGCCTGGCTTGCAGGCTTGGACGGCAGGGCGAGCACCAGGAATGCTCTTCTCCAAGTCTGACACTTTCTTCTGAAGTCCAACTCAATACCACCTATCCATTCGGGCAGTTTCTGAACCCCTCCCCCTCCACTGCCCCCCATCAAGCGTGCTTCAGGTTTCAGAACTAGCACAGGATCAGAGAAGCTGGAAAACCAACGTTCCGCCCCCTTCTCTCAAATTCCCAGACACAGCCACCGGCAGTCGGCCAAGGCGGGGTGCGCCCATCCCACCCAACTTGCAATCGGGGAGATTGAACTACAGCAGGGCCCTCCCACCTCCCACGCCCGGGCCACACGCCCCTGCTCACCTAGGCAGACCGACACAGGTGCCCAGG